>NW_024719383.1:210000-267500 GCF_018991925.1 Homarus americanus
ATGAAGGGAGTACTGTGATTGGCTCGAAGGTAAAGGTGTGTAGTACTTTTTGATTGGTCATGAGTGATTGAAAATATATATTAGGCGATCTTATTGGTCATTGAGAAATATTTGAGTTGTTATTGGTCACAATTAGGAATTCATGTGGTGTTTTGTTTTGGCCACAGTTGTGATTTGTGGTGTTAATTTTGGCCATAATTAAGTACCCATAAGGTGTTCTTTTTTGGCCACAGTTGAGGATTGTGATGTTCATTTTGGCCACAATTGAGTATCCAAAAGGTTTTTTCATTTTGGCCACAACTGAAAAATCACAAGATGTTCTTTTGGCCACAGTTGAGGTTATAGTCGTTCATTTTGGCCACAATTTATAATACATACGGTGTTCTTCGGCCACCAGTGAGTGTCCAGGTTTTCTTATTTCGTCGACAGCTGAATACCCACTTGGCCTTTCTCCTAATCAACACTGTGGGGCCCAAGGGTCTCGGTGCCCAAGGGTCTCGGTGCCCAAGGGTCTCGGTGCCCAAGGGTGTCGGGGCCCAAGGGTCTCGGGGCCCAAGGGTCTCGGGGCCCAAGGGTGTCGGGGCCCAAGGGTCTCGGGGCCCAAGGGTCTCGGGGCCCAAGGGTGTCGGGGCCCAAGGGAGTCGTCCTGTCGAGTCTCACAATACTGGTGTCGGTAAAGAATACTCCGGGAGCTGCCTATTGGTCAAGGGGTTAGCCTGTAGGATGATGCACAGGCTGTAGGATGATGCACGGGCTGTAGGATGAAGCACGGGCTGTAGGATGATGCACAGGCTGTATGATGATGCACAGGCTGTAGGATGAAGCACAGGCTGTAGGATGATGCACAGGCCCAACAGAGAGGGGAGTTAACTAGCCTCATCGATTGGTCTGCCCTATGCCAAGAAATTCTTATTATTAACGTTAGTAATTATTATTATTATTATTATTATTATTATTATTATTATTATTATTATTATTATTATTATTATTATTTAGGGAACCTCCGAGAGTCAGGAGTTGATGATGGTATTGGAGTTCTGTAATTGAGAGAGAGAGAGAGAGAGAGAGAGAGAGAGAGAGAGAGAGAGAGAGAAGAGAGAGAGAGAGAGAGAGTATGAAAAATAAAATTGGTACTGAATATAGAAAGAAGAATGCACTGAAAGACGAATATGAATGTTATAACTGGAGAAGAGGGCGCGGAAGATGTGTGTGTTGGTCACCTCTAGAGAGAGTGACTTGTGTTCTCTGATGAGTGTGTCCGTTTGAGTGTCTCTCTCTCTCTCTCTCTCTCTCTCGTGGTGTCCATCACAGGGAGGCTGTTACGTCACTGCAAGGAGTTCGGTAAAGTAACAGTGTGAAGTAGAGTGGAGGAGGAAAAGGTGAAGAAGAGGAGGAGGGGAGTGTATTTAAGAGTAGTCTAAATAGATAGTTCCATACGATAAGTCTAAATGCATTGATTCCTGGGGCCCGTTGGCGAAGCAGCCTTACAAGTGGTGGTGGTAGTTGAGGTGGTGGTAGAGGCTGCAACAGTCGCGAGGGAAAAGTTATTATTTCCAGTAAGGTTCGCCTTTCCCCGGCGCCCCATGATCGGGGCCAGCACCACCTCCTTGCCACAGTGTCAACAAACACCTGCGTACCGGGATGTAGGCAGACGCGCCTGCCAATGGTAAACAATCGGGCGCCGCTGGTGAGCTCTGGCAACCCTCCTACCCCTCCGCGGGGGATCCCGTCTTGTGACGTCAGTTGCTGACGTCATAGCCAGGGAGTAGAGTCCTAGTTGGCGAGGAGAGCAGAGTTGTCAATACTGGTGTGGTCTTTACATCACCGTAGGATACTCTCTCACGCTCCTCCCTTTATTCTTGTTTCCAGTTATATTTTAGTATAACCCTTCCTCCCTGTAGCTGTTTCCTATTACCAATTACACAAGTTAAGAAACATTTTTTTAATATTATATCTACTGTACAGTATGTATGGAAGAACTACAGCCGTCACAGTTGAGGGTTTGGACCATTGAGCCGTGACACTCATCAGGGAGTCGAGTCCTATCCCAATTTCCCACTATATTTTCCTCCATTAACAACTACAAAACAACACAATACAGTAACATGTAAATACAGTGAGAAACAAACAAACAAACAGCCCTCGTGGTGTACTGAGCTGTACATGTTCACTGCTACAACACATATTATCTTAACCTCGTGGCGTCTAACAGCTTTGGTGGGTAGAGTGTGTGGTGAGCCTTGTACGTGGCGGGGATAATTGTTAGGATGTATTGCATCTTTATTACGTATACTTGTTAACGGCTTCCTGGTATTATGACATCACTCGTGTTTGCATTATAATGTCACTGATACCTGGTTTTATGACGTCAACTATTGTGTCAATGGAATCCGTAACAGTGGTTCTGGTCACCTCTGCGATGACTTCATTCTCCTCCAGTGACGTGTGAGAGAGAGAGTTGTATACAAGGTAGCAATGTAGCGGTGAGATGGCAGTAGTAGTGATGACGAGAGAGAGTTGTATACAAGGTAGCAATGTAGCGGTGAGATGGCAGTAGTAGTGATGTAGTGAGAGAGAGTTACGGTATACAAGGTAACAATATAACAGTGGCGCGGTGGTGCAGGGAAAGAGAGGGAGAGAGATATACAAGGTAACAATGCACCAATGGGAAGACTTTAAAGATGAAGTATCAGGGATATATTGGTCCAGCTTTCACGCTCATAGTTGTTAGTTCACGGAGTTGACACGGGCGGTGGTGGTTGTTGTAGGATGGTGGTGGTTGTTGTAGGATTGTGGTTGTTGTTGTAGGATGCTGGTAGTGGTTGTAGGATGGTGGTGGTTGTTGTAGGATGGTGGTGGTTGTTGTAGGATTGTGGTTGTTGTTGTAGGATGCTGGTAGTGGTTGTAGGATGGTGGTGGTTGTTGTAGGATGGTGGTGGTTGTTGTAGGATGCTGGTAGTGGTTGTAGGATGCTGGTAGTGGTTGTAGGATGCTGGTAGTGGTTGTAGAATGCTGGTGGTGGTTGTAGGATGGTGGTGGTTGTAAAGTGTTGGTAGTTGTAGGAGGATGGCTGTTGTAGGATAGTGGTGGTGGTTGTATTATGATGGTTGTTGCTGGCTTAGGATGCTGGTTGTTGTTGTAGGATGCTGGTAGTGGTTTGTAGGATGCTGGTGGTGGTTGTGTGGATGGTGGTTGTTGTGTGTAGGATGCTGGTAGTGGTTGTGGATGCTGGTAGTGGTTGTAGGATGCTGCGGTTGTTGTGGGATGGTGGTTGTTGTTTGTAGGATGCTGGTGGTTGTGGGATGGTGGTGGTGGTGGTTGTAGGATGGCTGGTTGTTGTTGTAGGATGCTGGTAGTGGTTGTAGGATGCTGGTGGTGGTTGTTGTAGGATGGTGGTTGTTGTTGTAGGATGGTGGTTGTTGTTGTAGGATGCTGGTAGTGGTTGTAGGATGCTGGTAGTGGTTGTAGGATGCTGGTGGTTGTTGTAGGATGGTGGTTGTTGTTGTAGGATGCTGGTAGTGGTTGTAGGATGCTGGTAGTGGTTGTAGGATGGTGGTGGTGGTGGTTGTAGGATGGTGGTGGTTGTAAAGTGTTGGTAGTTGTAGGAGGATGGCTGTTGTAGGATAGTGGTTGTTGTAAAGTGGTGGTGGTTGTATTATGATGGTTGTTGATACCCAGTGGTTATTAATACACTCAGCTGGTGGTTATTGAGGATAATAGTTGTTATTGACACAGTTATTGATTGTAGACGACCTTTTGTTATTGTTTACACCAAAGTGACCCCTAACACTGAGTAACACATGACACTATGGTGAGTTGACAACACCTTCAGTGGTTCTTGATCGATCAGGTAGTTACAGCTACACTCCTTACTTGTTGACACTTGAGAGATTTTCAGCTACACTCCACCTGCTCAGTTATATTGAGACACTCTGTGGTTGTTGACACACTGGGTGATTGTTAGGGTGTCCAGTTGAGTTTGACAATGAGTGACAGTGAACCAGGACATATTAAGGGGATGGCTTGATAAAGAATGACGTGTGTTGGGACTGAGATTGAAAGGGCTAATGGTCTGGATTTCAATTGACTCACTGACCATGGAAGAGAGAGAGCGAGAGAGAGAGAGAGAGAGAGAGAGAGAGAGAGAGAGAGAGAGAGAGAGAGAGAATGAATTTGGTACAAATCATAAGTAAGGAAGAAGTGAAGGACTGGTCGTTGTTTGAGTCAATTGACTTGGTCTTTGAGTTAGTGTAATAATGGCCAATACAGTTGATGCGTCAGTGTATAGTGGTCCATGGGTGCTGTGAAGAATAAGATGTCTGTAGAAGCAAGGTGTTCATGGACCCCCGAGAAGTGAACCCCAGTGTTCGAAATGGGGTGATACCAAGAGATGTTTTATTATAGTAAGAAAGATAGACTGGTGACTGGTATGATGAGGGGGGAGGGGGGTGTGAGACTGGATGTAACTGGAGGTTGGGATTGATCTTGATGGGAGAGACCGTGGGAGTTTATGTCTTAGTGGTATTGAGTGGAACTGGGTTATTTTGTGCCCCATTGAAGTTTGGATTCGTGGTCGTCTGTTGTACTGTTGGCGTAATTGGGAGAGCTCGCGGTTGACTTGGCTTGGCTTGTCTTGTCTTGGCTTAACTTGACTTGGGTGTGCGTATTGAAGAGACAAGATAGAGTTTTATGTTGGTTAAAGTGTCAATAGTGAGAGGGTGTGTAGTACTGTAAAAGGAGGAGAGGTGGTCAACAACTGGAGGCGTAAGAAAAAGAGTGTAGGAACCAAATCCGAACCTTGAGGTATTCCAACACTGATGTAAAAGTTTTATCTGTGAACCATCCATGTGGCTGTTGGAGAGAAATATGATGATGTAACAAATTAAATAATCAGGGAAACCAAAATATGAAAATATAACCCCCCCAAAAAATGAAAAAATTTCTCCATACCTTAGAAATATCAAAAGCAATAATAGCATACGACTCGTGGAAGTTGTCTAGATCATCTCCAAATTTTATGAAGCATCAGAGCGAGGAAACAGAAACCATATTTGGGCGTCAGGGAGGTGGTAGTGATTGGGTATACTTTCTTTAAACACATTTCCGTCACTAGACATGAATGAGGTGATTGATTGAGAAGATTGATTAATTACCCTAAGGTGGGGGGGGGGGGATAATTCGTAATTTGACTAATTTAATAATCCATGACTTGTGTTTTGGATTGAAGGAACTATTTCTTGTTTGTTTGTCATGTTTACCAACAGTAATATAAATGTTTTAAGTATTTGAGATGTCATTGTCCGCTGGAGGTCTGTGTGTGGTCGTTCTCTGGCTGGATAGGATGAACGAGGGCGGTGGCTCTTGATTTCATTGTTAGTACAGTGTAGGGGATGGAGAGGCCCGTTCCAGATGTAATGGTTTGTGTCATGTTGTCAGCAGAATTGGATGAGTCAATGTTGAATGCCAGAGAGAGAGAGAGAGAGAGAGAGAGAGAGAGAGAGAGAGAGAGAGAGAGAGAGAGAGAGAGAGAGACCCCTCAAATGTGCCAGCTTTCCTGTCTTGTCACTTCCAGTTTAAACAACAGAGAGAGCAGGGAACCCACAAGGGGATCCCACCACTGTACTATACCTTATATACCGTCCAGTGCTCCATACACCACCACCCTTATTTACAATTTACAAGTTCATTTACATCAATGCTCATCTATTTCCATTAAATTTAGATTTTTTTTTACAAATTTGGACCCACCTTCGTTCTCCTTTATTTTACAAGAGTTAGGGATCAATTTATGGGTTTATTTACAACATAAGGCTCCATTTACACCATGAGTCTCCATTTACAACATTAGGCTCCAATTACAACTTGAGTCACCATTTACGGTTCATTTACAGGCCAAAGTTGTATTTAGCGTTATTTACAAATTAAAGGAGCTCAATTTTCACACATATTTACAACTCAGGATTCCATTTACAAATCCTTTTACAAGATTAAGCTTTATTTACAGACATCACATCAAATTAGATTTCATTTTTAATTCCAAATCAAAGTTTGAGAGTTTGAGGAGTAAGTCGGAGGATACGTGTGTGTGTGTGTGTGTGTGTGTGTGAAACTTTGCGTGTGGGGGTGGATAGAGGACGGGGAGAGGCCGTGTTTGTGTCTGGGGGTGGATGGATGGATAGTCTGGGTAGGAAGGTGGGATGGAAAGAGGAATAGACAATGTTAGCAATGGCCTTTCTTACCTCACACGCCCACGCTGTCTATCTTTACACACACACACACACACACACACACACACACACACACACACCAAGGTTCTGTGGGAGGGAAGGAAGGAAGGAAGGAAGGAAGCGTTGGTGTGTGTGTGTCTTGGAGGAGGAAAGACAGCGTGGGCGTTGGTGTGTGGGAGAGAGTGAGAGAAGGAGGGAGAGGTGAGAGACTGAATACAGGAGGGTTTGGAGGAGAGGGAGAGAGTAAAAGGGAGGTATTAGAAACTGAAGATTGGAAGGGTGAAAGTGGTAGGGAGAGGAGGCAGGGAGTGGGGAAAATATAGAGGGAGTTAAGGGTGAGAGGGACGTGAGATAAGAAGGGAGGGAGGGAGAGGGATAGTGGAAGAATAGGGTGAATGAGAGAGAGGGAAGATGAATGAAAGGAGAGAGTGTTTGAATGGAAGGGAAGCCGGAGGTGGGAGAAAAGGAGGCATAAGGCAAGGTACGGCAGAGGATGGGTTAAGGGAGAGTAAGCGTGGGAGGGTAACAGTGTGAAGGGAAGGAAGAGATGTCGGAGGGATAGGAATTTAAAGGAAGGGTGTAAGAATAGGTGTGAAAAGTAGGGAGGGAAGGAGGGTAGGAGTGAAAGAGGGGGAGGGTAGGAAGTGTAAAGGACAGGCAGGAGGGAGAGAGAGAAAGGGAGGGTAGGGAGTGTAAAGGGAGGGGGAGAGTAGGAGTGTAATTAATGTCCAGGTGTAATCAGAAAAAGGCCAGCTCTGGGGGGGCGGTCACCTCGCCTTTAATGTGTACACGGAAATTAAAGTGAAAATTGTGTAATAATTCTTCTACTTTTAAATATACACGAGAAGATTTACACACGTATACGTACACATGTGCGTATAGGTTATAGGTACTCGTGTGTGTGTGTGTGTGCATGACGTTGATTTATAACGTTTTTTTTTGCCTGCACACACACGGACACGCACACACACACTGTACACTACTCCCACGTTCACCACCTAATCGTTCTGCCAATCACATTCACAATCAGAGAATCCAAGTTATACTCCGTCGGGTGGCTAAGTCAGTCGGGGTCATAGTACTCCGTCGGGATTATACTGTCGGGATTATAATACCTGCTCGGGGACCCATAACCATGATATATACTGTGTCGTCATCGGGGTCAGTATATATTGATCCCCTCCCCCCTCGTGACCTCTGACCTCTGGATCCAGTCTCAAAGGTAATTTTTTATCGGGGGGGGAAGGGGGTATAGTTCTCGCCATCAAAGAGCACCTTAATTACACACACACACACATGAACCTATTGTAAATCCGGGTCTTGGTCTGGGATTCTGAATGGGGGGGATTACGTGAAGATTAAATACCCCCCTAACCTAACCTGACCTAACCTGACCTGACCTGACTTAACCTAACAGCACGTATTTTAAACATGTGAATCCTGAAGCTGTGACAGAAAAAGTAGGCGATCAAAATGGGGGGGGGTAAGAGAGGGTAGGGGGCGAGAGGGGGAAGGAGGGAGAAAGAGAGAGAGAGAGAGAGGGTAGGGGCGAGAGGGGAGGAGTAGAGGGAGGCTTATATTAACTCATAAGTCTTGTAAAAGATTTGGGACATTAAAGATTCTTTCGTTCTTCACTGACTTCATTTTGTTTTCAATCAACGAAGCCTCCGGTGTTTTCGAACCTAATTTTTTTTTTACCCACTGTCATTCTTTTCTTTCTTTACCCCTCTCCGTTGTTTTGGCGCCTCGGTTCTTCGTCCTATTAGTATGCAAATAAGTAAATAGTCTGGGAATCAAATTGTAAGGCGAAAATCAATCTTGGTGGCCGGGTGCAACGCTAATTCAATTGTGTGAAAATGTCAAAAGTGGCTGGTGCTCTTTTCTCTCTCTCTCTCTCTCTATCTCTCTCTGGCTGTGAGAGAGAGAGAGAGAGAGAGAGGTGGTGCTGTGTGAGTATATTTATGAGCGAGAAAAAAAAGAGAGAGAGAGAAAGAGAGAATGTGTGGGGGGGAGCAAGCAATTATTCACACACACACACACACACCCACACACACACACACACACACACACACACCCAGAGCTTCTCATTGCGTCAGGTCGTGTTGTTGAAGGTCGCATTACCTTACCTGCAGAGGGTCATTGTCATCAAGACCCGTCCAGGTATACTGTACTTTTTCCTTACTTTAATATTATGGCCTTTTCTTCACTATTTTCCTGTACATTAGGTTGGGTTGGGTTGGGTTTGGGTTGCTGGGTTGGGTTGGGTTGGGATGGGCTGGGTTGGGCTGGGTTGGGGTGCTGGGTTGGGTTGCTGGGTTGCTGGGTTGGGTTGGGTTTGGGTTAGCTGGGTTGGGTTTGTTTTGCTTTGTTACATCTGGTCGCCTTAGGGTGTGTTTATGATGGAGACGTTTGTATTAATGCGGTGTTGTTGTTGTTGTTCAGTATTGTAGGACTTCTTGTGTGTGTGTGTGTGTGTGTGTGTGTTGTGTGTGTGTGCGTGTGTGCGTGTGTTGTGTGTGTGCTTGTGCATGTGCGTGTGTGTGTGTGTGTGTGTGTGTGATAACTATTTTTTTTTATTTTACCTCATTTCTTTTTCCCCAAATATTTCCAAACATAACTTCTTCCTAGTTCTCTTGTTTGTTCTTCGTCTGTTCTTGCTGTATTGTTCTCGCCTTGCTATACTGTTCTCTTCCTGCTGTGTTGTTCTTACTGTTTTTGTATTTTTTATTCGGTTCTTGCTGTATTGTTCTTCGTCAGTTCATTCTGTTTATCGTCCATCGACTTTTGCTGTATCGTTCAGTCACCCGAGAGAGAGAGAGAGAGAGAGAGAGAGAGAGAGAGTGGTGAATTCTTAGTAGACTGTGCGTGTGTTAGTGTGTGGAGTAGGAGGTAAAGTGAAGAAAACGGTAGAGGAGGAGGAGGAAAATATGATAATTGATAGTTAGAAAAATGTGGATTACTAGAAGAATCGACCTAACCTAACCTAACCCCATCCCTATGATTACTGTTAAGGAGGTTAATTTATAAGTGAAATAATCTAAGGTGTAGAAAATGCTATAAAATACTAAAATATAGAAGGAATATAAGGGAAAATTATATAACAAAGAGGAACAGGGTGAGGAAAAAAAACGAGAGGTCATGTCTGGTCAGGTCAGGTCAGGTCAGTCTTGGTAGGATGGTATGAGGTGAGCGAGAGAATCTGATATGAAATTTTGATGTAATTCAAACTCGGCCGAATGATCTTTGATCTCGTGAACTCGACCTTTGACCTCATAACTTCACCTTTGACCTCATGATCACGACCTCTGAGTCATCTCAAGCACAGTTAAGAAGCTTCCAGGGATAATCTCCAATCATATAATCTGACGTAATTTGAGAAGCATTAACTGTCTGTGTGGGAGGTTGAGTATGATGGCCTCCAGTGATGCCTTGACATCGCTGCTCAATAGCGTGACCTTTGACCTCACTGCTCAATAACGTGACCTTTGACCTCACTGCTCAAAAACGTGACCTTTGACCTCGCTGCTCAATAACGTGACCTTTGACCTCACTGCTCAATAACGTGACCTTTGACCTCACTGCTCAATAACGTGACCTTTGACCTCACTGCTCAAAAACGTGACCTTTGACCTCGCTGCTCAATAACGTGACCCTTGACCTCGCTGCTCAATTACGTGACCCTTGACCTCGCTGCTCAATAACGTGACTTTTGACCTCACTGCTCAATAACGTGACCTTTGACCTCGCTGCTCAATAACGTGACCCTTGACCTCGCTGCTCAATAACGTGACCCTTGACCTCACTGCTCAATAACGTGACCCTTGACCTCGCTGCTCAATAACGTGACCCTTGACAATAACGTTTGACCTCGCTGCTCAATAACGTGACCTTTGACCTCGCTGCTCAATAACACGATCCTTACTTTTGGTACTGTAAAAGCTTCTGCACTTCACCTTGCACAGGATGTTAGGGGGTGCCCAATAAACTAGTCCCCTCATGGGCAATCTAAATCTTACCTTTGACCTCGCTACTCAATAACGTGATCTTGACCTTTGACCTCGCTGTTCAATAACGTGATCTTGACCTTTGACCTCGCTGTTCAATAGTGATCTTGACCTTTGACTTCACTGCTCAATAACATGAAATTGACCTTTGACCTCGTTGCTCAATAACATGACCTTAACTTTGACCTCCCTGCACAATAAAGTGACCTTAACCTTTGACCTCGCTGCTCAGTAACGTGACATTTGACCTTGCTGCTTAATAACGTGACCTTGACCTCTTGAACTCGC
Source organism: Homarus americanus (assembly GCF_018991925.1). Lineage (NCBI taxonomy): Eukaryota > Metazoa > Arthropoda > Malacostraca > Decapoda > Nephropidae > Homarus > Homarus americanus. Next base: position 220,520 of record NW_024719383.1, read on the forward strand.
TGCTGTTCAATAACGTTACCTTGACCTTTGACCTCTGCTCAATAACACGAACTTGAACTTTGACCTTCCCTCTACAGAACTCAATAAGTTTCTAGATATTGCTGTCGGGAATATAATTAAACTCAATAAAGGCAATAGGTCAAAAGGTGGCCAGGTGGGAGGCTGTGTCTTCCTCCTCTTCCTCCAATTACTCTTCTTCTTTCTCTGCTTCCTCCTCCTCTTCTTTCTTCTCCTTCTCCTCCTATTCATCCTCTTTTTCCTCCTCCTCCTCCTCCTCGGAACCAAAATCTTGAGGATATTAGAACAATTAGACCCGTAATTAACACACGTACTCGAACAAACAAACAAACAGACAAACAAAGACTTAATAAACACACGTACTCGAACAAACAAACAAACAAAGACTCAATTAACACACGTACTCAAACAAACAAACAGAGGCAATAAGACAAAACGTCCGTCGGTTACACTACTAATACATAGCTAAACAAATTGTCGTCTATACCAACATTGTGGACAGATCGACACGACGGGAGGTAGTTTCTTCTCTGTGTAATATTCTTGGAGGGGTGGAGGGAGGGGATGAGGGGGTGGTAGTGAGGTGGACGAGAAAATGGAAATGTTAGAGGGGGGTTAAGGGAGAAGGTGAGGAGGAGGAGGGGGAGGAGGAGGAAGAAGAAGAAGAAGAGATGAAGGAGGGAGAGGGGAGGTGGAAATAATAGTGAGAAAAGAGAAATAATAGTAGATAGATGTACACACATGCACGTACACACTCATTAACACACACAAGAAGGCGCACACATTTATGGCTCAACAAGAGAGAGAGAGAGAGAGAGAGAGAGAGAGAGAGAGAGAGAGGAGCTCGGGAAAATTAATGTTACGCGCCGTGGATTTCAGGTGAGATGAATAATGGAGTGTTGAGAGCTGGGTGTTGAGTCTCTCTCTCTCTCTCTCTCTTCTCTTCTCTTCTCTCTCTCTCTCTTTCTCTCTCTCTCTCTCCTCTCCTCTCCTCTCCTCTCCTCTCCTCTCCTCTCTCTTCTCTACTCTACTCTCTCAATTTGTTCCCATTCCTCTTACCCACAGTCTCTCTCTCAGGTATAACAGATACCTTACAACTGCCGTACCTCACCTCTCAGCTAATTAGTTGCTACAGGGTCGACACATTAACTAACACACCTTTTTTGTACTATACACCTTTACACAAGTGACTATGTACGTATGTATGTATGTATGTATGTATGTATGTATGTATTCGCATCGTCTACCTTAGTTCCCATTTTCTGTCCAGTATAATAGGGGATAACTATGGTAATACTCTAGCACCCAAAGCAACACCTGATCTGACTTTTCAATTTCAAGGAACGTTAAGCTATAAGATAAGCTCGTCAGGCCGGGGGAGGGGGGGGTTACCTGATTTTTTTTCTATCAAACTTTTAGGGAAACTTTTAAGTAAAATATCAAAAGTTTATGTGAAGAAAAATACGTCTTTTTTTATGAAGGTTAAATAGAAATGTTTTTTTTTAATGGGGAATATGGAGGGAGGCAGGGGGAGGGAGGGGGGTGTGAGCTGCGTCTGTCTCATCGTTAGAGTAAATGAAAAATGTTTTTGTGGTGTGAAAAGAAAATGGTAGACTTCTAATCGCTATTTCTGTGTAATGTTGTTGTTCTCCATCTGCCTCCTCCTCCCTCTCCTCCCTCTCTCCCTCCCTCCCTCCTCCCTCCCTCTCTCTGCCCGTCTATTTAATTTTGACCATAACTGCACATTATTTTCTTTCAGGAGTTTCTGATACAGTGTAATACCTTAGAAAGCTGTTTTGGTACTTAAATCCTCCTTTTCTCCTCCCTCCCCCGCCCCTGAGAGGAAGAATGTTCTGAGGGTTTATGGGACGTGCGCGCCTGGAGGTACCCGAGCCCTATGTAAACAAATCATGACGTCACCATCGCGTGGGCACTTGGATCAGAAACTGTCGGTATTTTATTGACTCCAACACCGACCTGACGTTAACATAACACGTAACTTGTCAATACCTACAAGAATAAAAATTAATTACTCTCTAAAAATAATAAAATGTGGTATTGTGGTAAATTTTGTAGAGTGTGTTAAGTTAGGAAGTTAATGAAGTGGTAATGAGAGGCGGTAAAGAAATCGTACTCGTTCAGATACTCTTTAAAGAAGATTAGGAACCAACAGTTAAGTAGAATTATACACACGGGAATGGAGAGAGAGAGAGAGAGAGAGAGAGAGAGAGAGAGAGAGAGAGAGAGAGAGAGAGAGACTTAATCTACCTTATTATTGTTGTTGATTAGAGAAGTAGTATTTGTTAAGTTGTTTTTGTTGTTTGCTTATGATTATTAGAGCGTTAATTGTGTTTTTACAGAGGAAATTATATATATATATATATACTGTATATATATATATATATATATATATATATATATATATATATATATATATATATATATATATATATATATATATATATATATATATATATATAAATTTTTTTTACGTAAGAGAAAATCACCAGCTGGGATGATGACGGAAGGCACCATGTTTGTTTATTTACACTAAACCATGAATGACGGCTGACGAACCTAACCTAACCTAACCTAACCTAACCTAACCAACGTATACGTCATCTAAAAAAAATTGCCGTAAGGTAAAATAAACAACAACAATAATAATAAAATAAGCAGATGGTTTTTATTCAGCTCAGAGGAGTCCCCGTACACAAGGGGTTAGTAGACTATCTCCACTAATAGACTATCTCCACTAATAGACTATCTCCACTAATAGACTATCTCCATTGTTTTATCTCAGGGTTATCTTCACCAGGGTGTTGTTAGCCCTAGTAAAAATAAACGTAATGAACTGAAGATTTTTCGATGGATAGTTTGAGCAAAAATTAATTACTGTGTAAAGTAGATATTATGACAGGATTCCCCCCCTTCTTGGTTGTATAGTATACTTATATGAGGGTGTAAAGTGTATATAGTATACTTAAAGGCAGCCTGAAACTGACACCCTATACATACATGCTTACATATATATACACACATACTGTACTTACATGTATACATACAGATACAGACATATGGTTAGGTAGCTATACAGACATAATGACGGGCACGTACATACATACATACTTACATACATAATAGCAGGTAGATACAGACAGACAGACAGACTAAAGCACCAACACTCACCATCATCTGTCTTATAGTGTGATAACGCCAACATTAATAGTTTTTTCCCCCAGTAGAGACTAAAATAAACCCCATCAAAATAAGAAGAATATCGTTATTATTAGATCTATGAGTAATACGCGCTGGTCATGCTCTTGTTCGTCCTGGGAGGAATAACAACAACAAAACGTTTGGTGTGATGGAATGGGTTGTGTTGTTGGGTGGTAAAACGTTCTTATTGGCCTTCACAAACGTTTATATCTGTAATAAAGGTGATGAGGAAGGGGTGGTGGAAGGGGAGAGTGGGAAGGTGGTGGGTGGGATGGGAAGGTGGAAGAAGGGGTGAGAGGAGATAAGATGGATTGATGAGATGGGGGAGGAAGAATTGATGGATAGGATAGGTAGATGGAAGGATGAGTGGAAGGGGAGGAGAAAGAGAGGGAAAGAGAGAGAGATTTGGAAGGAGGGACGGATGTAAGGATGGAAAAGAGAGAACTAAATGGAAAGGACAGTACGGGAAAAGGAGGAAGAGAGAGAGAGAGAGAGAGAGATGGGAAGGGAAACAGTAAGCAGGGGAAAGAGAGCAGGGGCAGGGGCGTGGTCTGTGGTATAAATACTCTGAAAATGTTGGCGGTGAATATTTCTTATTAGTAACTGAGAGGTAAGTAGCCTAAGTCGGGGTGAGGGAGAGAGGGGGGTGGGGGGAAGGAGGGGGTGAAGGAGGGGGGTGTGGGAGGAAGGAAGGGATCACTAGAGGGAAGGAAAAAGGTGTGTGGGGGAGGGAAAAAGGGAAAGAGAATCACAAAACTTAGGGAGGGAGAGGTAGAAGTATAAGGGCGAAGTGGGTAAGGGAGGTATAGGGAGGGAGAATGGACAGATGTATGGAATAGTAATGGAGAGAGAGAGAGAAAGAGAGAGAGAGAGAGAGAGAGAGAGAGAGAGAGAGAGAGAGAGAGAGAGCCGTCGGTATGTGGTAAGAGGAGGAGGCCAGTAGAGAGAGAAGCCTTGATTATTTTCTTTGATATCTCTCGACGCCAACAAGAGGCTAATTTCCGACCCTTTTATGTGGTGAATTAGCTCTTGTGATAACAGATTTATGAGGCTCCTTCCTTCACCATTGTGTAGTCGGGTGTTTGGTCATGTCGGAAGCCAGTGATATCTTAATTGGCTATATAAATGAGGCTCTGATAGGGTAAATTGTTCTTCGTTTCATCTGCCGGGTTACGCTTTTGGGGTAGAAAATTAACTCTTTAGCTAAGAACTCGTTGATATATGTGTAAAAAGCCTTTCAAAACATAGTGTCTATTGACTTTCTCTATACATTTTACACTTAATGAAAGCTGAGGTATTCCATTTACTTCGTTTTCTATCATCATGGTCTACTGTCTAACAAAGTAAGAATAGGTATTGCCTGAAATGTAAACAGGTGGGTGGACATGAAAACACGGCGTTCTGTTTGATTTGTTTACAAGGCGTCTGTTTATGAGTCTCTTGATCTGGCTTGGTTGAATTACGCCATAAAAGTCTCTCCGTGTCCCACAACCCCCTCACAACAGACGTGAAGAGCGCGAGATACTTCACATGAGTGGCCTGCTCCCGAGGGTCCGACAGAATCCCACACAGATACAGTTTATCACAGTTACCCCTTGAGATGTATAGAAACACCGCTTTATGGAAGGTTCTACTTTAATAATACGTCTGTAATGGTCTTTGATAGGGTTCTTGTTAATGCAGGAAGGGGAAATTGGCGCTATTCTATAGTTAATGGAATAATTGGACCTTACTTCAGGGTTGATTGTACTGAAGGATCAGACAAGGAACTTAATCCCTTAAATAATAGTGGCGGCATTGTGTAAAAAAGGACCGACTTTTATTCCGGCTCTGCCTAGCTCTTTAATACATTAACTCTTAGACTGAGAAAGATAAAGAGTAGTTTGAGTTACGGTCATGGAATACATTAACTCTTAAACTGAGAAAGATAAAGAGTAGTTTGAGTTACGGTCGTGGAATACATTAACTCTTAGACTGAGAAAGATAAAGAGTAGTTTGAGTTACGGTCATGGAATACATTAACTCTTTGACTGAGGAAGATAAGAGTAGTTTGAGTTACGGTCATGGTCCTTGAGAGTCATGGTGAACAAGTGAATGTATTATGACTTACATAAAGACGTGAAAAAAAAAGAGAAGGTAAGTTTGTCTAACAGATGTTTACGTCACCCGCTAGACAAGGTTAACATGTCCTCAGCCAGCCAGCCATTAGCCCAGACCCCCCCTGACATTCTTCACAATATACACGTGCATTAATAAACCCGACACTGAGGTGCAAAGTTAAACCAGAGTAAGTCGTTGTTTTAGTGTTTGTACCCGCTTAAATGTTTCTCTTCTATATATATATAATCATTAACTGTGAGATGATCTTAAACATGTTTTCCCAGTATGTCTCCCAGTGTGTCTCAGTGTCTCTCAGCCACACCATGGAGTTATTTATCCGTATGTATGTCTCGTATATACCCCCCCCGCGATATATGAAACCTATATCCCACACACCTCTACGTATATGACCAATGTATTAACCCGAAATGTGTAAATTTAGAGCATTTACGGTTCACAGTGGAGCGCCCTCGCCCAGGTGATATAAAATAACCTGTCAACCCACTCCCCACCCCTCCCTCCCTCCCCCTTCCCCTGGCACGTCGCCTTTGTGGAAAAAATTATCAATGTAACTCGTGAACTGTGAAAACCTTGATATTTATGGCACACACATATGACCACCCCTACCCTGGTGACCCATTGATGCACACACACACACACACACACACACACTTCTTACCTTCCGTCATTCCTCTTCTCAATTCTGCCAATCTCTTTCTTTATGTCTTATTATTGTTTATCAAGTGTCTTAAGTAATTTCATTTGTCACTCGCAGTTGTCAAGGTTACAATTTATTTTGAATTCATGTCTATGGATTTCATTAATATCTCATCGTAAAATATCACACGTATAGAAGTAATCAACTAATATATCTAAGTAAACTAACTTCATTGAATTGAAATACAAAATAATCTGTATTTTGTGATTTAAAGTCAATATATTACTAGATATGTTTACTGAGCATTAGGTGTGGTTGTAGTGGTAACATACTCACTACCTCACTGAAACAGCTGATGTAGACTCAAGAAAACTATACCTTAGGGTGAGATAAACGTATGTAAACACACCGGGGCACTCAAAGGCAAACAAACACTCATGAAGACACTGATAAACGGAGAGACAGACATACACAAACACACAAACACTTACAGATTCTAAAGCACTCGTAACTATTTCACATACACACACACACACACACACACACAAAGAGACATTCTCTTCTCTTCTCTTCTCTCTCATGACATCACGTGAGACATTCCAAGGAGACGATCTCACGGCAGCACTACACCGTGAGACCCACTGACCAGGGAAGGTAGGGGGAGGAGGAGAAGGGGGGAGGGGAAGGAGGAGATACTATAGGAGAACATTGAGAAGGTAGAGAAGAAGGAGGAGAAGTAAGGAAAGTAGATAAAAAGTTCTCCAAGGCTTGTACTTTATCTCCTGTATCTCCAAGTAATGTGAGACTCCTACCAACACACTGCGGTTTTTACTTTAAATATATTATGTAAACGAGGAACTAACAACGCATTCATCTCTAAAAATACTCCAAACACACTCATATCCTCAAAAGCACTCTAAACACACTCATATCCTCAAAAGCACTAGTACCATATCCTCAAAAGCACTCTAAACACACTCATATTCGAAAGCACTCAAGACGTAGCCGCACCATGAAGAAAAAAATAAAACACTCGCATCTAAAACATCTAAAACAGACTCTCAACCTCAAAAAATAGATTCGTAACACACCACACCATCACAAATAGAATCACAACTGATAAATGGTCTCTAAAACAGACTAACACCCACTCTCACTCTCGCTAAAAATAGACTTTAAACGCCCTGAAGAAGCTTATCAAGGCAGAGGAAATACGTATTTTCATTCATAACATCACATGAATTGGACTGAGGCCCTATGACGTCACGGCCGCCATCTTGGTCCCCTTTAGACGCTGTCCCCGGAGCCATCAATCACATCCCTGGGTCGTTTTCTTAGGGGGTGGGGGTGAGGGAAGTAGGAGGGAGGGTGGGGGGGTGGTGGAAGTAGGAGGGGAGGGGTGGGGGGTGAGGGAAACAGGAGGGGAGGTGGGGGTGAGGAAACAGAGGGGAGGGGGGGTGAGGGAAAGGGCCTGGGTGAGGGGGAGGGGTGGAGGAGAAGGAAGCTTGCTGAATGGGGGAGGAATAGCAGGAGGGGTGGAGGAGGAAGAAGAGGAGGACAGTGGAAGGGGAAGATGCTGAGGACAGGAGAGATTGGTGAAGGAGGACAGGAGTAGGAAGAGAAGGAGGAAGTATGGGGGAAAAGGTAGAAGAAGAAGGGGAGAGATGAGGGGGAGTGGAAAAAAGAGGGAGAGGAGTTTCAATAGGGATTCAGGGAGGGGGGGGGGTGGGTCTAGTAGTGGTTGGGGAGAGGAATGGGGGAGGAAATTGGGAAGGTATTGGGGAAAGATGGGGAGGTGATTGAAGGGGATGGGGCTGTGATGGAGGCTAGAGTTGAAGGGGGGGATTGATGGGGAGTCTGTTGGTGGACTAATTATGTGATGTTCATTAAAGTTTGGTAATTATGTGTGTGTATGCTTCTGTGTATGTGTGTGTATGCGTCTGTGTATGTGTGTGTATGCTTCTGTGTATGTGTGTATAAATGTACATGAGTGTGTGTGTGTCTGTCTACGTAAAAGAACATTAAGAGTGCAAAATGCCTTTATTCCCAGCACACACACACACACACACACACACACACCTCTCACGTAACACGGGGTTAAATTTCACAACACAAACTCATTAAAAATCTCATTATCTTAGCTAGAAAAAGTCTTAGAAATTTTACATGCGTTACATAAGAGTGTATAGGACTGAATTTTGTTGTATTAATGTTGCTTTTATTATTAGTGTTGTTGTTGTTTTTGTTAATTGATGTCTCTGTCTCTCCCCCAACAGGTAAGAATGGTCGGGTCGTGTCACACCTGAGGACGCGTCTTGGATGTGAAGGAAGAACTACACAGTCTGTACCTTGAGTGTTGTTATATATATACAGGTGTTGTTAGTGATTACGTCTCTCCTTCCTTCCTTCCTTCCTTCCTTCCTTCCTTCCTTTCTTCCTTCCTTCCTTTCTTCCTTTCTTTCATTTACATAGCCTATCTCCCTTCTACCCACCTTTTTCCTCTCCCTCCCTCCCATCCACCCACTCATCCTTCCTCCTTACCTACCTTTCTCTCTGAAGGTCACTATATAAAACACACACACACACACACACACACACACACACACACACACACACACACTTACAGTCGTCGGCATATTAATCTCTTCGCCTAACACACACACACACGTATGCAGGGCGAGTGTTTACAGAGTTAATGTCGAGTGTTGTGGCCGGGCTTCACACCACGCCACCGGTAAATAAGGTCTCACGTGATGGTTAATACAAGTCTCCTCTAACACACTACAGTACACCAAAATGAGGAGAGAGTTGTTTTGTTCTTCTGCTGAGGGAGAGAGGGAGGGAGGGAGAGGTGTGGAGGACAGGTGGAGGGAGCGAATAGAGGGAAAAGGGTAGGAAACAGAGGGAGGGAGGGTGGGAGAGGATAGGGGAAGGGAAGGAGGGCGGGATGGGGAATGGAGAACAGAGGGAGAGGGGAAGGGAAGGAGGGCGGGATGGGGAATGGAGAACAGAGGGAGAGGTGGTAACTGGTGGGATATCCAAGTTAATATATATTCAGTGGTGCTACAGTCAGATTAAGGTCACAGCTGGTCAAATATCAAGGTCACAGCTGGTCAAATATCAAGGTCACAGCTGGTTAAAGGTTAAGGTCAAAGAAGAAAAAATATATGTTTCGTGTTCAAAGTAATTAGTTTTACATCAGGTGTTACGAAATGTTGCCCCAAGTGTTGTGTTTCAGAAGTGTTGCTGAAGATTTAGACTTTGTAAACCTTTGTTGAGAAATGTGGAACTGAAATCTACTGAAGTTGCATGGCTGTAAGTCAAGTGGGATCTAACGTAACATAACATAACATAACATAACTTACTCACCTTAGCTTACCTTAAATTATCTATTAGGGCAGTCATCTATCCATTCACGCATTTATCCATACGTATATGCCTATCTATCTATCTATCTATCTATCTATCCATCCATCCATCTATCTATCTATCTATCTATCCCTCCGTCTATCCAAACTATCTCCATCCATCCATCCACCTCCTTGTAGCTACTCACCTCTGGCCACCTATCCCTCCACCTATCCATACGGTCTCTGTATCAATATACGTGTATCTCTCTATCCTTTCTGGAATTCAATCACACTAACGGGTCGGGTCGTATTACAGTGATTGCCAGTCCAGAAAAATCCCCTCCCTGCTCTCCCTCCCTCCCTCACCTCCTACCCTCCCTATCCTCCCTATCCTCCCTTCGTTCTCAGATCCAGGTGTTCACTTCACCATCTGACGAGCTTTTGTGTCCGTGATGGCTGCCAGTACTAGTGTATGTATGTATGTATGTATGTATGTATGTATGTATGTATGTATGTATGTATGTATGTATGTATGTATGTATGTTACGGATTCCTCTCTGTAGGTATGAATTGTGGCTGGTGTCTTTATTAACGTTATTTATTTGTACTGTTTTTGTTTTATATATATATATATATATATATATATATATATATATATATATATATATATATATATATATATATATATATATATATATATATATATATATATATATATATATATATATATATATATATATATATATATATATATATATATATATACACGGAGAGAGAGAGAGAGAGAGAGAGAGAGAGAGGTTGTTAGGCAAGGGAATTAGCTTAGGTTAGGTTAGCTAAAGGAGTTAATAATAATAATAATAATAATAATGCAGAATTAAACTCTACGGGAGTATTGATCCACATTTAACTCACTAGTGGTGGAGTGATCCTCGTGGGGTGATCTTTGAACTAGAGCCGAGTTCTTGGAGTACGAGGTAAATACTCAATATGGAGTAACATGACGCTGTGATCGTTCTAGTTGTGTGTGTGATGGTCGGGAAGAAAAGCGCCTCACATATATTGTCCGTCCATTCGTTGTCGTTTAAATAGGTAATAGGCGTGTCCTGTCGTTTCCTCACCACAACATGACCTCAAATGTCGTCGTTTACACACACACACACACACACACACACACACACACACACACACACACACACACACTTTTTTAGGTATATAATATTAGAAAAGAAAATATAAACAAAAATAGGGAAAAAAACCTTGGACAAGACCCAAGTTTCAATTCTCGACGAGTGGGTAGAGGAAAAAAAAATAGTATTTTTAGGGTCGTCAGCCTCTACAACTTGAAGTAGCGATGGGGAAGAATTGGTCAAGAAAGTGTTAAGCCACTCCTCGTACTATGGTCTAAAATCGTAAGCCTTTCTTTCGTTAGACTCGCCTTTAGAAGATATCGTGATGTGCTTTTGATGGCTTAACACCGTGAGATTAAAAAAAAAAATATCTTTGTCTTTAAATTACGGACACAGGCGGATGGTGTCGAGGGGAAGAGAAACAAAAAAAATAACATGGATAAATGTGCCTTTTTTTTGTCAGTTTCGAAGAGATACATTCCCGGGAGACTACATTCAGAGAGTCTCTAAAGAGCAGCCTCGAAATGTCTCAAAAATATCTCTTTTTAAACAGGGTGGGCTGCGTCCATCAGATCTCCCCAAGAGAAATCTCAAAAGGGTGTCAGCAAAGGGCCTCCTCAACACACTTCCTCTAATCAGAACTCTTCCGTCTCTTAAGGGGCTGGCGGCCGTCTCTTAAGGGGTGTTGCTGGCGGCCGTCTCTTCAAAGTGTTGCTGGCGGCCGTCTCTAAAGAGGTGTTGCTGGCGGCCGTCTCTTTAGGGGTGTTGCTGGCGGCCGTCTCTTAGGGGTGTGCTGGCCCGTCTCTTCAGGGGGTGTTGCTGGCGGCCGTCTCTTAAGGGGTGTTGCTGGCAGCCGTCTCTTAAGGGGTGTTGGCGGTCTCTTAAGGGGTGTTGTTGGCGGCCGTCTCTTAAGGGGTGTTGCTGGCGTCTCTTAAGGGGTGTTGCTGGCAGCCGTCTCTAAGGGGTGTTGCTGGCGGCCGTCTCTTAAGGGGTGTTGCTGGCGGCCGTCTCTTAAGGGGTGTTGCTGGCGGCCGTGTCTTAAGGGGTGTTGCTGGCGGCCGTCTCTTAAGGGGTGTTGCTGGCGGCCGTCTCTTAAGGGGTGTTGCTGGCGGCCGTCTCTTAAGGGTGCCTACACACAGGTCCCCCTCACACTCGAGATCTGCTTCCAAAGATTTTTTTTATTTTTCTTAACAAATAAAAAGTACAGTCAGACTCGTACCATATTTAAAACGGGAAGATTTGAACCGATTGAAGTCATGCCATAGGTAAACACTGAGAAAGGTCAGGTCACGTCAGGTCAGGTCATTATTATCAACTATTTTGATGGGTTGTTACTGTACCTAATTGAATAGTCTAACTGCCACCAACACCACACTCAGGTAACAATTAAGAGTTCACACGACTAACATTAAAAGGTTGCCAACTATTCCTAAATAAACAAAGGCCTCATTCTGAATATGAATCCAAACTTCATTGAAAAAATTATTAGTTAAATTTCAATCACAATTTGTCATGGTAAGACTTGACGTAAGGATGATACCTAAAATACCAATGCAATTTGTTAATAATGATACAAAAAATTAAAAGTTACGTTGAATTGTGTGAATATCAAGACTTTCACTGAATCTTATGTGGTTTATAGTTACATCGAAGGACACCAGGATGCTTGCCTCACCTCCCCCTCCCCCTCCCCCTCCCCCTCCCCCCCTCCTCCCCCATTTAGTTATGCGTGAGAGGTCTTCCTGTATCGTGTAAAGGATCTCTGAAGGACTTGAGTCATCTGTAAAGCATGTCAATAGATTTCTTTATCACTGAAACACGATCATTAATGCAAAACCCGATCATCTGTTCAGGCCCTGTCAGCTATTTCTAACAAATCAGCTGTTCTAATCACGTCACCTGTTTTCCGATCACATCAGCTGCTACATTAAATTAGCTGTTTCGTCCATACTACCCCCTCCTCCCCATCCCCCAAACCAGGTCAGCTGTTCCCCCGTGACGCAGGTGATACACTTGGTCTCACCAGGTATAAAAAAACCCTCTATTTGAAGCTCAAGTTGACGCAAATAACGCTAATACCGAACCCAGCTCAGAGCTCGCCCATTACCCCCCAGCTATTTCTGAAGCCGAGAGATAAAAGAATGATAATTAAGCTTATCTTCCTCCATTCCAGTTGGTTCTAAAGCTGAGGGAATTAATTAAGCTTATCTTCCTCCGTTATAGTTAGTTTTGAAGCTGAGAGAAGTAATTAAGCTTTTCTTTTAGTCTCCCCCATAGTCATCTGTTTAGTCCAGCTATATTTGAAGCTTAAAGATAAGAAAGAAGGCATTAAGCTTTCCTTCCTCCTTCAGCTCCTCATTTTATGCGGCGCTGAAACTGACTTAAGAATGATTAATTTAGCTTGACATCAGTCCAGGTAATTCTGAAGCTAGGAGAGATAGAAAACTAATTAAGCCTCCCTCCCTCCCTCCCTCCTTATGTTGAAAGGAAGGAAAATGAGAAAAAAAAGCTGTGAAATCCTCATCATCAAGGAAGCTTCTCATAATCTACGAGAGAGAGAGAGAGAGAGAGATGATGCAGTGAGGACAAAAGTAAAAAAATAAAAATAAAATAATCGAATTCTAGTTTTTCATGAGCCAGAAAAATCATATTAGGAAATAAACAAATACAAACTATTTCTTCCAATAACTGAACCAGATTAACAAACAAACAAAAAAAATCAGGATGGGGAAAAAATTGACAAGAAATAAATCGTGTTCAAGTAAATATTCAACAACCAGGAAAATTATATGATTACAGGGGAAAAAAAATCGAAGAGTAGAAATGACAAAAAAAAATACTTAATAATCTGACCTTAAGTTTTCATGAATTAGGAAAAAAAATATGAAAAAAAATCTAACCTAATAAACGTACCTTTTCACGAACCAGAGGAAAAATAAACTGAAAATAAGAAATGAACGAAGAATTAAGATGAAAAAAAAAACTATTTATATGAGTCAGCTGTAAATCTCTGTCCCCCAATCTCCGTTAAAGTAGCTTTTCATGAGCCGGAAAAAAAAAATACTAATTAAATTAAAAATAGACGAACGGATATAGAAATGATATATTTATTTGGCTTTTAATTAGGAAGAAAATGGGATGGTTATATTTTTAAGGGGGCGTAAAATGGAGATATTTTTCTTAAGAATTTTTTTTTTAGTTTTGGGGCCCAGTTATAATAGACCCCAGTGCTAATGGGCCCTTGGTTCTGATTGGGTGGGGTCAAGTTGCTTAAGTTGGGGTTTATATTGACTGGGGCCTATTAAGACGGGTCCCATTTAATCAGGAGGCTTAAGGAAGGTCTTGAGAGGTCCCAGCATAGATAGAGCCATACTTTAATAGTTTTAGAGCTGCAACGTATTATAAAAGCTCTGTAGATTACCAAAGCTTGATCTTATCTGTTTATGGCTCTGTTCATCACTAAAGCTCTGTGTCTTAAGGCTGTATAAATCACCAAAGCTCTACGTAAGCTGTTTAACGGCTCTGTAAATCACTAAAGCTGGGCCTAAACTGTGAATGACTCTGCAACTCATTTTAAGCTTAACCCAATCTGTTTTAATTAAGGCTCTGTAAATAATTGTTAAGGCTCTGTAAATCGCCTGGGGGTCTACCTTTGTAAATCCTCGACTTTCGCCCTTAACATTTTAAAGGCTGTAAATGGTGGTGTAAATGGCTCAGTAAATCACCCGAGTTTCCCCCATTATTTATTTAAAGGCTCTGTCAGCTGTACCAAGCCTCTCTATCTAAGCTGTTTAAAGACTCAGGAAACAGCTTAAAGGCTTTTTGGCGGGGGGGGGGGGGTAATTTTTCCCTCCCTTCCTTCTCTCAACTCTCACTGCAAATTCTTCATTTGTAACCGAATGCGTCACGGGTGAAAGCTGGAATTCTTTCATTTAAGCTGTTTCCCTGGTTAGAGATGAGAGAAAGCTGTTTACTCAAACTGTTTTCCTTGCTAGAAATGAGAGAAAGCTGTAACTCAAGCTGTTTTCCTAGCTAGAGATGAGAGAAAGCTGTAACTCAAGCTGTTTTCCTAGCTAGAGATGAGAGAAAGCTGTAACTCAAGCTGTTTTCCTAGCTAGACATGATAGAAAGCTGGAAACTCTCATTCAAGCTGTGGCACAAACGTGAAAGTCTCAAAGATTCGTAAGTTTATTTTTCTCCTGAACTGAATATAAGATGGTGGATAGTTGGGTAACTTACTATCCAGTGTTAAGATCGATATCCGCCATCCACTATCCACCTCTCGATAACCTAACCATACCCTTCCCAGATAACGTTAGGGTGTTATCAGGTGAAATTAACTTTGGGTTAATTAATCGTCAGGTGATATCTAACTTGTTCATTTCGTGTATAATATCAGGATAGTCTCTCAAATGTTCCTACAGTTTAAGTTATCTCTCTCTGTCTCTCTTAGCTGGAGATATGAGAATTATTAAATAAATCAATAAAATAAAGTCTTAGGTTAATTTTCCATCTGATTGGATATACAAGACAGCATCTAACTGGGCCATTTTGAGACCTACACACACACACACACACACACACACACACACACACACACACGTACGTGAAAAGTCGTGGCCCTCAAAGTGAACGACTGAACATGTAATTCACAAACTCACTTGGTAACGACCCAGAATACTGCTCGATTTATGTCCTCGGTAAAACACAGCTTCAAGAGAGACTCCCCAGGACAGTAACTAGATGCCTTTCCACCTCTTCCCTTCCTCTTCCCTTCTAATACCTATTTGTAACCTTCCCTTTCCTCTTTCCTTGTTTCCATTTAACCCCTCTCCTCTCCCTTTCTTCCGTTTTACACCCCCCCTCTCCTCTCCTTCCTCTTCCTATTTTTCCCTTTCCTTCCTCTTCCTACTTCCCCTTCTCCTATCTCCCCCTGCCTTTTCACTTATCTTTCTCATCTTTTCCTCCCCACTTCTTCATGTACCCCTCTCCCTCCTTTTCTCCCGCCTTCCCCCGCCTTCTCCCCTTCCGTTTCTCTCTCTACCCCCTCCTTTCCCTTCCTACCCATCCTACACCCATCAATTGTACCCAAAGGCATACCTCACCTCCCCAAAAAAAAGTACCCTCAATATCTTTTCCAGAATCTGGAACCAGTGGCGAAGTTTTGCTATAGAAATAGGTGGAGGAAGACCCCAGACAAGTGTGTGTGTGTGTGTGCGTGTGCGTGTGCGTGCGTGTGCGTGTGTTTTTCCTGACCAGGTACAAATGAGGATGGGTCGACAGTGGCAGTGTGTGTTGTCTTTCATCTTACTCTGTCAACTTGAGTAGAATGGACCCTGACTGATATATTTTGTTTCCTCTCGTTCTATTTTTTTTTTTGGGGGGGGTGGGTGGGGTGTTTTAATTCGAGTCGTCGTCAAGGGAAACTGCTGCTGTGGTGGTCGTATTGTGGGGTGAGGGGATTCGTGAGTCGTTGTTGTTTCTGCTATCTTTTACTTACCTGGGCAGGGAGGGTGTTTGTGTAGGGGTAGGGTGTATGTGTGAGAATTGGGGTGTATGTGTAGTGGGGGGAAGGTGGGGTGTTTGTGTAGGGGGGAGGGTGTATGTGTAGGGGGGAGGGTGCTGGATGGACAGGTAGACAGGTGTGTAGACTAGATGGACAGGTATATGGGTTTAATTAAAATCAGTGTGGGTTTATATACCATGAACAAAACGAGTCAAAAAACCTAACCTAACCTAACCAAGACCCGTGACATACAAACGAAGGAACCAGTTACTGTTCTCCTTGTTCTTCGAGTAACACCTGGGGATGGGGGGGGGGGCGTTGTATAGTAGTAAAGAATATGTTAAGTAGACACAAATATAACGATAATAATGATGATAGGGGTGAAGAGGATTATTTTTAATAGTAATAATGATATAAAGAATAAATTGAATATTCTTACTTTAGGTAATAATAATAATAATAATATTAATGATAATAATAATAATAACAAAAACATTAATAAAAACTATAACAACAGTATTTATAATGATAACAATAGTACTGATAATAAAAATGTCGACTGATTATAATTATGAAAATGATAATATTTCTAGCATTAATAATGTTACTAATCATAATAATTTTAATAGTGACAACAATTCTAATTACCGTATATAATAAATTCAACAGAAACACCTATTGATATAAAAGGTAATTAGAGTATT
Source organism: Homarus americanus (assembly GCF_018991925.1). NCBI lineage: Eukaryota > Metazoa > Arthropoda > Malacostraca > Decapoda > Nephropidae > Homarus > Homarus americanus. Next base: position 237,205 of record NW_024719383.1, read on the forward strand.
AGTTATTTAGATATAAAAAGTTAAACTAAATTCACAAACGGAAAATTACATAGAGAGACAGGTGAGCCTGCGTCCAATAAGGGAAGGGCGGTGAGACAGGTGTTGGCGGTGGTGGTGACGTCAAGAGACAGGTGATGGCTGGGTGAGGCACGAGGTATTACACGGTAAATATACCTGTCGTAGGAATGTGCTGACGTCACACAAAGCACGTGTTTCTTGTTTACGTATTTTGTTGTATAGACTTGTCACTCATCGTGCGTAGTACAGTGTGGTACATACATACATACATACATACATACATACATACATACATACATACATACATACATACATACATACATACATACTACTTTGCTGTCACTCGGAATCGAGTATGACGATCATCCAGGTATGATACAATGATATGAGTTATTAAGGATGTCACCTAGGTTGGTGAGATTTAAAGGTGACTAATGAGGCCGATACGGGACCGGCAGAGTCGTTCACAGAAGTTGCACATGTGGAGGGCTACATCTACTGTAGTGCGGGAGGGGCGGCGGCAACGTCTTTCCGTTGTTGGCGCTTGTCTGCCTCGGTTTGCAGTCGGGCTAACTCGAAATTATTGACACCTTCTCGTGTGGTGCTCCTCCAAGCGTTACGGTGTGGAGTGATCGTCTCCCAGGTGAGGGGGTCGATTTGGCACTTTTACAGGTTTGTCTTAAGACTATCCTTATACCTTTTCAGTTGTCCGCCGGTGTTACGTTTACTATTCGTTAGGTGACTGTAAAGTAGCTGTTTTAGCAGTCTTCTGTCGTCCATGTGTTAAAAAACTGGTTGCCTTAGGTAGATAGCAGAGGCTACAGGTTACAGCACTCGTCTCCTGAGCCTAGTGAGGTAATTGGGTGGTGAGAGGTAGAGGTAGAGGTAGAGGTTGGGTGGTACAGCACTACCAGGTGAAGGAGAGAAGCTACTTCAAGACTCGAAGAGGTAATCAAGGAGACATTTTGGAGACATTTTAGACGTGAAAGAGTGAATTATAGGTTTGCAATCATGTCATCATTGGTCCACCTTCACTTTAAACTTCGCCACCGCACACTCACCCACACACGACGGTCGGTGACACTGGTTCAACATTCTGTCGTGTGTGTGTGTGTGTCGGGTATATTAATTTACATCTGTTCGTCCGTCCGTGTGTATGTAATTTCTCTATGTATGTATGATTGGTCTTTAATATTTACTTTTTATTAATAAACACTTGTATCACTGCTATAGATCTACAGTGAAATTATACACCGAAAATATCACTGTTTGTAGATAAGTTACTCTGAAGCTATGTCGGACTTTCACTGTTGTTGTTTCGGGTGAGAGATGACGGCGCACGGTTTCAAGCTGGGAGGTCCGGAGCACCCCTTAGTCCACCCTGTTGTAAATGGGAACTACAGCAGTCCACACACACACACACACACACACACGCAATATAGCGGTATTGGTGCACATTGTGTTTTGTGTTTTAGCAAATGGGAGAAAATCCTAACCAAATATATATATATGTCAGTCAATATTTATGGGAATTATATTGACGAGTAAAAATGTAGTGAGTGGTTCTTTAATCCTTCGTTCAGACTTTGTTCGTATGAGTTGTGTTTTCTCTCTTAGTTGGGGTGGTAAATGTTGCTTCATATGTGGTGTTGCTGGTGGTGTTGCTTTACATCTGTTGAGGGGGGTGGTGTTGCTTCATATCTTGTGGTGGTGTTGCTTCATATCTGTTGGGGTGGTGGTGTTGCTTCATATCTTGTGGTGGTGTTGCTTTACATCTGTTGAGGGGGGTGGTGTTGCTTCATATCTGTTGAGGGGGGTGGTGTTGCTTCATATCTTGTGGTGGTGTTGCTTCATATCTGTTGGGGTGGTGGGGACAATTGGTGCTTCATATGACTTAATTGGGAGAAAATTGTTGCTTCACGTTTGGTTAATGGAGGAAAAAGTTAGATTTTTTATTTTAAATAACTTGATGAGGTAGAAAGCTTGCCTCACATCATTAGCTGAGGATAAAAAACTTGCTTCACATCACTTTCTGAGATGGCAAACTTGCTTCACATCTCTTGCTGGTGAGACAAATATTGCCTCACACAACTTGCCACTGTGAGGGAACAAACAACAATACCTCCTCCTTCTTGTCCAGTCAACAGTATTGGCGAAGTGTGAAAAGTCTCTCTCTCTCTCTCTCTCTCTCTCTCTCTCTCTCTCTCTCTCTCTCTCTCTCTCTCTCAGGGGAGATTGTACAGAAGAATATTAAGGAATTGTAGAAAGTTATGATAAAAATCTCACACACACACACACACACACACACGTCCTGGTGGCAGTGCAGACAACGAGATTGGCGAGTTGTGAAAAAACTTGAAGGTGAACACTTAGGCCGGCGACTGAAACACAACAGAGATGGGCAGTGAGGCGGAGGAGAAGTCAGGGGGAGGAAGAAGAGGGAAGAGAAGAAGGAGGATAAGAGGAAGGAAGAGGAAGGATGAGGAGGAGGAATAACACACAACAAGAGTATAGTGTGTAAGATATAATAATAATAATAATAATAATAATAATAATAATAATAATAATAATAATAATAATAATAATAATAATAATAAGAAAATCACTTGACTAGTTCCCAGTGCACCTTGAGTCCTGGGGGGGTTGTGGGGAGTATGGTGTTGTGTGGGGGGGAGGCAAGTTTATGGTGCCATGCCAGAATCATAATTTATGGTGTGAGTTTTCTTTTATCCGATAGATGTACGAGGAGGTGTGGATAATCTCTCTCTCTCTCTCTCTCTCTCTCTCTCTCTGCGTCCTCTTGGGGAAAGTTAAGAAGAAGAAGAAGGGGGAGGAAAGCTTAGTCTTGCTCTCGTGGTAATATAGAGCTTCATGGGACAGCTTTTAGGGTGTAAATCATAGCCCAACTCGGAGAATTTTCGCATAATGTTGTCTACTATTTCAAGAGGGGGTATTGAATGTTGCCTACTATGTGGGTTTGTTTTTTAGTCGCTGGGTGTGTTAGACGTTGATCTCAGGGGTGAGTTAGATTTAGATGTTTTTGAATTAGAGATGTAAAGGTTATATCCATTAGACGATGTTACTTTGAGATTTTGAAATAGATTTTGACGTTTTGAATTAGAGACTTAAAGAGCATTACAAAACTCTCATAACTTTGATATTGATGTTTTAAAATTAGATACATAACAAAAATATATAGAAGTTACAAAAAATAACATAAAATATAACACTCTTCTGTAACATCGGCCCTAGAACACGTCACCTATAACACCTGGTGATTACTACAGACATACATACAGTACAAACCTGCGTCAACACTAATACTTTCTAGATTAAAATAACAATAACAAACAACAAAAACAATCACGTGTGTTATTTAATCCTCTTAACGTTTTGTCTAAGCGTATTACTGTAAAGAATATAAATTGGTCTTTTTTATTAAGGTCAGGTGTGATTGGTAGTTGAGTGAGGTCATTTCTCCCCTGCCTTGTTATATAGGCCCGCAGTATGTGTAATCCAAATAGTCTGTGAATATGGATACTAGTTGTGTTTTAATCTGTTTTAATTTTGTAAGGACGATGGTTTTAGGTTAGGTGGTGGTTTAATCCTTCATGGGCGATGGTTTTAATGGAATAATGGTTTAATGCCGTTAGGAGGATAAGTTTAATCCTTGTTATATTAATAGAATTATGGTTTAACATGTATAGGGTAGTGGTTTAATTCTTCATGGGCGATGGTTTAACAGGATAATGGATTAACACATTTAGGATGACGGTTTAATCACTAAGAATCGATGGTTTAACCTTCTAAGGGTGACGGTTTAACACCTTGAGGATCAGAGCTCAAAACATCGTCCTCAGAGGGTTATGTCTTGACCTTGTACTCGAGGGTTGGTAACTACTCAAAAGATCCACAATCCCTTGGTTCTCACCCCCCCCCCCCAGCCAGCCAGCAGAAGGTGACGATACCTAACCTAACCTAACCTAACTTAACCTAGCCTGAGCTAACTTCACCAAGCCTTCACGGTACCTGTGTGTGTGGCAGGCGACGTAGGTTATATTGCCGTGTTTGTCACCATACCGCCTCAGTGGTGATGGGCGTGGTGATGGGCGTGTGGAAGTTAAAAGGAGAGATATTTTAGCCTCGGTACACGCCTGTTGGTTAACTGCGGGTGTGGGGGCGTGGGGGCGTGGAAGAGAGTTTGACGAGTGTAAATGCCTCGGGGTTCACTGGCATGGTGGTGGGCGTGGGGGAGGCGTGGGGAAGTGAGAGAGAGTGGCGAGGGTACACTCTTCTGGGTTCTCTGGCGGCGAGTATTTCTGGTTTATGGGTCTTGTGAGAAACATAAAATTCCTAGCGACCTCCCCAGACTCCCTCCCTGCTCCTTCCCTCCCTTCCCTTCCCTTCCCTCCCTCTTTCCACTTCTCGCTCAAAATCTCTGAAAAACGAAGCTATTCCCTTTATTTTATTATTTCTCTTGAACCTTATTTTACGTTCTTCTTCAGTGAGGTAAGATGGCGGCGCTTGGTGAACACTCTACACTGTCCTGGTACATTATTTGTATACCTGTACGGTCAGTGTAGAATGTATACCTGTTAGAGTCTGTTTACATGTTCAATTGTATACTTACATCGTCTATTATACAGGTTGAATTACATACCCGTGTTGTCTGTATACTCGATGACTCTATGTAAATTTGTATGATGATTTGACCTAATATCTAGCTATTTATCTCTTTCTCTTTGTTTGACTGGATGGAGATCACGGTGGTGGAGTTAAGGCAATGGCACTGGTCATGTTTACTTATTCAGCGCCTCTGATAACTAATATTTTGCCTCTTTTCTTCTTTGCTGCTCTTCTCCTCCTTTGTTACTACCTCCCTCCTCTTTTTTTCCTTTTTTCTGTTAAGGAGTAGATTAGCTTAAGTTAGATTAGCAGTAGATTAAGGTGAGTCCGGGGTCAGAATAATACCTTAGTCATGTTCCTCCCGTGTCCCAGGTGTTGACAGTAATTACCAACAATATTATTATCTCCTCCCAGCCACACACACCTTCCCAGGTAACACACATCACACCTGGATGAGTTAAGTCTCTTGTTGTAGTCTTTAGCATTGGTACACCTGATGATTAGCTCCCCGAGTTGGGTTGCTGATGGGTTGGGTTGGTGGGTTGGGTTGGTTGGGTTGGGTTGATGATGATAGATTAATTTAGGTGATGTTAGATTAAGTTATTTTAAGTTAGGTCATTTTAGATTGTCATGTTAGGTTAAGCTATGATAGGTTAGATTAGGTTATAGTAGATTATGTTAGGTTGGATTAGATTAAAATAGTTTAAATTTAGGTTATATGAAGTTAGATTAGGTTAACTTAGGTTAGCGCTGTGGCGATTAAACTTAAAAGTGGATTAAACGGGGGATGCTAATCTTCAGGTGATCCCTACCACTTACACCAACTCCTCCTCATTCACCATGCAACGTGTTTTTTCAGGTGTAATGTTATTGTACGTAACGTAATGCATTTTTATACTGTAATGAACTCTATGACACTGGCATATGCTCTGTTGTGTTGTAATGTGCTCTACTAAATGTAATTACTTGTTTTGTATTGTGAATGCTCTGTAATGTATAGCAAGGGTGAACTGATGTGAGTGATGTATGTACACTACAGCCCCCCTTCACTAGTGCGTTTACAGGGGCTCGTCAGGTTTTGTGCAGTGTGGCAGATCTGTGTTTGTTTACATTCGACAGAAGGAAATTCGCAATAGTAAACAACCTATAGAATCAAAATAAAACAATATTAAAACACAAACATACTATGGAATCAAATTAAAACAGTATTAAAACACAAACATACTATGGAATCAAATTAAAACAGTATTAAAACACAAACATACTATGGAATCAAATTAAAACAGTATTAAAACACAAACATACTATGGAATCAAATTAAAAAACCGTATTAAAACACAAACATACTATGGAATCAAATTAAAACAGTATTAAAACACAAACATACTATGGAATCAATTTAAACAGTATTAAAACACAAACATACTATGGAATCAAATTAAAACAGTATTAAAACACAAACATACTATGGAATCAATTTAAACAGTATTAAACACAAACATACTATGGAATCAAATTAAAACAGTATTAAAACACAAACATACTATGGAATCAAATTAAAACAGTATTAAAACACAAACATACTATGGAATCAAATTAAAACAATATTAAACACAACATACTATGGAATCAAATTAAAACAGTATTAAAACACAAACATACTATGGAATCAAATTAAAACAGTATTAAAACACAAACATACTATGGAATCAAATTAAAACATTAAAACGCACTAGTAAAGAGAACTGTAAATAAAGGCCATACGAATCAATAGTACGTTACATAGGGTATAATATATTGCAATGTGGTGTAACTAAGCTAAAAGAATTGTAATGGAATGTGATATAGTGTAATGTACTGTAATTTTATGTGTAATACCATGGTAACAGGCTGTAATGTAATATAGACTCGTGATGTAATGTAATGTAAGGTAATAAATTCTGGTGTATTGGAGTGAGTGAGTGAGTGAGTGAGTGAGTGAGGTAATAGATGAAGACTGACACTCACTCACTCCTCCCCTCTCTCACTCCCCCTCCTCCCTCTCCCCCATCCTCTCCCTCCCCTCCTCTCTCCTCCCTCCTCTCTCTCCCTCCTCCTCCTCTCTCCCTCCCATCCTCTCCTCCTCCCTCCTCTCTCCCTCCTCTCCCTCCTCCTCCTCTCCCCCTCCTCCCTCCCTCCTCCCCTCCTCCTCCTCCTCCCCTCCCTCCTCCTCTCTCCCCCCACCCCCTCCCTCCCTCTCTCTCCTCGAACCTTCCTTGCCGGAAATATTCACCACCTACACGCACCTCCTCCTGCCTCGCTTTCTCCCCCTGCCTCCTCCCGACCTCGCCTCCTGCCTGCCTCCTCACCTGCCTCTGCCTGCCCCTGCCTCGCCCCTCCTCCACGGACTATTAAAACACCCTCTGCGGATTTTACGGGTTTCAAGAGGTGCACAAGTAACTAGTATCTTTGAGAACCGAAGCTTGGATAACATACGAGTGAAAAGATCTGACTTAGGGAAATAAATCTTGGTGGGTTTTTTTTCCCCCTTTCCTCCACACAGACAGAGGAAAGATGAAGTGTAGATTTCTGAGGTATAGTGTGGTTGTTTGTGTGGTGAATTGGATTGAATAGCATGTGGTAGATAGTTGGTTGTTGGAATTTGTGGTTGACTGGTTTTATGGGGTATTTGTGTCTGTGAGAGAGAGAGAGAGAGAGAGAGAGAGAGAGAGAGAGAGAGAGAGAGAGAGAGAGAGATTCAGATAGTTCTCTCAATAAGTAAGTATTGAGTAATGTTAATACAGGGCATCCTAAATATCTCTCACGGAGTGCCTTTGTTCAGACTCACACTTGAGGCTGGAGGTGATCCTTGACACTCTCTCTCTCTCTCTCGCCCTCCATGACGCAGGACAGACTCGACGAGACTAAATCACCGCCGCGAGAGACAGTATGTTGTGACAGAGAGGAAAATAAACCTGTCAGGGCTGTTTGTAGAAAGATAGAATGGAGTGACAAACAAGGTTAACATTAAAGTTGGCCAGATCCTCTTTCTTCTCTCCCCTCTCCTCTCCCCTCTCCTTCTCCACGTCCCCACACCACCCCTCTCCTGCCTCCCCACCCTCCTCTGCCCTCCCCTCCCCTCCCTGTCATAACAAAATCCAGGGTGTTGGAACTCAGGACGATAGCAAGTATCATCCCACCGAGTTTGGCTAAAAAAAAAAATAATTATAATCCCTCGTTAGTTGGTTAGATTATCACCCCCCTTACAAGCCTGAAGAAAGATGTACAGGGTTGGACTTAAGCTTGGAATATCACTTCACCCTTTCCCCTCCCCTCTTCCCCCACTTCCCCTCTTCTTCCCCCCTCCCCTCTTCTTCCCCCTCTTTCTTCCCCTCCTCCCCCCTCCTTCTTTCCTCTTTCTCCCTCCCCCTCTTTCTCCCCCTCTTCTCCTCTTTCTTTCTCCCTCCCCTTCCCTCACCCTTCCCCTCACCCTCCCCTACACGGTAAAGACAGGAGACGATAATAATAACAAAGCATCGATAGATCCCATGTCTCCATCAGAGGTGTAAAGACCTTGACTCTACACGTCTTAATTACTTGGTAACTTCAAGGGACGGACGGACGTATGGACGGAAATACGGACTGACGCATAGACGGAAACACGGCCGGACGCATAGACGGAAACACGAACGCACGGACGGACGCATGACGGAAATACGGACTGACGCATAGACGGAAACACGGCTGGACGCATAGACGGAAACACGAACGCACGGACGGACGCGTGACGGAAATACGGACTGACGCATAGACGGAAACACGGCTGGACGCATAGATTGAAACACGAACGCACGGACGGACGCATGGACGGAAATACGGACTGACGCATAGATGGAAACACGGCTGGACGCATAGACGGAAACACGAACGCACGGACGGACGCATAGACGGAAATACGGACTGACGCATAGACGGAAACACGGCCGGATTTAATAGACGAAACACGGACGGACGCATGGACGGAAATACGGACTGACGCATAGATGGAAACACGGCTGGACGCATAGACGGAAACACGAACGCACGGACGGACGCATAGACGGAAATACGGACTGACGCATAGACGGAAACACGGCCGGACGCATAGACGGAAACACGAACGCACGGACTGACGCACACACGGACTTCATTTTCAGGTTCCCTCCCTCTCTCCGCTGCCAGAGATGAAAAATAAAGTTAATTTTGTCATGATAAAAGAGAATATTGAGGGCGGTATTCCTGTGTCGCTTGGTGGTGTGTTGACTACGGGTGATTAAGTACACAAGTCCAAAACAAGGTAGAGAGACCAGCCAATTAATGTAGTGAGTTATGGCGGTAATTATTAACACTCTGCAATTAACTCGATGGTGATGATAATGGTGATTGTGATGGTGATAGTTGTTGATGGTGGTGATGTTATGATGTGATGGTGTTATGGTGGAGGATGTATTGATGCTGTGGTGGTAGAGATTGTTTTGTGATGGTGATTCTCTCTCTCTCTCTCTCTCTCTCTCTCTCTCTCTCTCTCTCTCGCGGCTGGTGGTGGTGGGTGACGTCAAGAAACTCCCGTGTTCCTTCAGTATTTATGAAAGGTCGCTAACAGTAAGGGTGATGGCGTATTGATGGCTAGGTGTAAGGGAGAGGAAGAAGGGAGAAGGGTGTTAAGGGAGAGGAGGAAGGGAGAAGGGTGTTGAAGGAGATGTGAGGGAGCAAGAAGGGAGATGTGAGAAAGGGGTTGTTCACTATTCAGGGTGTGTGTGGGAGGAGATGATGAGGATAAAGGAGGGAGAGAGGGAGGAGGAAGAAGGGAGATGTGGGGGAGGGTGAGGGAGTAGGAAGTGTGTTAGTGGTGGAGTAAGGGGAGAGAAGAAGAGTGTTAAGGAGGTGGAGTAGGGAAGAAGGAGGAAAGGTAGAGAGGTGTGAAGGAGTATTTTACCTGACATTTCGTTTTTATTAATTGATGTCTCTGTCTCTCCCCCAACAGGTAAGAATGGTCGGGTCGTGTCACACCTGAGGACGCGTCTTGGATGTGAGGGAAGAACTACACAGTCTGTACCTTGAGTGTTGTTGTTGTTGTTGATATATATATACAGGTGTTGTTAGTGATTACGTCTCTCTCTCTCTCTCTCTCTCTCTCTCTCTCTCTCTCTCTCTCTCTCTAAAAAATAAGCGAACAAACGAAGTAGGGAGAGAGGTGTAATAGGTAATGAGGGAGAGAAGACAAAAATCAAGTCAGTTGATCAAGAGAAAGGGAGAGATGGGAGAGAAAGGGAGAGAAAGGGAGAGAAAGGGAGAAACAAAAAGGTCAAAAAACTTAAGAAATCTTGGATGGTGGAGAAGAGGAAGGGTGATAATGGGGAGGTGAGGGATAACAAGAGCAGGGAGTATCTTTTTCCCTTCCTTTATCCCTCCCTTCATTCCCTTCCTCCTTCTTTCGTTTTCCGTCCCTCTATTCCTCCTTCTGTCCCTCTATTCCTCCTTCCGTCTCTCTACCCCCCTCCATCTATTCCTCCTCTCCTCTCTATCCCTCCTTTCCTCCCGTGTGTGTGTTTGTTTTTTGAGTATATTCGTTCCATGTGTGTTTGCTTGCGTGTGTGTGTGTGTGTGTGTGTGTGTGTGTGTGTGTGTGTGTGTGTGTGTGTGTGTGTGTGTGTGTGTGTGTGTGTGTGTGTGTGTCTTTGTATATACACTTGGCTGTGTGTGTAGAGAGAGAGCGAGCTTTTTAATACTATAAAGGCTTAATTATTGTTGTGAAAAGCACTTGAGCAATAAATACTACCACACACACACACACACACACACACACACACACACACACACACACCAGTAACCCCTTCGACCCTTTTATTCACCAAACGACCGTCGAGGAACTATTGAAAACATAAACATTCCCGCGCTGTTTATACTCGAGTCCGCACTATTCTCAGTTTATCGTAAGAGATATACTACCCTAAGACACCTCATTATTCTTACTGGCTTGTGATGGTATAATGGCGCCAACACTGTGATAACTTTTAATGATGTACGCGAATTTAAGTTACCATTCGTATTGTGTTTTGTGTTATGGCGGATCGAGTGTTTCAGTCCTAACCTTTAACCTTTGACCCTTAATGAACATAACAGGTTAAGGTGTTGTTAGAAGGACTATATATGTATTTTTTATACATATATATATAAAAAAAGAATTATTATGTAATTTACGAACTTTATACCACTTTACTATGAATAAGGGGAGGTATATATTCCATTTTATTTCTGACCTCCGTATATTAATTTGTAAATGTCAATACACTCACCCGCTATACATTTTCATTTCCTAAAGAGATACTCATTTTAAAATCACTGTATATCGATGTATTGACGAATCATTTTACATACAAAACTGTTTCCCCTCTAGTTTATGATATATTGATAAACTTTTTTTTAACCACTCTGCATATATTAACTGTAAATATTATATACATGTATATTTAAACTGTGTGATGGCCTGGGGAGGAGGGGGGGTGGGGTGCACATGACAGTGAACTATATCCAATGTGTCAAGTGAACTATATCCCGACATTAAAACCCCCTTATCCGACTTCAATACCCCCCCCTTTATCCGGCCCTAAAAGCCCCCCTTAGTTGGTAATATAGGTAAGGGGGTATTATACATTGGTAGGTCAGAGCGATTCGGGGCTTCTCTTCATTCATTGATTTCCCTTAATAGGCGGCCTTAGGTAGAGAGGGGGGGGGGAGAAAGTGGGAGAGACGGCAGAGCTCAGGAAAGATGAGAGGGGTTGAGGGGAAAGTGAGGGAGGAGATGATGGTGAGAGACAAACTGAGAGAGAGAGAGAGAGAGACCAAGATAGTGATGCCAATAGAGATAGAATTATCGACAGTGAGACAGAGATACCGACAGATAGATACAAGACAGATAGACAGAGACGCAGATACCGATAGACAGACAGACACATACAGATGCCGACAGGGACCGAGATAACGACAGAAATTACAGAAAAAAGTTACATAAGATAGGAAGATAAAAATTAAGGTGATATATAGTGTCGGTCTGACCCAGGGAATGGAAGGTGGGGAGTTGGCTGATGCCCCTTGACCCTAGTCTCCCTGACCCTATTGTCCCTGACTATTGTCCCTGACCCTACCATTCCTAATCTTACCATCCCTATCCTAACGTCCCTGACACTATTCTAATCTCCCTGACCTTACCATCCCTGACCCTACCATCCCTGACCCTACCATCCCTGACCCTACCATCCCTGACCCTCTCTGTTCTTATCCTTCCCTCCCTTACCCTCCCTTACCCTCCCTTACCCTCCCTTACCCTACCTTACCCTACCGTCCCTGACCTTTAGTTAGGGTTAGGTTAAGTTAAGTTATGGTAAAGTTAAGTTATATTTATGTATAGGTTAAATTATGGTTAGGTTAGGCTAGGGGGAAGTTAGGTTAGGAATAGGTTAGGTTATGTGTAGGTTAGGTTAGGTTAGGTTAGGTTAGGTTAGGTTAGGTTATGTGTAGGTTAAGTTATGATTAGGTAAATTATTGGTTAGGTTCGATCGAAAATGCGCATAACTTAGGTCGCTTGTCTTTTTTTTTTATCTCTTGTCCCAAAATGAGCTGTATCAGTTGTAAGAGAGCTTCTGATTGGCTCATTTCAGCAGCGTCACAAAGATGGTGCCCTGAGTGGCGGGGAAAATTGCATTTGTGGGTCTAATGTAACTAGATGTGTTCCCTCATCCTTGGTTACCTGAGAGAGAGAGAGAGAGAGAGAGGATAAATTCTCTGCCGTATTTTTTTAAGTTTTTGGGTGTTAAATTAATTACCGTATTTGTGTGTGTATGTGATCGATGATGATATGTCGTACGTATGTCTGTCAGTCAGTCAGTCAGTCAGCTGATTTACAGATCTATGTATCGTCATCAGGTGTTCCGTGTAAACAAACATACCGGGGAAATGAGGTCACATTTCGCCTCTCCGTTTATGCTCGTTCACTGTTGGTGTGTCTCGTGGACTAATAAACAGAGGATGATAAATTAAGAGACAGAACGAGAGATGGAGAAAAATTATCAATCTGTTCTTTTGGGTCATTTACTACACTACTACTACTACTACTACTACTACTAATAGTAAAGTAATAATAATAATGACAATAATAATACAGTAATAATAATAAAAATAATAACAGTAATGATAGTAATAATAATAATAATAATAATAATAATAATAATAATAATAATAATAATAATAAATTCTCTAATAAATCTTAAAAAAAATAATTAAAATGCTGTTGGTAAATACTATATACGAAAGCTGTGGTGACAGTGACAAGCTTACACTAGACAGTCATCCAATCAGCACTGGGGGGGCCAGTGTGTGTCTCAGGGGGAGGAAATGATCAATATTTGTGAAGAGAAATTTCATAAACTCAAATATGGTTAGGTTAGGTTCGGTTAGGTTAGATTAATTACAGATACACAGCAATAATTAATAGTTTCCTCTCGACCAATGAGGACCCGCCAGATGCCGAACCATTTTGAAACTTGTTAGAGCAATTTGGAGAGGTTTTTTGTGAAGCCGGCGAGGCAAGGGGGAAATAACAAGGTGACAGTAGAAGAAATTTTGCTCTCTGGTGAATTGCTTCCGTAACAGGTGATGATCATTAACACTGTCTTGGAAGAGAGTGTGTGTGTGTGTGTGTGTGTGTGTGTGTGTGTGTGTGTGTGTGTGTGTGTGTGTGTGTGTGTGTGTGTGTGTGTGTGTGTGTGTGTGTGTTATATTCAGATAAGAGGCATACAATATACTGTGTACATGACAGATACGGTATACAGGAGCGATAAAGTATACATAAGGAGAGATACAGTATACATTAGGAGACATTATTCCTGTACTACTTGATAGCCTCCACCCATCCCCACTGTAAAGATAGGCACCATTCTCAGCTGGGTGGACTAGGGGGCACCCGAGACTCGAACCAGTGACCCCAAGGTGAGGTAGCGAGGTCTGTATCCACTGTAATGATGTTTTTATCTATTCGTTCTGTATTGCGGAGATATCTTCTTTGGATAGCTTATCATCTGAGTGGGGGGGGGAGGGCAATGTTGGGGTAGGATAGTGCTATGTGTCGAGGTATTCAATTTTCTTTCTTTCACTTGCTGTTTTTATTTTATTCATTTTTTGTTCTTTTACTTATTTATTTTTTCTTGCTTTCATGTGTTTTCGCTTATTGTTTTTTATTTAATTCGTTTTCCTGTTTTATTTGCTTTCATTTATTCACTTTCTTTCTTTATTTTTATTTTCATTCTTTTTGCGTATTTCTTTATAGTTTTCCTTTCATTTCTCTTTCTCATTCATTCCTTTATCCCATTATTTTCCCTTATTTGTTTCACACACATACACACTCTCTCTCTCTCTCTCTGTTTGATAATATTGTCAAAAAGTTCTTAGTACCGATGATTTTGTAGCCCTGACTCTCAAATATTGTAGGAAATTCTTAGTCATCTCCTCCCCTTCCCCCTTAAGACTATATCTAGCGCTTGTGAGACCTCACCTGGATTACGCAGTTCAATTCTGGCCATCGTATTACAGAATGGATAAAGAATCCTTGGAAAGAATTCAGAGGAGAATGACAAGACTAATCCCGGGCATTTGGAACCTTGAGTACAGAGACAGGTTAAAGCATCTTAATTTGCACTCCCTCGAGAGACGTAGAGTGAGGGGCGACCTGATAGAGGTGTATAAATGGAAGTCAGGGCTAAACAAAGGTGACATTACAAAGGTACTCAAACTATCCAACCAGGAGCGAACTCGTAACAATGGTTTTAAATTAGACAAATTTAGATTTGGGCGCGAAATAGGTAAACATTGGTTTGGAAATAGAGTAGTGGACGAGTGGAACAAGTTACCAAATATCATCATTAACTCGAATACGCTGGATAGCTTCAAACATAGGTTGGATGGATATATGAGCAATAGGGGTTGGGTGTAAACGGGACTGCCCAGTATGGACCAATAGGCCCGCTGCAGTTTCCTCCATTCTTATGTTCCCCCTCCCGCTTCCTCCTTTGGCCCTTATTTTCTAAAGATCAGAGGTCAGTCGTGTTGATTCGAAATAGTATGCTACCCTTAGCGGCCTTAATTAAATGACCTTATGTGACCCTGGTTAAAAGATAATGTGTAATTAACCTTTGTGTGTACTGTACAGGTGGTTCATTTCAGTTGGTTGACCTTTTTTTTTGTTGCATAGGTCAAGGGGCTATAAAGTCGGTAATTAATAGGTAATACAGGTCATTTTGGTCTTAAGTAAACATGTAAATATTTTTTTCGCGTCCAATTTTTGAGTATTTAATGACTATATCGTTTAAATAGGCAGAGATTTATTAGAAAGAATTGGTCTTTTGTTTCATCCGTAAAATATAAAAAGGTTTATTTTTTATATAGAAAGAAAAAAATAATATTGAAACACTTTTTTGTGTGGATTTTAAAGGTCTTCGTTCATTAAGACTTGTGGTTATAATCTGGCCAGGTTTACGTCTTAATTAGTGTTCAAAGACTGAGTACAGGTGGGGAGAGGTGGGGTGTGAAGGAGGAGTAGGGTGGGGGTGAAGAGGTGGGGGAGAGAAGGCTAGGGTTGGAGTGGGAGGAGGTGGGGAGGGAAGGCTAGGGTTAGGTGGGGGGAAGGCTAGGGTGGGGGAGGGAAGGCTAGGGTTGGGTGGGGGTAGGGAGTGGTGAAGGGAAGGAGGGGTAGGGTAGGAGAGAGGGGGATAAAAGAGAGAGAGATGGGGGGGTGAGAAGTTAGAGAGAGGAGAGAAAGACGGGGACAGAGATGGAGGAAAGGAGGGAGAGAGGAGAGAGATAATGGGGTAAAGCGATGGAGGGAAAGAGGAACAGAATAAGATTAAAGGAGATAGAATTAAAGAGGATGGATTAAGGATTTAAGTAGTAAGGATAAACCAGAGTTAGAGATATATATATACATATTAATTACGTGTTTTTCCAAACCAAACCTAACCAAACCTAACCAAACGTAACCTAACCAAACCAAAGACGCGTCTGTGTATAAGTTCAGTACTACGGATCATTCTATTTGGGTTGATTAAAGGAACGATCGCATTCCTGATTATATATGAATGTCTGTCTGTCTGTCTGTCTGTCTTCCTGTCTTTATGTCTGCTCAAACAATCTATCCATTCAGGCACATCAGGGTGGGGTGGGGTGTCAGTCAAGGTCCCAAGATGAACAGAGAGACAGACAGACAGACAGACATACGTAACAAGACAGGCGACATAATACCAGTAGTCTAGTTAATCTAATAGTCTTTCAAGTTTTCCCTATTACACCTTGTTAGACGGACGCCAGTGATAGTGAACCACCCGTATCTTATTATTTTTAGTACAATATCAAAAGAATCGCTAAATAACGATGAATTAATCGATAAATAAATGTATATGGTAATGAATGAGTAAATAGATTAATGTATAATTGATGGGATAAGTAAATGAATAATAAGGCATGATAAGGTTGGGGATAAATAGGGAATTAAATGAGAATGCAAATAGATGCGGCGACAATAATCCCGCCTGGAAGACGCCACCAAGAATCACCAGTAATCAATCAATTATTGCTACCCGTGGAACCCAGTCTCTCTCTCTCTCTCTCTCTCTCTCTCTCTCTCTCTCTCTCTCAACATTATATAAAATAAGTGGAAAGAAAGATATTCGTAATTACAAATCATTCACAGTCGGTAGGCATTTTGGGTAAAAAAAAATAATAAAAAAAAATTAAATCAAACAAATTGATGAGAAAAAAAAGTGTATTAGTAAAAAAAATGATTACAAATATGCTAAATAGAGTGAACTATGGAGACTGAAATAACTGTGGGATATGTATATTATATGTATGTTATTGTAATACATGTGAACGTTATGTAAGGTATATGTGGATGTGGAATGGTTAGGGCGTAGGTGTATAGGGAGGGAGGTAGAGGGTCCAGGTGTAGGTGTGGGAGGGAGGTAGAGGTCCAGGTGTAGGGAGGGAGGTGTCCAGGTGGGGAGGGAGGGAGGTAGAGGGTCCAGGTGTAGGAGGGAGGAGGTAGAGGGTCCAGGTGTAGGGAGGGGAGAGAGAAAGGAGGGAGAAGTATAGGGGAGGCAGGGGGGGAGGAATTTAAGAGGGAGAATAGGAAAGATTGGGAGGGAAGAGAGAGGGGGGGTGAGGTAGAAAGGTAATAAAAATGGAAGGGAAGGAGAGACAGAGAGAGAAGGAGGGAAGGGAGAAACGAAGGAGGGCGCCCACACCTCCTACAAGAGAGAGAGATAAATTCCTGGCACGTTCTCAGGCCCTTAACTCCGGGGGTCCTGCGGCATCCTTCTTGGCAATGGCACCGCGCCTTGGCAGGGTCACCCAGCTCCTGCCAGGGAGAGTCATTAGCATGGATGGTCCAGACCTTGACGCGGATGGTCTTATTAGGGGGAGGGGGCGACGGTCTGTTTGGGAGTGGTGGTAGGGGTGTTTTTTTATGGTAGGGATGGTCTTTTTATGGTAGAAATGGTCTTTTATGGTAGGGATGGTCTTTTTTATGGTAGGGATGGTTTATTATGGTAGGGATGGTCTTTTTATGGTGGGGATGGTCTTTTTATGGTAGGGATGGTCTTTTTTATGGTAGGGATGGTCTTTTATGGTGGGGATGGTCTTTTTTGGGTACATTATAGCTACAGGTAACGCCAGGATACAGGTAAAATACAGGTTCAGGGCAGGTACAAGTACAGGTATGAGTACAGATACAGATATACACGACAGGTACAGATGCACAGTACAGGTAGAGACACAGGACAGGTACAATGCAGGTACAGGAAGAGGTATCAGACATGAGGACAGGTACAATGCAGGTTCAGGAAGAGGTATCAGACATGAGGACAGGTACAATGCAGGTTCAGGAAGAGGTATCAGACATGAGGACAGGTACAATGCAGGTTCAGGAAGAGGTATCAGACAGGACAGGTACAATGCAGGTTCAGGAAGAGGTATCAGACATGAGGACAGGTACAATGCAGGTTCAGGAAGAGGTATCAGACATGAGGACAGGTACAATGCAGGTTCAGGAAGAGGTAACAGACAGGACAGGTACAATGCAGGTTCAGGAAGGAATTATCAGACATGAGGACAGGTACAGTGCAGGTTAGGAAGAGGTATCAGACATGAGGACAGGTACAATGCAGGTTCAGGAAGAGGTATCAGATAGGACAGGTACAATGCAGGTTCAGGAAGAGGTATCAGACATGAGGACAGGTACAATTCAGGTTCAGGAAGAGGTATCAGACATGAGGACAGGTACAATGCAGGTTCAGGAAGAGGTATCAGATAGGACAGGTACAATGCAGGTTCAGGAAGAGGTATCAGACATGAGGACAGGTACAGTGCAGGTACAGGAAGAGGTAACAGACAACAGGACAGGTACAGTGCAGGTACAGGAAGAGGTAACAGACAAGAGGACAGGTACAGTGCAGGTACAGGAACAGATACACAGTACAGGTACAGGTGGCGGGGCAGGCTGGGGATCTTGTACCTGTCGCGCTCAAAAGGTCACGCCCGTCAACCCAGGAGACGATTAAAGGGTTTTTAATGTGTTTGTTGTGTGTGTGTGTCACGCCACAACAGGTGAGGCGGACACACACACACACACACACACACACACACACTATTGGAGGTTAGGTAAGAGGAATAAAACATGACAATTGAAGTTGAAATATGATGAAATCTATTGAATATACAAGAAATATTTAGTGTTGTTAGTACGATTTATTTACAATCTAGTATTCAAAGTTCCGGTCTTCATTCTGAATGTTACCACTATAAAAAGGTCTTGATATTGTGTGTTTTATGTCCTTAGAGTTGTTGCAGTCCGTGGGGTGAGGGGGGTTGGGTGAGGGGGGACTCAAACGTTACAATTAAGCCCAGTTTATGTCCATGTTCAGGTCATTTCAGTAAGACGCTCACCTGTGTATAGACGTGTGTGTGTGTGTGTGTGTGTGTGTGTGTGTGTGTGTGTGTGTGTGTGTGTGTGTGTGTGTGTGTGTGTGTGTGTGTGTGTGTGTGTGTGTGTGTGTGTGTGTGTGTGTGTGTGTGTGTGTGTGTGTGTGTGTGTGTGTGTGTGTGTGTGTGTGTTTTTACTCTATCCTGCCATCATGCCATCACACTCGAAATACCCTATATTAGTGTTGTGTAAGATGGATGGATGGATGGATGCATGCCTGGATGGGTGGATGCATGTGCCTGGATGGATGGATGCATGCCTGGATGGAGTGGATGCATGTGCCTGGATGGATGGATGGATGGATGCATGCATGCATGCTGGATGGATGCATGCATGCCTGGATAGATGGATGGATGCATGCCTGGATGGATGGATGCATGCCTGGATGGATGGATGCATGCCTGGATGGATGGATGCATGCCTGGATGCATGCCTGGATGGATGGATGCATGCCTGGATGGATGGATGGATGGATGGATGCATGCCTGGATGGATGGATGCCTTTTATATTTTCTTCTTGAACAACTAAAGCTCCATCTTTCGTTCATTCCATCCTCATCATTTCCGTCTTTTTAGTATAAATTCTACGTTCTGTCTATATTTTGATATCCTGTTTACTCCGTCCACTACTGTCCACTACTCTCCCTCTTAGTGACCTTTGTAGAATGTGATCCTCCTTATATCGTTTAGCTACAGTATTCCGGTCTGTCCACCATTGTCCTGCCTCAGTCTCCACAGATTCAAAACCTTTCTCATCCGTAAATATCACCGCCCTCCAATAGCTGTGGGTCTATGCTAAGATGAAAGGCAAACCCATGTCTTTTACTACCAGGACGCAGGAGTGTACAAAAATATGTTTAGGTGGAAAAATTTCGTCTGAGGAATACAAGTCAGCTACAGTGAATTACGTGACCTGTATATAGTAGATGTTATAGTGGTCTTTTGTCGTATTGCCTCTCTTAAGTTAGGTGTGATGGTGTTCTTCAGGAGTTGTTAAATGTGGTCTGTCGTTGCCTCCCCTCGTCTCTCTCTCCACACACTTGAAACAGTTGTCAGTTGTCATCCAGAATCCTGTGAGACGAATGATTTCTCTCATTGATATGCCCCTGTAGTTTCCGGCAAAACACACACACACACACACACACACGCACACACACACGCACACACACACACACACACACACACACACACACACACACACACTTTCTCATTGCTTATTATGCCCCTCTTGTCCTTTACTATAACATCGAGTAAATTATTTGTCAGTTTAAAATATTATAATTTATTAATAATTATTAATAATTTTTTCTCGAGTTTTGACGCCATTTCAGCCGTGTGTGTGTGTGTGTGTGTGTGTGTGTGTGTGTGTGTGTGTGTGTGTGTGTGTGTGTGTGTGTGTGTGTGTGTGTGTGTGTGTGTGTGTGTGTGTGTGTGTGTGTGTATTAGTAATCCTAGATTAACCAAACCTGAATGTAGGAATAAAACGAAGCTCTTTTAAAGGATGTTCGGACTAAGCCAGGATTTGTTTGAAATAGTTTTCGGAAACGAGATGGATTCAGAATTAACCGGAACTGGGTTCATAAATCCAATTGATTTTCTTTTACGGGAAATTTGATAGATTCTTAGTATGTGCCCTCTTCCCGTTTTCTGTGGGTGATAGATTGGCCTCAGTATATTACCCTCTTCCCGTTTTCTGTGGGTGATAGATTGTTCCCAGTATGTGCCCTCTTCCCGTTTTCTGTGGATGGTAGCTCTCCATCATAATATTTACTCCTGCGAGGCTTCCTACCTCCATGTTATATCTTCTCCTTTATTTCTAAATGTAAATAAAGAGTCTTGTCGTGGATGTTGTTTGCTTAGTATTGTTTGCAGTTTGTGTAGACTTGTATGTTTAGTTTACCTGTTGGTTTGTTTATTGTTTAGGTTGATTGTTTGCTTCGTATTGTTTGTAGTTTGTGTAGATTTGTATGTTTAGTTTACTTATTGGTTTATTTATTGATTAGTTCGTATTGTTTGTAACATGTGGGGACTTGTTTGTTTATAATCGTGGTTGTTTACTCACCAGTTTGTACTGTACCGTAAACACTTCTAATCTGAACTTTTCGTAAAGGTCAGTGATGGTTAGCGTCGACCGAGAATAAACAGTGGATTTTTTTTTGGGTGTACAGCGGACAAGGGGTCAAGGTCAGAGATAGGCGGAAAAGAGTCAAGGTGAAAGGTCATCGAGCAAAGTCAGGGGTCATGGGGAAAGGTTAAATCACGGTAGTTAACTTCCATATTTATCAGCTGATTATGAAACTACCTGTGACCCATGACTGCCTATGACCCATGACTGCATATGACCCATGACCACCTGTGACCCATGACCACCTGTGACCCATGACCACCTGTGACCCATGACCACCTGTGACCCATGACTGCCTATGACCCATGACTGCATATGACCCATGACCACCTGTGACCCATGACCACCTGTGACCCATGACCACCTGTGACCCCCACCTGTGACCACCTGTGACCCACGTCCACCTGTGACTCACGACCACCTGTGACCCATGACCACCTGTGACCCACGTCCACCTGTGACTCACGACGCACCCTGCTATCGGCCATCTTACTCTAGTGACCGCCTGAAGGTCAGAGGTCAGTGAATAGTGTCGCATTCTAGCGGCCCACCTTACTACTGCACCATTACCACCACCAGCAGTAGTAAGGGCCACACCACCACCACCAGCAGTAGTAAGGGCCACACCACCACCACCAGCAACAACAGTAATGGCCACAACACCAAAAACAATAAGGGCCACACCACTACCATCAACAGTAAGGGCCACAGTACCGCCACCCCAACAACACTAAGGGCCACACCATCAACATCAGTAAGGGCCACACCATCAACAGTAAGGGCCACACCATCAACAGTAAGGGCCACACCATCAACAGTAAGGACCACACCATCAACAGTAAGGGCCACACCATCAACAGTAAGGACCACACCATCAACAGTAAGGGCCACACCATCAACAGTAAGGGCCACACCATCAACAGTAAGGGCCACACCATCAACAGTAAGGGCCACACCATCAACAGTAAGGGCCACAGCAGCAGCAGGTGGAATCCCTATTATCTGTACCAACGTGTATCATCACTAGGGACCATAGGTCGTAATTGTCTCTCAGTCATCTCTCTAAAGAGTCTCTCTCGGGGGGGCGCTGTCTCTCACACCACCTGACCCAACTGGACCTGATATATTTTACCATTAAGCCCCCCCCCCTGAGGGTCTACCATGTACGGCAAGTAAGAAGTAAACAAGAAACAAGAGAAAAACAAACAAACAAACGGCGACTACCCCGGCAGCTGGGGTCTTGGCACCTCCAATGCTTATATTGATTTGCTGTGACGTCACGAGCGCAGTTCCAGATTTCACCACCTGCGGCGCTCGAGTCGCGTCTCACGTCATATATACGAGTTGCCAACACTTATTTCAATCTATTTATCCCATAGAGATAAAGTGATTTTTCCATCTCCAGTGTCTGCCTCTTACCTAGATTTTCCCCCCTTACCTAGGAGAAAGTGAAGAGACGATGATGTTAGATAATTAAACAGGTAAATTGAGCCCCCTCCCCCCCAAAAAGAGAAGGTGGGTGTAGTGTAATTAGCGGTACAGCAGGTATGATGTGAAATGGGACATAATAACACAAGATGCGGAATGATACGATGCTTGGTATAGCACTTTCTGTTCCAGTTGGTTATGGTGGGGGAGTAATGTCACATCTTCTTTAACTCTTTCTACCTGTCCATCAACCTTATGGTACCTTGATATATATATATTTATTTATTATAATTGATGTTTTTCTATTAGATATATCACGTGAGCTGTAGTGATGATTGTTTGTGTAAATCATCAGTGTCGTTATTATCACCGTTATCACCGTTATTATCACCGTTATTATCGTTATTATCACCGTTATCACCGTTATTATCACCGTTATTATCACCATTTCTTATAACGAGGTTGTTTTATGTTTTTTGGGGGGGATGTAAGCGTGTACGGTGGGGTTTCTTGTACACATGCGGATATACATACATACGCAAAACGTTCATATGTATACCAATATATATGCACATACAAATACACAAACAATACTGATAAGTGTGTGTGTGTGTGTGTGTTTTTTGAGTTTGTAGAAGTTCATTAACATCAAATAATAATAATAATAATAATAATAATAATTAATATACTTATAGTAATGGAACAAGTAGTGGTAGTGGTAGTTGTATTGGTAATAGAAAAAATAGTCCTTAGAATAGTGGTAGAAGTAGTGGTGGTAGTAGTGGTGGTGGTAGAGAAAAATAGTGTTTCGATTAGTAGTAGTAGTAGTCGTAGTAGTATTGGTGTAACAAGTAGTGGTAGAAGAAATAGTGGTGGTAGTAGTGATAGTGGTAACAGATATAGTGGTAATGTTAAAATGGTAAAGCGAATAGTGGTTGAGCAAGTAGTGGTAGTTTTAGTAGTGGTAGAAGAAATAGTGGTAGTAGTGGTAGTTATAGAGCACGAAACTAGTTGACGTGTAGACTGTCGTTGGCAGGAGTTATGACAGTTTTAATTACGGTCATGAGGCATATGACAGTAGCACCAGTCATTACGTATAGTGTGTGTGTGTGTGTGTGTGTGTGTGTGTGTGTGTGTGTGTGTGTGTGTAAACAACTACGATAGCATTAGTAGTAACAGAGCAAGCAGTAGTAGAACCAGCAGTAACGGGAGTAGAGCCAGCAATAGCAAAGTCAGCAGTAGTTGAACCAGCAGTAGCAGAGCCAGTAGTAGCAGAGCCAGCAGTAGTAGTATCTGACTATTTGCGACACAAAAACCGTATATAACGTAGTGGGTGTTTGGCGCTGTTCCAAGAGTTTCCTGCTGGAGGAGAAGGCGACGGTCTGAGGCCTTGGTGGTGGTCAAGGCAGCTACCACCACCACCATCACCACCACCACCTCCACCACCTCCACCACCACCACCATCTCTTACTACCACTATTACCATTCCCTACCACCACTACCATCTCCTACCACCACTACCATCTCCTACCACCATACCATCTCCTACCACTATCATCTCCTACCACTACCATCTCCTACCACCACTACCATCTCCTACCACCATTACCATCTCCTACCACCACTACCATCTCCTACCACCACCATCTCCTACCACCACTACCATCTCCCTACCACTACCATCTCCTACCACCACTACCATCTCCTACCACCACTACCATC
The DNA here is from genome assembly GCF_018991925.1 of Homarus americanus. NCBI lineage: Eukaryota > Metazoa > Arthropoda > Malacostraca > Decapoda > Nephropidae > Homarus > Homarus americanus. Next base: position 261,168 of record NW_024719383.1, read on the forward strand.
TCCTACCACCACTACCATCTCCTACCACCACTACCATCTCCTACCACCATTACCATCTCCTACCACCACTATCATCTCCTACCACCATTACCACCTCCTACCACCATTACCACCACTGTCTCTCTGTTGGTGTCAAGGCATCTAAACAGACATCTTCGACTGTCTCTTGAGCCCACGACAGCTAGACATGCTTGGCTATCTCGTAAATCAGACATAGATAGATCTTTCTTGATATTTGATGATGCTACGACAGAGACAGACAGACACGCCCGGCTGTCTACTGAGCTTATGGCTGATAGACATACTTGACTGTCTACCCATACTAGACTTGTAAAAGACAGAGAAGACATACAAAACTATCTGCCGGTACGAGATCCGTAAAAGACAGACATACCTATCTATCGGAGCTATGACAGACAGACAGAGACAGACAGAGACAGACAGACAGACATACTTTACTGTCTAATTGGAGCTATAACAGACAGAAATCCAAGGTATTCTTTCTCTAGCCTTCAGCTACTCACAAAATAGACTCATTATAGTGTCGTATTAGCGCCACAAAGCCATAAAATGTGTGTGTGCGTGCCTCCGGCCTCCTGCCTCATCACGCCTTTAACTTATACATGAAACCTGTCCAGAGGCGCCGTGGGCAGGTGGGTAGAAATAATTCACTGAAGGCGTAAGGTCCATAGTTCGAGAGGAGGAGGTGGGGGTGCAGGAAGGGATGCAGGAGGAGGAAGAGGTGGTGCTGCAGGAGGGGGTGCAGGAGGAGGAAGAGGTGGTGGTGCTGCAGGAGGGGGTGCAGGAGGAGGAAGAGGTGGTGGTGGAGGTCGCCCTGTATCTGTGTACGTGTCTTTCTCTGTGTGTGTGTGTGTGTGTGTGTGTGTGTGTGTCCTGTCGCCCCTCCAGCTGAACCACGAACCCCGAAGAGATTCAGACTCGTGAATCCGAAGTATTTATGGATAGAATAATGCATCAGCGTCTACTGTTTCGGGTTCACGAGTCTGAATGTCTTCGGGGTTCGTGGTTCAGCAGGAGGGGCTACAACACACACACACACACACACACACACACACACACACACACACACAAAATAAAAAAAACGTGAAATTCTTAAGACAGGTGAGGCAAAATACTCGTAAATTCTATAAGAAATTCTCCAGAATGCTTCAAAAAGGATTCAACCTTCATCTCTTGACTAATCCCAGTTGACCCCGTGCCAAACAATGCCATGTAAGTCCCTTAAGGCGAGTTCTTCAAGAAGTTACACCAATTTATCACTTAATTTGGTCAGCTCTCTCTTAACAAACTTGAGTCATTCCTTGGCGCAGTTAGGTTAATCTTTCACCAAGTTCGATAAATCCTTCGCGTTAGTTAGGCCTCATTCTTGTGGAAGTTAGGGAAATTTCCGGGATTATAAAGGGGGGGGGGGATTTTTTTTCTTCAACGTGAGAGAGAGAGAGAGCAGTCTTGGTTTTTTTTATCAGGTGGGGTGAAATTTTTTGTTTTTCGATGGATGTGTATAAGTATGGCTTCTAAAACGCACTTGAGTACGATGACTTATTTCCCTGAGTACGCTGATTTATTCCCTTGAGTACGATGACTTATCACCCCGAGTACTGCCTCAAGGGAATGGGTCATCGTATGCCACAGGTGTAAGGCATCGTACTCAAGAAGAATAAATCGTTGTACTCTGGGGGTTGAAGACGTCTTAGTAACTGGACTCATTCATTGTACTCAGGTTTCTGTTATCGTACTCAAGGACTGAAAAAGATATCTAACTCACTGGACTAATTCAATGTACTCTAGAGGTTGGTATCGTACTCAACAAGTCACCCCCGTCACTCCCCCATTACATCCTTTGCCCCCCTCACCCCCCTCCCCGTCTCTTCCTCTACCCATCACCCCTCAGTGTCACCTTCATCACCCCTCTCTCACCCCCTTCCCCTTACCCCTCACCCCCATCCCTCCCTCATCCCCTCACTCCCTCATCTCCTCCTCCCTCATCCCCCTCCTCCCTCATCCCCCACTCCTTCCTCCTCACTCCCTCATCCCCTCACTCCCACATCCCCTCATCCCCTCATCCCTTCCTCCCTCATTCCTCCTCTCATCCCCATCCCTCCCTCATCCTCACTCCCTCATCCCCCTCCTCCCTCATCCCTCCTCCTCATCCCCTCTCCCTCCATCCCCTCACTCCCTCATCCCCCTCCTCCTCATCCCCTCCTCCTCATCCCCTCATCCCCTCCTCCCCTCATCCCCTCACTCCTCATCCCCATCCCTCCCCTCATCCCCTCACGCCCTGTCCCCTCCTCCTCATCCCCTCACTCCCTCATCCCCTCATCCCCTCACTCCCCTCATCCCCTCCTCCTCATCCCCTCCCTCCCTCTCATCCCCTCACTCCCCTCATCCCCTCCCTCCCTCTGTCCCTCACTCCCCTCATCCCCTCCCTCCCTCACTCCCTCTGTCCCTCCTCCCTCATCCCCTCCTCCCTCATCCCCCCTCACTCCCCTCATCCCCTCACTCCCTCATCCCTCCTCCCCTCATCCCCTCACTCCCTCATCCCCTCACTCCCTCATCCCCTCCTCCCTCATCCCCTCACTCCCTCATCCCCTCACTCCCTCACTCCCTCATCCCCTCACTCCCTCACTCCCTCATCCCCTCACTCTTCATTAGGATTTATGATGTAATATTAATTTAAAATAATCCATGTTATAATCCCCCTCTAAAGGCAAATTATCCAGGTAATAATCCGATAAATCCAAAGTATAGTCAAGTAATCCCAATAATCCAATTTCAAGCCACATAATTCGAATAATAATCGCAAATAGAGCCAAATAATGCCTCATATAATTCTCTCTCTGAATTAGCTCAGTGTCAGGCGAATATGTCACTCAGTAATTATACTCTCTCTCTCTCTCTCTCTCTCTCTCTCTCTCTCTCTCTCTCTCTCTCTCTCTCTCATATATTTGATCGAGTCTCAAAAATTCCAGACGCATCTGTCGCCAAAATAGCTTCAACTCTCGCCAAATCAGCCAAAATAAGTCAGTATCGCGAAATCACTCCATTCCTCCTCGGAAATCACGTTGCCCCTCGCGAAATTACTCTTCCACCGCCAATATAATTCAGATACGTGCGAACCCCATCTTAATGTTTTCTATAATCTCGCGAAATTAACCCCCAACTTCCTCAACCTTTATAATCACCCAAGGCAATGTAGTTAAGGTTTCGCACAATAGATTCGAACCTCTCAAGCAATCTACTCTCGCGAAATCAATTTAGTATTCGCAAATTCATGGCGTCTAGCAAAATTACCGTGTTACCTTCGTGAAATTAAAGCCTGTTTTTTTTTTCCGAAAGTAATCAAATCCATCGCGAAATAGATAAATCCTCAGCACACAGTCTCAAGAAATCACTACATTATTGCACTTCGCCAAAATAATCGAATCCCTCGCGAAATTACCGTCTTACTTCTTGGAAATGATCGACTCTTTCCCGGGAGTAACCTGATTCACCGGCACGACCTGACCCTTGAGGGGGAGGGAGATGTTGGGGAGGGGAAGGGGGTATTGAGGAGGGGAGGGAGGGGGGTGCCGTCTTGTCTCGGGTTTAAGTCGGCCACCATTTCTCTCTCTCTCTCTCTCTCTCTCTCTCTCTCTCTCTCTCTCTCTCTCTCTCTCTAGCCTTTCTCTTCCTCTGCTTCTTCCCCTTCCTTCATCCCAATCCCCCTTCCCCATCTCCACTCACACTCTCTCCTAGTCCTCTTTCTCCCCTTCCACGTAGATACACAAGAGATACGTGGATACATAGGGGACACTTGGATACACAAGAGATACATGGATACATAGGGGACTTGGATTATGACACGTGGATACATTGGTGACACGTGGATACATTGGTGACTCGTGGATGCATAGGGGACGAGGATTATGACACGTGGATGAGTTAAAACCTTGAGTACACTTGATTTGATCCACTGAGAATTCGACCATTATTAGTAGTAGTTGTAGTGTGAGGGTAGAGTGTGTGAGGGTAGAGTGTGTGAGGGTAGAGTGTGTGAGGGTAGAGTGTGTGAGGGTAGGTGTGAGGGTAGAGTGTGTGAGGGTAGAGTGTGTGAGGGTAGAGTGTGTGAGGGTAGAGTGTGTGAGGGTAGAGTGTGTGAGGGTAGAGTGTGTGAGGGTAGAGTGTGTGAGGGTAGAGTGTGTGAGGGTAGAGTGTGTGTGTGTGTGTGTGTGTGTGTTTAGAGTGTGTGGGTGTGGCGAATGTAAGTGTAAAGTGTGCGAGTGTAGAAAGTGTGAAGGTAGAGCATGGGAGTGTAAACTGTAGTGTGTGTTAGCTTAGAGTTTGTTAGCTTAGAGTTAAAAAAAATATAGCTGCGGTGGCTGAGTGGTTACAGTTCTCACGTAAAGGTCATTGGTTCGTTCCCAGGTCACCTCCCTTAATGGGGAACTGACTTTACAGATGAGACAGTGAAAGGTGGTCGAGTTCAGTGCCAGGAGCTATTAAGTAAAGGGATTATTTTATGGAATGCGTAGAGACATTTAATAGCTGAAGGGTGATGTGCTAAGCTAGTATGGGTATGTGCTAAGCTAGTATGGGTATGTGCTATGCTAGTATGGGTATGTGCTAAGCTAGTGTGGGTATGTGCTAAGCTAGTGTGGGTATGTGCTAAGCTAGTATGGGTATGTGCTAAGCTAGTGTGGGTATGTGCTAAGCTAGTGTGGGTATGTGCTAAGCTAGTGTGGGTATGTGCTAAGCTAGTGTGGGTATGTGAAGTGAACTGAGGATACGATGATAATGAAGAGAGTGTAGGAGGGAAAGAGAGGAAGAGGATAAGAGGTGGAGAACGAGAAGGAAGGATAGAATGAGGGAATATGTAGATGAGAGGGATGATGGGAGGGAAGAGTGGTGCTGTGCTGTGCTGTGTTGTGCTGTGCTGTGCTGTGCTGTGCTGTGCTGTGTTGTGCTGTGGTGTGCAAGGAAATTTTTACGGGAGGAAAAAATGACAATAAAGTCGTCAGGTTTAGTCGGATCACGCCTATTATAAGACCTCGTGCCACGGGGTCTTAAGGGGAAACGTGTAGATCTCCCCCTCCCCCTTACCCACCCCCCTTACCCACCCCCCTTACCCCCTTACCACCCCTTACCCATCTTATACCCAAACCCCTTACCACCCTTTTACTCCTTACCCACCCCCCTTACCCAAACCCCTACCCCGACCCTACCCACCTATCCACCTCACCCCTGTCAGGAGTTCTATGTGTTGTGGCAGGATAGATGGCAGGAGTAGAGTGTGCGATAGATGGCAGGGTGGGTGGTACGATAGATGGCAGGGTAGGTGGTAGGATAGATGGCAGGGTAGGTGGTGGGATAGATGGCAGGGTAGGTGGTAGGATAGGACTTGGAGACTAGACCAGAGGGATGCCATGGTGTTATAGCTGCTTGTTGTTGTTGTTGTTGTATTGTTTTTGTTTTTTTTAGTTTTAGTTGTTATTGTCGAGTGAGTATGATTGTTGGTTATGTATAGAGCCTACATACATACATTCATACATACATACACACGCACACACACACCACTTAAAGAAGAACTCCCAACGCCTTCCTGGCAATGGGGGCGCAGTGGGATACGTAGGTGTTATGGTGGTTGAGTCTGGAAACAAAATCACCACCAGAATCATTATCACCAACATCAACCCCTGGCCCCTGTGAGCCCATACCTTCTGCTGCCCACACTATACCGTCGCCACGTGCCCGAGCTGTCCACTTGCCATTACCCACACCTCCCCCTCTCCCCACACCCCTCTCCCCGCAACCCCCCAACCCACCCCCTCAGCCCCCATAGTCCCTCGTAATGGACCTGAGACACCCACTTAGTCCCCATGTACTGTACACCTGCTGTATACCTCCTACACCTGGTACCGCCATAGATCACACCTGCCTTTGCACTCAGTACCAAAATACACTCAGTAACAACTAATCCTTTTATATAACGGATTCCTGATCTAATGGTTATATATATATAGTCCGTTATATGGAGGTTTTACATCTAATGGAACCTCGATGTAAGGGAGTTCTTTCTCTATAATGTGTATTAAATTTGTCGTGTATTTGTCGTATATTTTCAGTGTATTTGTCGTATATCTGCAGTGTATTTGTCGTATATCTGCAGTGTATTTGTCGTATATCTGCAGTGTATTTGTCGTATATCTGCTGTGTATTTGTCGTATATTTGCAGTGTATTTGCAGTGTATTTTGTCAGCATATCTGCGATTATGCTGTATATCTGCAGTGTGTTGTAAATATATTTTCAGTGTATTTGTCGTATATCTGCAGTGT
>NW_024719383.1:272500-578436 GCF_018991925.1 Homarus americanus
TGAAGGATCGGAGACTGGAGAGACACTAGGTAAGGATGGATCACAGGAGGATGTGGATAAGACAGGGAGGTCAAATTGAAGGATTAGGTTGTCAGAGGAGGTGAAGGATTGGTAGGATGGAGAGAGAGAGAGAGAGAGGATGAGTAAGGATGTGTTCTTCTCTCGTTGGGGTAGGGTGTAGGATATTGACTGAGGATGAATGATAGCAGGATGGAGGGAATTGGATGCTGGAGTGGATGTGGTTAGTGGATTGACTTGGATGGTGTGTGTGTGTGTGTGTGTGTGTGTGTGTGTTATAAGATGGAAAAAAAAAGCTTGAGGGAGAGAACAAGACTGGATGGAGAGGGTCTTGGAGAGGGTCTTACATGTGGAGAAATCTAGCTCTTGAGTTCGACGTGTCAGGAACTGGGGAAAACACTCGACTTCGTTTTGGTAGAGAGGGATAGAAGTCTTGAGTGGGATGGAGTGTGGACATGGTAGTGAGATGGAGAGGGGTACAAAGAAAGGTATGTAGATGGAGCCTTTGTGATGGAGAGAGAGAGAGAGAGAGAGAGAGAGAGAGAGAGAGAGAGACGAAAGGAGGGAAGAAGATGGAATTTTATGGGGAGGTAAACGTGATGGAAGAGACAGAAAAGGAGTTGGTTTAGTAAGGAAAAGATCTAGATGGACTTTGTTTGGTGGCAGTGATGGGATAGAGAGATGGAGAGAGAGTGAGATAAAGAGAGAGAAAACAGGTGAAGAAGAGGAGATAAAGGTAAGGTATAGTACAGAAAGAGAGAGAGAGAGAGAGAGAGAGAGAGAGAGACGACAATAACCATAAGTGGAAAGGGTAATGGAAGAACATAAAGACGCGATAAACAAGTAAATAGAAGACAAAAAACACCAATAACGTCTAAAAGAGAAATACAAAATGTGATAAAAAAGACAATGATAAAAATAAGGATTAATAATGCTAGAAGAGAGGTGTAAAGCGACCATTAGTGTGAGGTGTAGTGGTGGTTAGTGTGAGGTGTAGTGGTCATTAGTGTGAGGTGTAGTGGTGGTTAGTGTGAGGTGTAGTGGTCATTAGTGTGAGGTGTAGTGGTGGTTAGTGTGAGGTGTAGTGGTCATTAGTGTGAGGTGTAGTGGTGGTTAGTGTGAGGTGTAGTGTATAGTGGTCATTAGTGTGAGGTGTTAGTGGTGGTTAGTGTGAGGTGTAGTGTGTATAGTGGTCATTAGTGTGGGGTGTAGTGGTGGTTAGTGTGAGGTGTAGTGTGTATAGTGGTCATTAGTGTGAGGGTGTAGTGGTGGTTAGTGTGGGGGTGTAGTGTGTATAGTGGTCATTAGTGTGAGGTGTAGTAGTGGTTAGTGTGAGGTGTAGTGTGTATAGTGGTCATTAGTGTGAGGTGTAGTGGTGGTTAGTGTGGGCGTAGTGTGTATAGTGGTCATTAGTGTGAGGTGTAGTGGTGGTTAGTGTGAGGGTGTAGTGTGTATAGTGGTCATTAGTGTGAGGTGTAGTGGTGGTTAGTGTGAGGTGAGTGTGTATAGTGGCATTGTGAGGTGTAGTGTGTATAGTGGTCATTAGTGTGAGGGGTGTAGTGTGTATAGTGGTCATTGTGTGGGGTGTATTAGTGGTCATTAGTGTGAGGTTGGGTGTGTATAGTGGTCATTGTTGAGTGTAGTGTGTATAGTGGCCATTAGTGTGAGGGTGTAGTGGCCATTAGTGTGAGGGTATAGTGGCCATTAGTGTGAGGGTGTAAGTGGTCATTAGTGTGAGGGTATAGTGGTCATTAGTGTGAGGTGTAGTGTGTATAGTGGTCATTAGTGTGGGGTGTAGTGTGTATAGTGGTCATTGAGTGTGAGGGTGTAGTGTGTATAGTGGTCATTAGTGTGAGGTGTAGTGTGTATAGTGGCCATTAGTGTGAGGTGTAGTGGCCATTAGTGTGAGGGGTGTAGTGGCCATTAGTGTGAGGTATAGTGGCCATTAGTGTGAGAGTGTGGTGTGTATAGTGGCCATTAGTGTGAGGGTGTAGTGTATATTGGCCATTAGTGTGAGGTAGTGGCCATGTGTGAGGGTATAGTGGCCATTAGTGTGAGGAGTATAGTGGCATTAGTGTGGGTTGTGGCCGTGGTGTGTATAGTTTATGTGAGTTATAGTGGCCATTAGTGTGAGTGTAGTGTGTATAGTGGTCATTAGTGTGAGGGTGTAGTGGTCATTAGTGTGAGGGTGTAGTGTATATAGTGGCCATTAGTGTGAGATGTGGTGGTCATTAGTGTGAGGGGTGTAGGTATATATAGTGGCCATTAGTGTGAGGGTGTGGTGTGTATAGTGGCATTAGTGTGAGGGATGCAGGGCATTAGAAAGGCAGGACTCAGGCTAACTAGAGTCATAGGTCATTAGTGAGACTGGAATGAGGGAGGTTGAGACCTGGAGGGAGGGTGTATGTATGTATATGTAAGTGGGGTGGGGTATATGTATGTATGTATGTATGTATGTATGTGGGTTGGAGGGAGGGAGTTTTATCATCATTATTATTATTATTTTATTATTTTATATATTATTATATAGTAGAAGTAATAGTAAAACACACATACACACACACCCATCCTGGGGAAAAAACAGCAATGATGTTATGCAAATCGTGTCCATTATATGGCGTCTTCCTTGAGGTCGGGAAATCTGGTTCTGAACCTCCTGGAAAAAACAATCTCCGTTAGCTCCCCTCTTCCTGGTGTTATTTGTGTGTATGTATGTATGTATGTGTGTGTGTGTGTGTGTATGTATGTATGTATACTTATTCCAAACCTGTAATAATGCATTTTTCTTACGTTGCAGGTAAATGAACTAAGATGTCAACACACGAAGGAGATAGTAAGTAGAACAGGAGTGAGAAAGGTGAGAGAGGAAAAGGAGAGAAGTGAGATAGAATAGAGAGGGGGAGGGAGGGAGAGAGGGAGGGAGGAGGTTGTTATTTAACCAACAGCCAGCCGTAAACAATTTGTCATGATTCTTAGGCTGTCAACACTGTGATTGGTTAATTTACATGGCACTGTTGCGAGGGGCCTGATTGGTCTATTTACATGATGTCACTACCGATCAACGCCCTGATTGGTTCATTATGCGTGACGTCATTCCGGGAATTCATTGTCCAAAGAGAGGCATCGGCGGAGAGGTTGAATAGGAGGAGCCAGATTAACTTAACTCAAGCTACATCCCCCAGTTCCATGTTAAATAGGCACTAGTTAATAGGTGCCATCCTGACTTAGTGTAACCTATTATAATGGGGGGCCTATTAAGTTTGGTTCGTACTAGTAGTATTGTGGATCAGTAGGACGTGGCACCCATTAGAACTGACACCCATTAGGACTGACACCCATTAGAACAGCACCCATTAGGTCTAGCACCCATTACTTCTAACACCCTCTCAAGATTGACACCAAATAGAACTAGAGGTGCCCATTAGAACAGGGGGCCCCTTTGGACCAGCCGCCAATTCAATTAACGTAACTTTAATGATATTCTTGACGTGGACGGAGGAAATATTTTGGTGGTGACTTGTTGACATCATACCATCCAACCTTACCGAGACAGTACATGTAATTTTAACTTGCTGGAGAATTAATTTGTTTTGGTTACGATAGCTGTTTGTTTGTTTATTTATTTATTTATTTATTTATTTATTTGTTTGTTATTGTTGTGGTTCTGTTCATATTATTTATTTATTGTATTGTTTTATTTATTTATTTAATTATTATTGTTTTGTTGTTGTGGTTTTGTGATATTTAACTTCTTCTTCATACAAGTATTTAGGAATTATTTACCATGACTTATTAACGTTATTTATATAGTTTATCTTAATTTAGTACATATTATTATGATTCTGTTCGGTGATTGAAGATGGAAATAATTAACTATGAGATGATGTGGTTAAAGGAAAAAAAATACAATTATGAAAAAAAATGGTCATTCGTTTCTGGATTTTTTTGTCAAGTGATGATAATAGGCCCCAGTTTTAATAGGCCCCAACGTAACCTAACCCAGCTTTTAGGATTAGGGCCCATTAGAACTGAGCCCTTAATCATACTTGACTTAGTAAGAATGAAGGAATGATTGTAACTGTTTTCCTCAGAATGGCGTTGGTTCGGGAATCTATCGAGTGTTGGACTTGAGATGCACACATGGGTCATTTACTGATGCTCTGTGTGTGTGTGTGTGTGTGTGTGTGTGTGTGTGTGTGTGTGTGTGTGTGTGTGTGTGTGTGAACTTTCCCTGAACTCGGCGATGAACACTGTACTGCACACGTGTACCCTAAGGAGAAGGTCACTATTGATTTAAAAGGGGGGCCATGGGGTCAAAGGTCAAGGTCAATTTGCCGTATATATCCAGCCCCAAGTCTTGTTGTTATTGTTGTTTACTTCTTCTCGTTTTTCTTCTACTTCTTCTCCTCCTCCTCTTCTCCTACTCCTTCTTTTCCTCCTTCCCTCCTCCTCCTCCTTCCTCCCCCCTCCCTCCACCTCTCCGTGTTTACATTATGTTCTATACCCAGGTGTTCAGGCTCAGCTGCCCCTTGTGCCGTGGTGGTAACGTCGTGTACCTATTGTCAATACCGGGACAGCTATCGATGCTCTCTCTCTCTCTCTCTCTTCACCACCACCACCTGCTACCCCCTCCGGCTTTTTCATCCCTACTCGATATTTCGGGGTTCCTTCTTCAGCCTGGGATTTGCCTCTGATTTTAGGATTTGGGGATTTCGGTGTTTGTTTTTGTTTATTTTGTCTGTTGTTTTATTTTTTTTTTTGACAGAATGTTTAGTTTTTAGTTTGGGTTTGTGGCTGAATCTCTCGTGGGTTTTTGTGTTTTTGTTTGTTATTTAAGTTTGTATGTGTTTTTTTTTTGGGGAGGGGGGAGTCATTGGATTTCAATTTCCACGGAGGAGTAATTTTTCAGGTGTTTTATTTTTCCCATGTGAAATTAAATACTAGATATTATTTTCCCAACGATGAAATAAACCATGGATGTTTTTTTCTAGGAGGAACTAAACCCTGGGTGTTATATTTCCCAGGAGGATCTGAGTCAAGGGTGTTATGTATATTATAGGATGAACTAGGTCGTGGGTATTATTTTTTTTCTAGGAGGAACTAATTCATGGGCGTTATTTTTTCCCCAGAACGAACAAATTTCTGGCTTACTTTCCTCCAGGTAAAACATAAGCCGAGATATTGTGTTTTCCCCAGGAGGAGCAAAATCTCAGTTGTTCTTTTTCCCAGGAGAAACTAAATTATGTAAACATTACGGTCCTTCACATTCTCCAATATATAGAGGATGATGGTCTACACAGGGAGTGGGTAATGGACTACACAGGGAGTGGGTAATGGACTACACAGGGAGTTGATAGAGAGTGTGTCACATAACTCCCTATTATCACACACACACACACTACGTTTCCATGCCTGAAAATAAATACATTTTCACGTCTCGTTATACAGAGGTCAAAGATCAAGGGTAGGTCAAGGTCACAGGTCAGGGGTAGGTCAAGGTCACAGGTCAGGGGTAGGCCAAAGCCACAGGTCAGGTCAGGTGTTGGAATTTTTTTGTGTTATGGTTTAAGTTTCGTTTCCCAACATTTCCATAGCATAATGTTTGCAAAGTTAATACCGCAGTGTGTTTCTTTAGTCTAATGTTAGGTTAGGTTAGGTTAGGTTAGGTTAGATTAGGTTAGGTTAGGTTAAGTGATATTTTATATTAATTTTATTGCGGCTAGTTATTATTATTATTATTATTATTATTATTATTATTATTATTATTATTATTATTATTATTATTATTATTATTATTATTATTATTATTATTATTATTATTATGTTTATGTTTATGTTTATTATTATTTTTTATTGTTATTGTCGTTATTATTATTATTTTATTTATTATTATTATTATTTATTATTATTATTATTATCATTATTATTATTATTATTATCATTATCATTATCATTATTATTTTTACAAGTGGACAAGTCTCCCAAATTGGCATCACTTGCCTGGTGCCCCCCTGGTTGCGCATCTCACCCGAGGTATCCTTCCATTTCTCGATTTTTAGATGAAATAAAATTTAATTCACTTACACTCTTATAGTTACCGGATATTTTTATTTCTCACCTATATATATTGTGGGTGTTAATCTTTTTATCAAGGAGGTATATATAAACAAACAAACCACTAATGCATGGATTTTCGGTGGCGGCGTTCATCACAGTATTGAGCTAAGACTCCAGTGCGCTCTGATTCGGTGTCCCATTGTGAGAGAGACAATGACAGCCTTAGGGAAGGGCAAATCAGGGACCCCACACTTTAGGGGACATCAAAATTTTGCGCTTTTTTGGGGGGGATAAAAAAATAAACTTTAATTACCACTTGAAGAAAAATTAGGAACTTTTTTTTTAGAACGTGGAAGTTTTTCGTCCGTATGTCATCAGTAAATTAGTTTTATATTACCTTTTGTTTTATCATATTTCACCTTAAGATTAAAGCTAACCTAACGTCAACCCAACCCCATTCAACCCAACCCAACCTAACCCAACGCAACCAAATAGTGTTAGGGTGGTTAATCTTCAGGTGAATTAAGCTGGATTGGTAGGAAATTCTTCAAGTGATTCCAACATTTTTTATATATATATATATATATTGGGTTTTTTTATAATTTATATATTGGAGTTTAGTGTTGATTAAATGTTAGCTGTGCGATGTTCTCCACTACATATGTATACCAATAACACTGTATGTATGAATGTATAAGGGTCATATCATACAGTTTCTTCATTAAAGCGTAAAGTGAAATCTGAATCAAGAAAGTTAGAGTTGCTTGTAAGGTCATCCGATTCAAACCTCTCAAGGGTCCTCCAAATGACCCTCTTTCTTGCCCAGCTCAAGTTAGGTTAGGATAGGTCAAGTCAGGTTAGGTTAGGTCAGGGTAGGTTAGTTAATGTCGTTAGGTTAGTTCAGGTGTCAGGTTAGGTTAGGATTGGTCAAGTTAGGTTAGGATAGGTCAAGTCAGGTTAGGTTAGGTCAGGGTAGCTTAGTTTATGTCGTTAGATTAGTTCAGGTGTCAGGTTAGGTTAGGATAGGTGTAGATTAAAGAAAATAACATAGGTATCTGGTCCAAGGAAACTTACAAAATAACTCAGTGTTCCTGATTATTTACCAAATCCTAAATGAACAACATTAAATTCCCATAGGCCTAAATAAAATCCCTGAAAGACCATAATTCTTGAAAATATTTAAGGAACAATATATTGACCTCTCACATACATGTAATTACTACCATGACTGTAATGATGATAATGATAATTATGACAATATTTATATTTATAATTATGAGAATGGTGATATTGATTATAATGATTTGATAATAAGACAATAATAATAATAAACTAATTCTGATTATTATTATTATTATTATTATTATTATTATTATTATTATTATTATTATTATTATTATTATTATTATTATTATTAGTATTATTATTATTATTGTTGTTGTTATTGTTGTTGTTATTTTTGTTGTTTTTGTTGTCGTTAGAAAAATAATGATACTACACACAACACATGTACTCTTAACTAAGGACTGTTAAGTAACTTTAGTTAAAACTGGCAACGTGGTGCTGGGTGACCTCGCCCGCCAGCCCACGTCATCACTCTGACGTCACTCTTTATTGACGTTTCTGCCCCATGGCCACAGAGACCCTGGGGAGGAGGGGGGGGGAACTGAGGAGGGGCCAGGGCGGGCTGGGAGGGGGAGGGGGTGATGGGAGGAAACGTATGCAGAAGGCGAGAAGGGTTATAGAGAGAGAGAGAGAGAGAGAGAGAGAGAGAGAGAGAGAGAGAGAGAGAGAGAGAGTCCCATAAGCATCTCATCTGCTGGTGGTGATCTTGTGAACATTTTCTTGATATTGAACACAGTGAACATTTAAGAACTGCTGTGAGTGGTGGTATCATTAGTCTCTCTCTCTCTCCTCGTCTCTAGAGCCATATTCACCACCACTATTGTTGGGATTATTTATATATAGATTAAAAAAAAAATAGAATAAACTTGTTGACGTGAGCTGAGATTAAGTTCCTAACTCATTAAAAAAAATCAGGCAAATAAAACTCACAAACTGGAGCCTCGGGTGTGACGTCACGCGAGGTAATCACGAACAGCAGTGAGAAATAAACAGAGATTTTGTGAAGGATTTTTAATATTATTTTGTGTTTTTTAATTATTTTTTTATTTATTATTTTTTCTTCAAATTTAAGTTATTTTATTTTACACGATGATTAAATAACCGTGACACTACTTGGGGGGGGGGGGTTAGGTTAGCCTTAGGTTAGGTTAGGTTAGGTTTAAGTGTGGTTAATCTTAAGGTGAAATAAGCCCGGTGCTAATATTTCAGGTAATCGAATTAATTTAGTTACTGTTAAATTTCCCTCTTTTTCTTCCAACAACTTTATACAACATGAAATAATCTTGGAAATTATATAGCTAGACACACACACACACACACACACACACAGACAGACAGACAGACACAGACACACAGACAGACACACACACACACACACACACACACACACACACACACACACACACACACACAGACAGACACACACACACACACACACACACACAGACACACACACACACACACACACACACACACACACACACACACACACAGACAGACAGACACACACACACACACACACACACACACACACACACTTGCCCTGGATCACACCTCGGATCAAAAGACTTATGCAACAGAGAGACAGAGCATTTCATCTCAATGACCACATCCGCTACAGGTCACTTCGCAACAGAGTCATCCGCGAAATACGCACTGCAAAGAAGTCCCACTACCCAACCAAATTACAACACCTGAAGCAGACCAACATCAGTCAATGGTATGGTAAGCTTAAAGAACTCTGTGGACTAAACAATATGACACACCCCCTCCCCTTCCTTAGCCACCTCACTAATGTTGACGCAGCTGAGCAAACAAATAACCATTTCGCTACTATATGCCAGACGCTCCCACGGCTTGACACAACCACTCTCCCTGCTTACCTACCAGCCCCCCTTCCCACTGACTTAGTAGAAGAATTTGACGTAGCAAAACGCCTGGACAAACTAAAATTAAAACGCTCTACCACCCCCATTGACTTACCAATGAAACTATTCAAGGAGTTCTCCCCGGAGCTTGCTAAACCCCTCTGCTCCATCATCAATGCTTCTCTCAGTCAAGCCAGATGCCCAGCTGACTGGAAGACCTCTTATGTATCACCAGTGCCCAAGTCAACCAGCCCACAATCCTTAAATCAGCTACGACCTATTGCAATCACCCCAATACCCAGCCTAATCTGTGAAAGTTTTGTGTTTGACTGGGCTTATGCTGATATTGCAGGAGTCGTAGACCCTCAGCAATTTGGCAACATGAAAACTTCCTCCACCACTCACTGTCTTGTCAGCTTTCTCGATTACATATACCGCCATCTCGAGAAACGAAAAACGTCTGTAGCTGTCGCCTTCATTGATTTCACTAAAGCGTTCGACCTAGTCGACCACAATATAATCATAAACAAAGCTATTGACCTCGGGCTTCGGAGAAGTCTCATACCATGGCTTACAGACTTCCTCAGTGACCGACGCCAAGCTGTACGCTTCCGAGGGGCTGTCTCCACCTTTCAGTCACTCACCTGTGGCGTCCCCAAGGCACCAAGATGGGACCACTCTGCTTCCTTATGCTCATCAATGATGCCCTAAGAGAAGCCCCTGCTCGCTGGAAATATGTCGACGACTCCACCATTGGGATCAGCGTCAACAATTCCGCTCCCAACTATACCGCCCTTCAGGATTTATTGAACAGTCTCCAAAACTGGGCCACCAACAACCATGTCACCATCAACCATACCAAGACAATGGTTATGCACATCAACCTCTCCTCCGACATTGTCCCACCTCCTTCCATTACCCTAGGTCCGAACACACTCCAGGTTGTAGATTCCACGAAGCTCCTCGGCGTCACCATAGACAACAAACTAAATTGGAAACCACACGTCAGTGAAGTTGTCAAATCCTCCAGTTTCCGTCTCCACCTCCTCCGCCGACTCAAGTCCCTCGGAGTTCCTGCACCTGAGCTCCTCAGTGTTTACACAACATTCATACTTCCCAAGCTCACCTATGCCTCCCCCACCTGGTCTTCCTCCCTAAATGCCACACAACGTAAACACCTAGAAAAAGTGCAAAAGAGGGCATGCAAGATTATTCTCTCCCCTTCCTACTCCACATATCAAGAAGCGCTCAACACACTGACCCTTTCGACTCTCACTGACCATCACCACGGCCTCATCTGCAAATTTGGTAAGAAGCTTCTACACCATCCCCGACACCGGCCCCTACTACCACCTGAGATCCCCTGTCCGAGAATTGCTGTTCGACACCACAACCGCATCCAGCCCATACGTGCACGAACTGATCGCTATAAGAACAGCCCAGTCCCAACCATTGTAAAAATTATCAATAACATGTAATAAATCAGTGTATTCACTCCCAGTAAACACTGCTCCCTACACTGTCACTATGTTGAAATGAACTGTATTTTGAGCTGATCCCCATCTAAGTTACTACATGTCTTATATGTGTCACTTATGTCACTTGTATATTATTTGTAATTCGTAACCCATTCCCCAAATATGTAACTGTATATTTTCAGCCTTCTGGCTGCCAAGCTCTTTCAATAAACCGTTAATTATTATTATTATTATATTACAGACGGAGGCAGCGTCACCACCTAAGCTCCTCCCACCCACACACTACCGTGAGTTGCCAGACATCCATTTTTTTTCCTCAACTTTATCTAATTAAAACGAAATTAATTACTTAGTTTATTAATATTACATGTTTATTTTTTTCTTGATTTATTATTATTATCCACAATTGGTGATGTATGAATGTATGTTAATTGTATTGAAATTTATGGGTTAAATTTCTGGGTTTTCATTCCGTCCCTCACATGACGTCATCAGCCATCAGGTGGGAAAAAAATAATATAACTTGAATTTAAACTTTTCATTTATATTATCAAGTTAGTGTTTCGTGTGTGTGTGTGTGTGTGTGTGTGTGTGTGAGTGTGTGTGTGAGTAACGGAACGAAGAGGAGAGAGTTAAATTGGTGTAAGACAAAACTGGACAAGTGCTGGGCAGACTGGGAAACAACAACACCCCCCCTCCCCCAACCCCTCAAAAAAAACGCCCGAATTAAAAAAAAATACAATAATTAAAAAAAAAAACATTAATTTATTGTTAAAGTGTTTTATATTTTGCTTAAACAACGAAAAAAAATATATGAGTAAAAATAAATAGAAAATTCACGAATAAACGAAGGAAGAGAAAGAAAAATATAAGATAATGTGATAAAGGAGACGAAATGCAAATGTTTGGGAATAAGTAAATGGACATAGCTAGTGAGTGATCAATTAGGTCGAGAATTAATGAGCTCCCACTCCTAATTAGTCCTTGAGTTAATGAACCCTAACTCCTCATTAGCCCCCCCCTATCCTAATTAGCCCATTAGTCCCAGTCCTAACATGTCACTCGTGTGGGTTCCAATCTTAATGACGTGCCAATGTGTGGGTTCCAATCCTTATGTGTCAATCGAATGGGTTCCAATCCTCGTGGTGAATCAGATTAGGTTTGGAATTAGTAGTACTGAAGCCCATGGGAATTTTCACCTCGGCCTGTAGTGTCCTCGACTGGCGTTAATAAGTCGATAGGTTAAAAAAAATCCTACCTAGTGATATCCTTTGCCGAACTTCCTTACCCAAGACGTTCAAGTTTAGAAGGATATTATGGCCTACGTACAGATATCCTAAGTTGACACATCCTATGCTAAAATATCCTTCGGTAAAATATCCAAAGTTGAAACATCCTAGACTAAGATATCCTAAGTTGAAACATCCTAGTGTAAGATATCCTTCGGTGAAACATCCTATACTAAGATATCCTCCTAAGTTGAAACATCCTATACTAAGATATCCTAAGTTGAAACATCCTATACTAAGATATCCTTCGGTGAAACATCCTGAGCTTAAATATCCTTGGAGTAAGATGTCCTGAAGAAGGCACTGCTGGTGGTGGGGGGGGGGGGTGACAGGACTAGTGCTCTCAATCAATGCCTCGTCCCTGGTAACCCCCCCCTCCCCCTCCCCACCCCCAGGCCTCTCTTGAGCTACTGGGGGAGTGGGCGACGGTGCTGGTCTTTTGTAGTGGTGGTGAGTTGTGGTCTGTTGTGGTAGAGGTGGTCTGTTGTGGTAGAGGTGGTCTGTTGTGGTAGAGGTGGTTTGTTGTGGTAGTGGTGGTCTGTTGTGGTAGAGGTGGTCTGTTGTGGTAGAGGTGGTCTGTTGTGGTAGAGGGGTGTTGTGGTAGAGGTGGTCTGTTGTGGTAGGTCTGTTGTGGTAGGGTGGTCTGTTGGTAGGGTGGTCTGCTGTTGAGAGGTGGCCTGTTGTGGTAGGGGTGGTCTGCTGTGGTAGGGTGGTCTGTTGTGGTGAGGTGGTCTGCTGTGGTAGAGGTGGTCTGCTGTGGTAGAGGTGGTCTGCTGTGGTAGGGTCTGCTGTGGTGGTGGTCTGGTGGGTGGTCTGTTGTGTGGTAGAGGTGGTCTGCTGTGTAGAGGTGGTCTGCTGTGGTAGGGTGGTCTCTGTGGTGGACTTGTGTAATAATCTGCTTTATTATGTCCTCTGTGGTGGTCTACTGTAGTGAGTTTGTTGTGTATGTAATCGTGTGTGTGTGTGTGTGTGTGTGTGTGTGTGTGTGTGTGTGTGTGTGTGTGTGTGTGTGAAAAGCAGTGAGCGAGTGTATGTATAGAGGCAGTGAGTGTGTGTGTGAGGCAGCAGTGTGTGAGAGAGAGTGTATCTGGGAGCTTTGGCTGGTGAATCAGGAAAGTTAGGAGAGGTCAGGGAACTGTAAGAGTTAGTATTTGTGTGTTTTAAGGGAGAGTCAGGGATGAATTTAGTGTTAGGTGTAGGGTTCACGTTGGTGGTGTGTTACGGAGGTGAGGAGTTTTTTTAACACACACACACACACACACACACACATACATACATACATACATACATACATACATACATCTATCTCCCCTATTAGTTTTTATTTGTTAACTCAGTCTTACTTTTCTTTCTTGTTGTTACGGTAATTGGGCAGCAATTAGTGAGTTTACAAAGGGTTTTTTTTAATTTGTGTCATAAATTTTCTCATATTGTTAAAGGTTTAGAATTTATTACGTATTATAGAGAGGTTAGTATATGCGGTGATGAGGAAACCTAACCTAACCTATCCTATCCTAACCTAACCTATCCTAACCTAACCTATCCTATCCTAACCTATCCTATCCTAACCTGTCGTAACCTATCCTAACCTAACCTATCCTATCCTAACCTATCCTATCCTAACCTGTCGTAACCTATCCTAACCTATCCTAACCTATCCTAACCTATCCTATCCTAACCTGTCGTAACCTATCCTAACCTAACCTATCCTAACCTATCCTAACCTGTCGTAAACTATCCTAACCTATTGGACTCTTGCTGATGATTGCTTTAATTAATATCTTTTCCTTATTTCTCTTGTTAATTTTATTGTGTTAAGTTACACCTAAAGGGAAGTTGACCTTACCCATCAACAACATTTTGGCTCTTATTTATGGCTGGTTAATCGCCTCGTTAATAATAGCTAAACAAGTGGTATCCATTAGTGAAGGAATTAAAGCTTACCTGTAGATAAAAGGTCGTGTTGTAATCGTGTTTGTGGTCGTGTGCTTGTCCGTGTGTGTGTGAGTCGAGGTCAACTCTAGGTCACGCTTCACCTCCCACTAGTGTTAGATTATAGAGAAAAGTGGGTCAGAGGTCGTGTCAAAGGTCATGTCATCACCTAACTATGTCCCTGTATGGTCTTTATAGTTAAGTGTCCGTCCGTCCGTCCGTCCGTCCGTCCGTCCGCTCAGAGGGTGTGAACACGATGACTCAAATGTTGTGTCGGCAGTCGAATTATGGGTCCTGGTACTGTGGTGGGAGGCGGTGAAGGAGTTGGCTCGCATCAGTAGCACCCCGAGTCGACCCAGTTGCAGGATGACCACCAAATTGCACAGTTGGGGGGAAATGAATGTCGGGAGAGGGCAGTGTGGGCCATATTGTCTTCTTGTGTACCAAAGACTATGCCCTCAGTGTGCTGTATCTGCGCCGCCCACTTTTATTTTTATACCATATTGAGGTATTAGTAGTTAATTGGGAAGGTTATTTGTCTTATTTTAACTTATTTTTCTTTATGAAGGGACATGAAATAAGATAGAGTATTGCCTTATTAAACACTCGAGTATTTAAGCATTATCATCATGACTATAATACTCTCCGAAGCAACTACCTCTCTCAGGTGGGATTCGAACTCCTGTTGAGGCATTAAAATCCACCAGTGACCCATCCTAACCCTGACGTACTTACAATAAGAAACGTCGACTTAGTTATGGAAGGATGGGAGTTACGTTGTGTGGTGTGAGGCAACAAGCGGTGTATTATTCTGAGGCTTATGAAGGTCAGTCAGTGGTCAAGCTCATCAGCCGAGGAGGTCAATCAGGGTCGGAAGAGACTTTCTTTTTTTTTTTTTAGGTGAAATATATTAATCTAGTGATCAAGTCGAAGGTATATTTCCGCTAAAAGTTTTCCATATATCTATAGATTTTATGAAGAAAGTAGTAACGAATATTTGTTATATTTCCTTGTCTCTGGGTTGTCCTCATTTGCTAGGTAATTGTGTTTTACTTGGACGCTGCGAGGGCCCAAGATATTGACAACGAGACAGAAAGAAAAAAAATTATGTATTTTCCAGAAATTCTGATAAGTAAACATATGAGCGATGGAGGCGATAAGTGTGACGCCAGAAGAAAAAAAAACAGACGTGAAAAATACGTCACACACATATGCCGCGCTGTGATTGGACGACGCCTCTTATCTGGTAGAAGAGAAATAAGAAATAAATCAACAAGCCTCCCCGCCCCCCTTTTCACTACTACCATCCTCCCCCCCTTCCCCCTCTCCTCACCTCCCCTTCCCCCCTCCTCCCTCCCCCCTTCCCCTCTCCACCCTTCCCCTCCCTCCCTCCCCTCTCCTCCTCCGTGGCACCTAGAACAACAAGCCCATCCCTCCCCCCCCCACCTTACTCGTCCTCATCTTAACTAACCCATCTTACCCCCATCCATCCTTCCTTTCCCTTTGTCCTCCCTTTCTCCTTGCTTCCCCCTTGTCCCTCTCCCCCTTTCTTCCTTGTCATCCATCCTCCCACCCCTTGTCCCCCACCCCTTGTCCCCCTCCCTTGTCCCCCCCCCTTGTCCCCCCCTTGTCCCCCTTGTCCCCTCCCCTTGTCCCCTTCCCTTGTCCCCCTCCCCTCCTCTCAGCCAGTGTCTAACATGTAGTGGAGAGACAAGGCTTCCTCTAATAAGGATATGGAATAAGACATACAGGTCATGTCTCACTATGTCCACCATGTCAAGCTGGTACACCCCTCCCCCCCCCTGGTGGTGATGGTGGGGGGAGAGTAGACGCTGGTGGATGGTTGAGGTGATTATAGATAAGTTGATTAATTGATAGTTTAACAGGTGGATAAACTTGATAGATGACGAATGGGATAGTATTATGTTGATGGATTGATGGATAGATGGCTGAAAGGATGGATGTTGTAGATAGATGATGATAATGGATATAAAATTAACAGATGGTATTGTAGATATATAGTGATGGATGAAAAATAAACAGGTGTTGGAAATATTGTATCGACGGGAACGGATACAACGTATCAAAATAATATACGTCATAGGGGCATTATATCTCACTGAGGTAACATAGATTTGTGGTCGTGTGATTACATGTGAAAAAAATAAAACTACAATATATAAACTTTGTAGAGGATAAATTTATAACAAAATGAAGGATTATTTTCTAGTGTCTCCCCTCTCTACCTCATGTGACGTCATTGGCTACCTGGGTACAGTAATTATGGGAGCTGTAGTTGTTGATTTTTTGTTGTTGTTGTTGTTGTTGTTTGTTATTATTATTAGGCATTATTGAAACAGGGAATTGAAGGTTCTTGCGTGACTAATAATTAAAATTTATCCCTTCAAAGACTCACAGAACCACTTAGTAAATACAATTAAAGACTAAAAGTTCATTTGACGCAAAAGACGTAGATACATCACCTAAAAGACTCGTTAAGTCCTTAGTCTGTAATCCTTATAAGTTATCTCACCTCAATGACATCATAAACGTTTCACTTTAAACTGGCACAAAAAAACGTTTCACTTTAAACTGGCACAAAATGAAACCAACCAAATCACCTTACTGTGTGTTCCCTCTCGCCCGTAAGGAAACACAATTACCATTATCAATTTCCCAACTCGAGGAAACTTTGTTATGAATTTCAGTGGTTCGATGCGTTTTTGTTTTATTGTTTGAATATTTTCCTTTTCACTGTATAACAAGCTGGAACAAATGGCTTAATTTAGTTTACAGTAGTTTTAGTTATTAGAATGATTTGGTGGAGTTGTATTAAGTTGTCGTAGTGGCGGACTCTGGAAGAAAATAAACTGTCTTCGTCTGTTGAGGGGTTTGTGTTTTCATGCGTGTCTTGTCTTCACTTTCTCACTCACTCACGCACACACACACACGCACACACACACACACACACACACACACACAGGGCACCAGTTTGTTAATTATTAAGTTAGTTCTCTCATCTCATTCTCTCACTATCTCACTCTTTCACTCTCACCCTCTCGCTCTCTCATCTTCTCACCCTCTCACTCTCTCTCACTCTCTCACCATGGGTTTCTTGAGCAAGACCTTACAAGTAAAAGAAATTCTCTCTAAATCAAATGCCTGTTATTCCATCTTTCTCCCGCCTCTTCCATCTCTCTTCCATCATACTAAGTGTCTTCCTTAGTTCATCTTTCTATCACCTTTATCACCCCCTTCCATCGTCTTTTCTTTCATTTTATCCGGCGTGCTTCTTTCACCCTTATGTTACCTTTCCTTTGCCATTCCATCATTTTTCCTATCATCCGGTTTATTCTTTCTTTCCCTTTCTTGTCTTTCAATACTGTTCCATTACTCCATCTTTTACCTTTGTATCTACCTATTATCACCCCTCTCTTTCACTTTCATCTCTCTTCCATCATTACCTTTGTCTTGCATTCATCCCTCTTCCATCACCCGGCCATCGCACTTTTCATCACCCTTCCACCATCCTTTCATCCCATCCACCCTCATCCACCCCCACCCCTTCCATCAGCTTTCCATCATCCATCCCCACCCCTTCCATCACACATCCACCCCCCTTCCATCACCCGTCTATCACACTTCCATTGCAGTAATCGAAGGAGTGAGTTCCCAGATGCCAGTCAGTTCTCATAAGTGTTTGTAAATCAATGTCAATTCTGCTGCCGAGCGTCAAAATGTTGATTACTCTGATGATGATAGTGGTGATGGTTGTAGTCGTGGTGATGCTGGTGGTGGTGATGGTTGTAGTCGTGGTGATGCTGGTGGTGGTGATGGTTGTAGTCGTGGTGATGCTGGTGGTGGTGATGGTTGTAGTGATGGTGGTGGTGGTGATAGTGGTGATGGTTGTAGTCGTGGTGATGCTGGTGGTGGTGGTGATTGTTTGGGTTGTGGTGGTGATTGTTTTAGTGATGGTGACTATGGTTGTAATGGTGGTGGTTGTAGGTTGTTTGTCTTTTGTGACCAATAACACCAACGCTTGTAATGCCCATCTACAAAGCTAACCAGACACCCAGATCCCCCTCCCCCACCCCTTCCCCCAAAGGCTAATCATGACTATAGCTTGACTCCTTAGTGTGTCGTCCAAGAAGAGACTATGACAGATCATTACACCATGGACTTCATCAGAGCGTCGTATACTTAGTTAACTTAGAGCGAAGGCGAGCAAGCACTAAACACATTTAAGTTAACATAGGGAAGATCAGGGGGTAGAAGAAGGGGTCCTGCTGTTCTTTTTGGTCAGTTCAGATAGTTTTTTTTTTAGGGGGAGGGGGGCGTCGATAGTGTTTTGACCTGAGGAGGTGGAGGTTGGAGGAGTCAATTTTACATTATAGGAGTTGAAACACAGACCAGGATCTCCCTCTTCTGCTTCATCTGACTAATATGAAGTACTTGAGACTGTCCTGCCATCACGTCATATCAAAAGACACACAAAATAGGGTCGAAGGATCTACCTGTTTGAACATCTTCGTGTGAGTTAATTACATGTTGTGTGAGAACCAGGGGAGAGTCGCCGCTGTAACAAGCTGTGATTAAGGGAAGGAGACGGTGGGGGGGGAGGAAGTGTCGAACTTCTTTAATAACTGTATCGCCTCTGACCTTGATGAAGACGTTCTGGAGGTTTTTACTTTGACATAAGATTTCGTGAGTGAGGGACGGTGCTGACTGCCTTGGGGGATCCTTTACACAATTTGTCTTGGGGGTGTGTGTGTGTGTGTGCGTGTGCGTGCGTGCGTGTGCGTGCGTGCGTGTGCGTGCGTGCGTGCGTGTGCGTGAACAATATGACCCTGTCTACAGAACGTTGATAAATACAGTAGTATGATCAGGTGGTGACGACATACAGCACACCAACACTCAGTCTACACCAAGATGAAGGAACTAGTTATATCCTGTAGAAGGTCAAGTGTAATATGGATTATCCTCATAAATAATCCTCATGATGTACGATGTTGTCCCAAACGTTAATAGAAAGAATTATGAGACTCGTTATTTCATGTTGCTGTGGTCTACGTGTGTGTGTGTGTGTGTGTGTGTGTGTGTGTGTGTGTGTGTGTGCTTAAAGATAAGGTCTGTATCGGTCTTGACGTTTCATTTTCATTAGAACGTCTTCAGCGGATGGAGGCGAAAATATCCGGTAAGAGCGGACGTTGTATGTCTAGTGATGAACTGGGTTACCGGATTGAATTGCTGCCTTCCGATTGGTTGTTGGAAGACAGCCGCAGTGCTTGTCTTGTTCGGTGTTGTGGTGGTTGGTTACTGTTATAAAGGCATCGTTGTTATGGTGGTGTTTGGGAGTCTCGAAGGTGTGTGTATACAAGTACTGTACTCATGTAGACTCAACCAGTTGTTTTGTGGTTCAGTAAATCTCGTTTTACTGTCTCGTGTGTTGGCCTCGATACACCCTGGAGGAGATAGTGGGTGATGGGAGTGGTGAAGACTCCCATGGTGATAGATCATGGTAGTGTGATGATAAAGACTCCCCCATGGTGATAGATCATGGTAGTGTGGTGATAAAGACTCCCCCATGGTGATAGATCATGGTAGTGTGGTGATAAAGACTCCCCCATGGTGATAGATCATGGTAGTGTGGTGATAAAGACTCCCCCATGGTGATAGATCATGGTAGTGTGGTGATAAAGACTCCCCCATGGTGATAGATCATGGTAGTGTGGTGATAAAGACTCCCCCATGGTGATAGATCATGGTAGTGTGGTGATAAAGACTCCCCCATGGTGATAGATCATGGTAGTGTGATGATAAAGACTCCCCCATGGTGATAGATCATGGTAGTGTGGTGTAAGACTCCCATGGTGATAGATCATGGTAGTGTGATGATAAAGACTCCCCCATGGTGATAGATCATGGTAGTGTGGTGATAAAGACTCCCCCATGGTGATAGATCATGGTAGTGTGGTGATAAAGACTCCCCCATGGTGATAGATCATGGTAGTGTGGTGATAAAGACTCCCCCATGGTGATAGATCATGGTAGTGTGGTGATAAAGACTCCCCCATGGTGATAGATCATGGTAGTGTGGTGATAAAGACTCCCCCATGGTGATAGATCATGGTAGTGTGGTGATAAAGACTCCCCCATGGTGATAGATCATGGTAATTTTCTCCACCAAGGAACTCATGAATTACGCAGGAGCTCTGGAGGAGGATTTTATTTTTTTATACTGCAGAAGGTATTGTTTGTCATGATGAAGTCCTTTGTTTTCCAGCTCCTGTAGGGTATTATTAGCATGAAGTCGTCGTCAGGTTATTATGCTGCTGTAGTTGTTGAAGTTGTATAGGGGGGTTGTTATTTCTTCTCTCTTGTAGGGTTTGGTGACGTTAAGTTGTGAAGTTGTAAAATGTTGTGAGTTTGGTGGTGGTGGTGTTGTGCTGGAGAATTCGATGTTGCTTGGTAGGGCACATAGTGATGGTGATACTCGAGGATCATGGTGATACTCGAGGATCATGGTGATACTCGAGTATCATGGTGATACTCGAGGATCATGGTGATACTCGAGGGTGATACACGAGGACTCCGCGTGAAGGGTCGCCTCACCACCACAACACAACACCGCCTTATTACCTTGATTATTCTCTTAATTACTGTGTCAGGGATGAGTGGCTTCTCTCTCCTCGCCCTCCCTCCCTACTCACTCTCCCTCACCCTCCCTTACTGCCAGCCCTCCCTCGCCCTCCTTACTTCCAGCCCTCCCTCACCCTCCTTACTGCCAGCCCTCCCTCACCCTCCTTATTTCCAGCTCCCCCTCACCCTCCCATTCTGTCAGCCCCCCTCACCCTCCCTCACTGTCAGCTCTCCCTCACCCCTCCTTTACCCTCCTTACTGTCAGCTCTCCCTCACCCCTCCTTTACCCTCCTTACTGTCAGCTCTCCCTCTCCCTTACCCTCCCTTACTGCCAGCTCTCCCTCACTGCCAGGGTAAGAACGGCCATAACTCAATAATTATCCATTTGCCAAAACGTTCATTATCACCGTTGTATTCAGCATACAAAAAACTGATCCAGGAAAATAGGTTTAAAAAATATAACGGTATGGATTTTAGGTGAATATCCAAATATCACATAAATAAATTCTCCTTTTCAACTAGATTTCATACCTGTTCGATCACATTATTCCAGACACAGGTATTCACGCTCCTAAAATGACTTTTAATCAGTCACCCGTCAAATGCTCGTTTTCTTTAAGTTCAATAAAAAGAAAACGGGAAATAATAAGCCTCCCTTGGTGACTACAGTTTCAAATATGAATTTTCTTCACTCATATTTCGCTCTAGGTAATGATTGACGTTTTTGTTTATACCTTGCTTTCGAAATTGTCTGGATGCTGTTGGCTTATACAGCTCACAGAGTAAAGAAAGGCTAACTTAAGTGTCTTATTTGGATTTAGACTCGAGAACGAAGTCTATGTTTATTATCATTATTTAGAGGAATGTCCGTGATATTGGATATACGTGTACGTACGTGATGGTAACATTAACACGTACCATGTTGTGCTTGGACTGCCTTACACTTGTGAGGGCTGAGCCAGAAGTGTTCTTTAGACAACATTATTCAAAGTAACTGTCAGCCGAGATGTTATGCTGACATATACCATTAAAAAGAATAAAACCAAACCACTGTCAATTTAACTTACGAACAACAGTTACTTAAAGGTTAAAATACATTACAGACTCTCTTATCATATTGCATAACGAGCAGACGAAGGCACACATTAGGACACCTTTTGAGTGCCTTGGTGAAGCTGTTGGGATAAATCACCTCTTTTTATCAGGCCACCAAGGTCCACCATGCTCAGTTATTGGTGACCTTGGCACTGTTTACTCCTTGTGGTTATCCTCCTCCAGAATTCTCTCGAGTAACACCACGAACTTGGGACTGTCGGTGTTGTGTGTGTGTTATGAGTTAGTTTTAGTATATAGGTGTAGTGTGTGTATGGCTGTGGCGTGTGTGTGGATGTGACGTAAGTATTTGTGTTGTGTGTGACTGGCCGGGCCGTGAGTTGCTGAACGTGTACGAGGGTTAAAGACACTCTGGCTTTGATGGTCCAAATGAGAATAGTGATCCAACTCCTGTATATAAAAACCCCTTCATGTTTTTTTTTATCACTTTTATGGTATATATTTTTTTTATTCTTCGCTTTTTCAATAGATATAGATATTCCTCTACTATAAGATCGTTTTAAATGATCACAAAAAAGTCCGACCGTGAGTGAAGTTTAATGGAAAAATGGTATTAATAATGACGTGATGATTCGTTGTTTTTATTTTTGTAACAGAGTTTTGTTGCCTTATCTTGGGTGTCCTTGTTGCGGTCGTTTGCTACAGAAGGAATTTTATTATTATTATTATTATTATTATTATTATTATTATTATTATTATTATTATCATTATTATTATTATTATTAGTGATGTTTTAGTTTCAGTAGATGAATTCAGATAGAGTTACATGTATGTGTGTTTTGTAATAAGATGAATGTTTAACGAGAGGACAGAGAGCAGTAAAGAGATAACTAACTGATATTTTATTACTTAGAGGTAATGATTTGTAACTAAATACCATAACTAATAGGTGTGTGTGTTGTTACAGTCGTGTGGTGGTGCGGGCCCCACCAGTGTGGACGGAGCGCTGCTGTCCGAGGCTCACGGGCTGGTGGCAGACATGCTTCAGGACCCTCACCTGCCCCCTGCTGTAGTGTCGGGACTACAGGCGCTCTACCTCCTGCTGGCGCCGCCCTCACATGTGGCGCCCTCTCCCCGGGGACACAGACCCACCCCTTACTTCCACCTGTCGCAGGATGCCTACGCTTCAGGTTCCGACACTGAAGAGAACCCGTACACGGGCGAGAGGCCCTCCGTGCACCGGGTGAGTGTCTTATGCAACTTGTTCACTTTACTTGATTTGTCCTGTGATGTTTGTCTTTGTTTTATAAGAGATTTATTGTACCTCGGGTGTGTGTTGAGGTTATTAGGGAGATATATCACAATGGGTCAGGTACAGTTGCCAGCAAAAGTCCCCCCACAAACTTGCTACACAGAGCTGTGGGAGAACTTTTGCTGGCAACTGTACAAAAGTTAACAGGTGTGACCGGGATCCAGAGAGCCGCCTGTTGGGTGCACGGCAGAACACCCTGGTGAAAGGACCGAGCACGCAGGGAGCAGTAAACTAATGCTTATGGAGTAAAATAATTCTTAGGCTGAACCAACAACTTCGATGGACTGTTGATGCTCATTGTCAACCTTGAATGTAGAAAATATAGACGATTGTGGAGTTTTCAACGATTTTTTGCGTCGACATTTACCTTTGCATTTTTTGGCCTTGTATAAAATGTCACTAATTACAGGAGCTATTGAGGTTATGGTTGTCGTGAAGATAGTAATGGCCGTGAACCTGTATTGATGAGTAATTAATAAATCTTGTTACACGTTTAAAGACCTAATGAGGGGCAGTAATAACAGGATAACATCAACAACTAGAATCACCCGAGGAATACTAGTCGACGCCAAACTCCTTCACTCTGAACCTGCAGTATGAGAGAAACTTTACATCTATATTTAGAGAAGACATATTGAGGAAAGATAGCGTTAGATATATATTGATGAAATATTAGATAGAATAGGGAAAGAGATAGAACATTCTCTTCAGTGTACGCCATTTACTGTCCACAGTGAGTGGTTATGTCCCAACGTAGCGTCACCTTCACTTGCTGCCATGTGACGTCATATATATTTGTACCCGATAGGAAGCTGCAAATACAATGAATTAAAAACAAAAATCTCCTTTAACCTAGTTTTTTAAAATTAATGATCAGTTTCGTAATACTTAAGTTAATGTTTCTTTAAGTATGTTTTATTATTTTCTTAGGTTAGGTTAGGATAGATTGATTTAGGTAATATTGGGTTACGCTAGGTTGGGTTAAAATATGATGTTAGGTTAGCTTAGATTAGCTTAGGTTAGGTTAGGTTAGGTTAGGTTAATATAGTTACAGATGGCGAATTATCCACTCAGACGCTCCAGCCAGACTGTATTGACCGATTGAAGCGAGACAACAAGAACAGGAGGCCATAGATGGTGCCATACCTCGTGTTGTGTATATGTATGTGTCACTGGTAGAGCCTTGAAAATGCCTGAGTATATTTATTTCAACCTAACCTAACCTTTCTTCCTGTCATAAAAGCATTCCTTATTGTTGGGACGCGAGTGAAGGCTCGTCAGGCACTTTCCATATAGAGTATCATTCTAGAACAGAGGGTGGGGGAGGGGGATACCATGCGCTCTTCATTGTTCGTGCCGGCGCTGGTGATTGCTCGTGCTGGCGTTGCGATAGATGTGCCATGGACATAGGTTTCATTCACGTAACAGTAGAGTTTATTACTTGTGTATTAAATAAGGTTATCCCTGTAGCATGTCTGAGTGTTGGTGTTATTCGTAATTCCCGACTTCCTCAAAGGCAATACTGTATACTTTATAATTATATTATGTTAATGTCTGTAGATTTATAACAACTATCCTAATTATATCCTTGGAAAGAGTGATAAAGTAAGAGAAGGAGAAATGTGGGTAAGTTAATGAAAGATCGAAAGAGTAGAGAAAAGATAAGAGCGAAAGAATAGAGAGAAGAAACTTGACACCCGGAGGCCTCTGGCATCTACACACGCAGTTGACATTGAAAGAAAAATTAAAATTGCTGCGATAATTTATTCTTTTCTGGCAAGCAACACGTCATATTTCACTCCCTAATTTTTTTGTTTATGATTTTATTGCTTGATGAATTTATCACTTTGTCTCTACCTTCTCCAATTAAAGGGAAAAATATATATATATACTATTTTTACAACGTGAGGGGATATTTCAACTCATCTCCCATGACAAGAACAGCCACAGGGGAAGACTCCTTTCAAAGTTTAGAACGAGAAGTTTTTCACCTAATAGAAGATGTAAGAACATATTGGAACACATATACTTCGCTTATCTAAGTTACGGACGCAAAGATAAATTGTCTGAGTGTTCCTAAGTTAAATTTCTCCCTTAACTGGATATGTAAGAACACCCTTTTAACCGGCCTAATTAACTTAGACTATTATTAAAAAATATATAAATCATAATGTCTGTGTGTTCCTAAGTTAAATTTCTCCCTTAACTGGATATGTAAGAACACCCTTTTAACCGGCCTAATTAACTTACGACTATTATTAAAAAATATATAAATTATAAGGTAAATTTGGCTCATTTAAGTCTATGGCTATAAAATACTTTCTCAAAGGTTCGTAAGTTTATTTTTTTCGGATTAGGAAAAGATTAGACTCAGCTAATTTCATCCGATGATTAAACACCCTAATCCTATCTTGGGAGTTAGGTTAGGTTAGATTAGGTTAGCTTAGATTAGTTTAGAATAGGTTAGATAAGCTTTAGATTATATTAGCTTAGCTTCAGGTTAGGTTAGAATATATAAGATTAGCTTTAGGTTAGAATAGGATAGGTTTAGGTTAGGTTAGGATAGGTTTAGGTTAGGATAGGTTTAGGTTAGGTTAGGATAGGTTTTGGTTAGGTTAAGTTAACGTTCGTATGCTTAATCATGAGGTGAAATTAAACTAATCTGAACTAAACTTCACATGAACCGAATTTCCCCGCATTTAGAGTAGTGGCAACCTAACCTAACCTAACCTAACCTAACCTAACCTAACCTAACCTAACCTATGTACCAAAGCTAGGGCCAAACAATATCTTCGAATTGCACGTGAGAGGCTTCCTAGTTAGCATTAAAGGTTGAAAAAAAATGACTCCTAAAAATACTCCTCCAGTTATTTGATAAACACACCATGACCGGGTGAGCAAGTGTGTTTGTTTGTGTGTGTGTTTGTACATGTGAGTGTTTGTGTGAGTGTTAATGTGTGTGCACGACTTTGTGTGTGTGTGAGAATGTGTATTGTATATGTGTTATTGGGTGTATGTGTGTCTGTTTTTGTTTGTGAATGTGTGAGTTTGTGTATGTTTGTGTTAGAGTGTGTGTGTGTGTGTGTGTGTGTGTGTGTGTGTGTGTGTGCGTGTAGTCTGGTTCCCTGGAGGGGGTTCGGGTACACGTCATAAAGCTAAATCAGAGATGTCACTTGAGAATATATGAGTGTTGGAGGAGAGAAAGAGAGTGTTGGAGGAGAGAGGGAGAGTGTTGGAGGAGAGAGGGAGTGTTGGAGGAGAGAGGGAGAGTGAGAGAGAGTAGCAAAACCTTGGTCGACCTTGTATATATCTTAGCTTCAGGACATTATTACGTCACTCTCTCTTTCTCTCTCTCTCTCTCTCTCTCTCTCTCGGAACGTGAGACCTGCTTACATCTGGCAACCACCTCACACAGTCAACAACGAAGGAAAAATCAGTGTGATGCAATTATGCTCCTTTGATAAGAAGCTCCAGCCGTATCCCAATCTATTTTCTTACTCTTCTTCTCCCTCTCCTCTCTTCTCCTCTCTTCTATCTTCCTCTTCTTCTCTATTCTTCTTCTCCCCTCCTTCCTCTCCTCCTTCTCCCCTCCTCTCCTCCCTTCTCCTCTCCTCCTCTCCTCTCCTCCTCTCCTTCTCCCCTCCTCTCCTCCTTCTCCTCTCCTCCTTCTCCTCTCCTCCTCTCCTTCTCTTCCTCTTCTCCCCTCCTCCTCCTCCTCTTCATGGGCCATAAACAGTAAACAATATGAATCGTTCGTATTTTGAGAGAACTGTTGTCTGACTCGGTATTGACAAACTCGGTCACAAAACAAATGAATTGCGTTTCACCCCCAATATGGAATGACAGCGGCGTTGACTTGAGGAGCCAATCTCTCTTTTCTTCCTACTCTTCCTATACTCTGTCTCCTACTCTTTCTTTATCTTTCCCCTTCTCTTCCTTTCCCCCTCCTCTTTTTAATTCATTTTCTTCTTCCTCCTCCTTCATCTTCGTCTTTCTCCTCCTCCTCCTCAACTACCACCATCTCCCATGAACTACCACCATCACCCCTCTTCCCCCCCATGAACTACCACCATCACCCTCTCTCCCATGATCTACCACCATCACCCCTCCCACCATGAACCCCATGAACTACCACCATCACCCTCCCCATGATCTACCACCATCACCCTCTCCCACCCTCACCACCATCTCTCTCCCCCATGAACTACCACCATCACCCTCTCTCCCCCATCAACCACCACCATCTCTCTTCATCCCCTTATCTCCCTTGGTCTCCCCTCCATCTCTCCCCCTCCTCCCCCGCCCTCACGTTGCCATGGTAACATCTGACGCAAGCAGGGCCTTATTATAATATTCACTAATTACAGGTGGTCTTACCTTGGCGCCGCGATCCTCACATTGTCACCTGTTCTTGTGGCATTTTCTTGAAGCTTTTGTCCTTCAGTATCCCCTTGGCTTGTTTACCTGAAATATATGAATTGTTTATATTAATTGTTTACCTAAAATATATTAATTGTTTAGAAAAATATCCTTTTCTCATCTCAAATAGATCCTTTGTGAATAGGTGTCATCTCTGTTATCCTGTTTGGTTAAGTCAACACACTGAGAGGTGAGGTCATGTCAGTCTTGTGCGTGTAAAGGTTGTATCTTTTACACACGCTGACACATAAGCACACACACGGCGCTAGCTGAAGTAAACAGTATTTTTTTTAACCCTGTTTTACGGTTATGCTCGAAACTTTTTCTTTTACCAAAAAAAAAAAGTTTTATATTTCAAGTCATTATTTTTCTTCCTAGTTGAACATTGTGATTATTTTGTCTTGTTTGTGTAACCCGGTTATAAAAAACAACGTAAATATTCGTGTTGCTGATGTAATTATTTTCCTGCGTAATAAAGTACTAGTGTTTTCATTGTCAGGCTTATGTCATTTTATTTTCTTATATATTGGTGTTGACATTAGAGAATAGGCTGTGTTATGTATGTTCGGTAGCTGAAAATACCGTGAAGTGAAGCGAAATTTAATACTGTAATGCATTCCCCCAAGATTCGATTTGCAGCGTAGTCCATTTATATTTACAAGAGATCCAGTTGGTTCCTTTTGATGAAATTTTGGCACTGGGGAAACATTACTCTCTCTCTCTCTCTCTGGTATTCTAATTAATTATTCCATTATCTTACCGTATTTAGCATAAT
The DNA here is from genome assembly GCF_018991925.1 of Homarus americanus. Lineage (NCBI taxonomy): Eukaryota > Metazoa > Arthropoda > Malacostraca > Decapoda > Nephropidae > Homarus > Homarus americanus. The sequence continues at coordinate 300,466 of NW_024719383.1, forward strand.
TATTATCGTCTATTGTGTGAGTTATTAATGTAACGCTTGCTTTTGACGTCACAATACCACCGACGCTTTGAAATATAATTATGTGGTGCCTTTATTTAAGTCATATATTATATGAGCGTTATAACTGGCAAATCCTCCTCTTGTTTATATATTATACCAGAATAACGTGAGGAAATACTCGTTATAAGACAAGAAAAATATGAGTCAATTGATGTTAGATGTTGCCAGAAGTACCCACAGGGGTTTGTTATTGTTGCGTATTGATTCAAAGCTTCAAATAAAAGTAAACTAACAGCAGGAGGGAAGTAAAATACCTCCATTGGGTCATTGAGGCCTCGTCAGAATTACAGGCGTTCATCGTGGCAGATTTTAACCACGAGACGATTGAGACGATTGACTCACTTCACAAGCTGAAGGAGAGGAACTCTTTGATCTCATTCAAGGTTAATTCCTCACACAGCCTGTGACGGAACCCAAGAGGGGAGAGAATGTTTTGAATTTGGTTTTGATGACCGAAGAAAGTGGTAAAATATTAACCCCTGGCAGCGACCACTTCATACTGTAATGGAATACGGTCTTTGAAAGGGGATGAATTCTATTTCCTGAAGGGATGGCAAAGTTTAAACCAGATCACTTCGCTCAGTGTGTGGTAGACTTATGGAACAGTCTACCAGTTGAAACCATGGTGGTGGTAGTAGACCTATGGAACAGTCTACTTGCTGAAGCCGTGGAAGGAAGATCATTATTGGGCTTCAAAATAGCCATGAACAAGACTATCAACAACAATTGAAGGTATCCTACACAGACCTTCCCCCGTCACTGCCACCATATTGGGGAGGTAAAATCATCTTTATTTAAAAATTTAATTTAAGAACCTTTGTTTTAATTTTGTGTGTATTTAAGAGCATTGGTATATTTTTATACTAGGGTGATTTTAATTGTATTTATTATTTAAATATTTTATAGATTATTGAACAAATACGTTTATGACACCAGTTTTTTTAATAATGACGCCGTAATAAGTTATAATATATACAAATATATAAATAAACACCAGTACAAAAAATTTTCAGCATATTTTCAACATCGTTTAGATTATTTCATATATACATTTTTTTCCACCATCTAGGAGTATATAGCGAGACATTATGGGAGCCTATATTAATTATATTATATACGTATACTATTAGCCTGGTATATTGACACTTGTCTTGGGTGTCATTGAAAAAAAAATGAGTTGTATATAATATATATTTTAACCTTGTCACAGTAAAAAAAAAATGTAGAATATTTATATAAACTATTGTACATAATTATACGGACAGAGACTGCAAAGGTTATGAAAGTTACTTAAAACTGTCGCACATAATTTTGCCTATAATTGACGGTGATTTATTTATATCAATGACATTTAGTGGAAAGATAGATAGATGTGTTAATGGTGACGGCAGGATGTAGACTAGGACAAAGGGGTGGGTGGGACAGGGATAAGGTGGATGGGACAAGGTCAAGCTAGACACAACAGGGACAGAGCTGGACAGGACAGATAGACTGGACATAGCAGACAGGATGGACGGCGCAAGAACAGAATAGACGAGACAGGGACAGGGTAGACAGGCCTGGGACAAATGAGAGGGGGACAACCTGAGGACTTAAGTAACCTTGTTAAGGACCCTTCTTAATAACTCACTATGGAGATGATAAATACGTTGATGAAAAGGGTGAGGAGGCAGGCGGGGCGTTCCTCCCTCTGCCTCCTCACCCCACAGCGGAAGCCTCCAGTTGGTCTGATTGCGTCACCCATACTCAGATTGTCTTGAGAGTGTTTTGGTTAAAGAGGTGAAAAGGTGCCATCTGGTGTAACTATATTCTGGAACTAGTCATCTTTTTTTTTCATGGATCACGTGAAGATTAAGCACCCCTATCTAGTTTATTTCACCTGATGATTAAAAAGCCAATAATGTTATCTTGAGGGGTTAGGTTAGGTTTAGGTGCGGTGGCCGAGTAGATAGAATACTCCCCTCCTATCCTAAAAGTCACTGGTTCGTGCCCCGGGGGATTCCTTGCCTACCCAGGTGTTAGTGTGTACCTAACCTACTAAGGGGTGGGAGAACAAACATTACCTACGATATAGTCTTGATACAATTTCGACGCCATTTTTGACCGCCAACTTCATAATAGGAATTAGGTGAGATAGTTCGACATGTTTTACCATCTCCATTTACCGGCTAGGTTAGTTTATAAATAACTTTTGTGTACTTTAACTTCAAAAGGACCAATTATAATGCTGTTAATACCGTGAAACAAAATTATAATATCAGAGAGGATTTATGGATTAATTTGTCCGCACGGTCAAAAGAAAAGGTGTTCTATAATTAACTGTTTAGATTATGAATGGAAAGGGAGAGTATTGCATCAGGTACCTTGTTAATACTATAAAACAAAAACACAGTATTAATAGCCCATGTTGACCGCCGTAAACTGAATCCTCTATAAGCATCGTTGTTCATCCTGTGAGAACAAAGGGGCACCGTGTCAGCTTTGCCCAGGTAAGGGTGTTGTGATGGTGACGTCAGAGGTGTTGTGATGGTGACGTCAGAGGTGTTGATGAGTGTAATTGTTTAGCTGGTATATTGAAGACCAGCGACCAGATAGACTTGAGAAGGACAAGGGTGTATGATACTGACTCATTATGTCTCATTTATTGTCTCTTTGTCTCTCGTTATGTCTCATTATACACACCCTTGTTGTGTCTTTATGCCTTAATTTTGCTTTATTGTCATTATTCCTCTTTCATTGTCATTATACAGGTACTTTTATTCACGTGTCAATTTACTCAGAGCTTATTTCTCTAGTTCATTGCCTCATTATATCTCATTATGTTTCGTATCTTATTTTATCTCATTATACTGTACTTCATTATACTCCATGTAAGTATATCCTATTATCATTGTGTTCCATCATGTTCCATATCGTTTCATTATATTCCCACTCATCCACCTCAAATTCACTCATCCACCTCCCATACTCACTCATCCACCTCAAATTCACTCATCCACCTCCCATACTCACTCATCCACCTCAAATTCACTCATCCACCTCCCATACTCACTCATCCACCTCCCATACTCACTCATCCACCTTATACTCACTCATCCACCTCCCATACTCACTCATCCTCCTCAAATTCACTCATCCACTTCCCATACTCACTCATCCACCTCAAATTCACTCATCCACCTCCCATACTCACTCATCCTCCTTATACTCACTCATCCACCTCCCATACTCACTCATCCTCCTTATACTCACTCATCCACCCCTTACTCCCACTTCCCATTATAACTATCATCCCTCCGGTGTATATTGCCAGAACTAACTCCTTAATCTCTCTCCCTCCTTCCCCTGTAGCGGAGTGGTCGTCGGAGTGTGGCCCCAAGTCTGTTAAGGCGTATGAGTACCTCCACCTGGACTACCACCACCAGCGCCACCGGCATGCCCACCCTCGAGCCAACACCATGTAGGAAACGAGCTTCCTCCTTCAGGGCCGTCGTTGGTAAGTTGCGTTCCTGCTACTCTTCCCCCCCTCTGCCCTCCTCCTCTTGAAATCTTGTGTTGGGGGTATACTCCTCTAGTCTTTTCTTCGTGTTGGTAAGCTCCTGCAATCATATTTTCTCTCTTTCTTTCTTTTTTTTCTTTTCTCTTGTTAGGTTTTGTCCCATGGGTCGTTCCTTTATGTTATTACTGCACTCTTCTCTTTTTTCCTCATTATCTTCTTTTCTCATTTATCTCTCATGTTTTGTTTTTGTTTTTTTTAAAGTCTTTACTAAAATGTTGTAAGTAGTAGTTTTCTTTGTGTGTTAGTCAAGTTGTTCACTGTGTCTCAGTTATTAAATATTTCTCATAGTTCTCTCCAGGCTCGCTCCAGGCTTCTTCCATGAAATGTTTTACACCAATCTTTTCAGAGTCTCTCGCCCTGGACTCCTTTTCACGATGTTCTGTGTGTGTGTGTGTGTGTGTGTGTGTGCGTGTGCGTGCGTGTGCGTGCGTGTACGTGTGTGCGTGTGTGTGTGTGTGTGTCAATTTATTTGTTTCAAGCTCCTGTTGTTCAAAGTTTCCCTCCTAGTAATGCCTCTGTCATGTTTATTAATGTGTATATAATGTACACTTGAAGTCCTGTGTGTAGTGTGTATTGTGGTGTATGGTCTATACATTACTTGAAGTTTCATGTATATAGCTTGAAATTAAAGATTCATACATAGCTTATACTTAAAGGCTCATATAAACCTATTACTTGAAGCTTCATATTTACCTTATACTTTAGCTCTTATTATAACTTATACTTGAAGCCTCATAGAATATACGTCAAGCCTCGTGTTGTTATATTACCGTTGTGGTGTTATAATATTCAGGCTGTTGAGAGCATACAATACCTAGCCTCTGAGTACAGTACACCAATCAGATCATAACACAGGGTAGTAAGGATGCCTTATTCACCATTCAGATTCACAGAGGACTCTTACGATGAGTAATACTCGTAAGTGAAGAGGTGAGAATGAACGTAACTGTTTCAAGATTAGCGTCAAAATTGTACCAAGACTGACTAGATACGACCATTTAGAAATCAAAATGAAGGTACATATTTTTTACGAAAGAATCTGTTGCTTTGATTAATTTTTATTTATTTATTATTTTTTTACATTAAGTCCTCTTTAATTACGAGAAATGTTTATCGTACGAACCCTAGTGACTGTGGACCTGTGATGGAAGGATATATGTTGCTTGCATATATATCAGATAAAGATAACTAATCCACATATTATTTTAGGCTCTACAGGGAAATTTCTCCATACATGTAATATAAAATATAACTTGAATCATCACATATTTTAGTTTTGTCTTTTTTTTTTTTATCAGAGTAATATTTTTTTCCCGATTCCACTCAATTTAGTACTTCCAAAACTTAACATTCCAGCTAAAACTTGAAAATAAATAAATAAATAAATGAATAAATAAATGAATGAACACTATATTCTTTTCATCTTGGGGGAAAAAAATAAAAATAAAAAATAATAAATAAATATTTTTCTGCTATTTTTTTCTCCAGGTATTTTTTTTTAATGAGTTGTTTCCTTCCCTCGGTCCAGCCTCCGATTTCAGAGAAGAAATTTAAAAAAAGGAAATGTGGCCATATCCTGCCTAGTGACGTGGCCTTGTGTTCACACTTGTCTTTTTCATCTGCTTTCTTCTTTTGTTTTATATTTTACTTCATTCTCCGTCTTTTCATATCTGTGTTTTCTTGTCTCTGAGTTTATCTTTTTTGTTGCTGTTATTTTTTTATTGTGCTTGTTTTTCCATGGTTATTCTCTCTGGATTTTGAAGTTTTTCCTGCCTCCTTTCTTTCTTTGCCTCTTAATCTTTTTTTTTTTTTGCATCCTTTCTATTCTTTTTTTCTTTCTCTGCTTATCCTTCTTTCTCTCTCTCTTATTCCTTCCCTTTTTGGCCTCTCATTCTTTCTTTTTCTCTCCTTTTTTCTTTCTATGCCTTCTCTCTCCTTTTTTCTTTCTCTACCTCTTCTTACTTCTCTGGATCATCACCTTTTCACCAATTAGACACTTACAATCCACCTACCCACTATCCATCCACCTGCTATCCACATACCTACTATGTATTGACCCACTATCTGCATCCACCTCACATTCACATTTCCACCCACAAGAACAGAGAGAAGAGGAGGAGGCCGCCACGCCTTCCAGCAACGTAGCCGAGAAAATCCTCCTCCACGAGACGCTGCCGGAAGTTGACGACGACCCCGCCACCTGTCAGTTTCACCCTCTGATTGCTCTTGATTCTAAGTTGTAGTTCCTCTCAGGTGTGACTAACAACCATCATCATTAACGTCTATTTCTAAGTTTTTGTTCCCTCAGGTGTGACTAACAACCATCATCAACGTCTATTTCCAAGTTTTTGTTCCCTCAGGTGTGACTAACAACCATCATCAACGTCTATTTCTAAGTTTTTGTTCCCTCAGGTGTGACTAACAACCTTCATCAACGTCTGTTTCTAAGTTTTGTTCCCTCAGGTGTGACTAACAACCATCATCAACGTCTGTTTCTAAGTTTTTGTTCCCTCAGGTGTGACTAACAACCATCATCAACGTCTATTTCTAAGTTTTTCTCATCAACGTCTAAGTTTTTGTTCCCTCAGGTGAGTCTATTTCTAACAACTAACAACCATCATCAACGTCTATTTCTAAGTTTTTGTTCCCTCAGGTGTGACTAACAACATCATCAACGTCTATTTCTAAGTTTTTGTTCCCTCAGGTGTGACTAACAACCATCATCAACGTCTATTTCTAAGTTTTTGTTCCCTCAGGTGTGACTAACAACCATCATCAACGTCTATTTCTAAGTTTTTGTTCCCTCAGGTGAGACTAACAACCATCATCAACGTCTATTTCTAAGTTTTTGTTCCCTCAGGTGAGACTAACAACCATCATCAACGTCTATTTCTAAGTTTTTGTTCCCTCAGGTGTGACTAACAACCATCATCAACGTCTATTTCTAAGTTTTTGTTCCCTCAGGTGAGACTAACAACCATCATCAACGTCTATTTCTAAGTTTTTGTTCCCTCCATCATCAACGGTGTGACTAACAACCATCATCAACGTCTATTTCTAAGTGTGACTAGGTGTGACTGGTCTATTTCTAAGTTTTTGTTCCCTCAGGTGTGACTAACAAACGTATTGCCTTACCTGTATGTGTGGTTCTGGTACTGTATAAGTCACATTGAGAACACAACAACAACAATATAATTTAAAACAATTTACAGTGGCAATACAATAGCAATATCTTATTTTATACAGTAGCAATAGAACAACATGCAACAGTAATGCAACAACTTATACAGTGGCAATACACCAGCTGGGCCTGTACTTGTTAGCCAGACAGGCCACTGCTGACGGTGTACATCATATCAAACATTACACTGTTGAAGGTGACCACTGACCTCCATCTGTGTCAGTGTGGTGCTTCACCTTGGGTTCAGTGTTGGTTTGGTGCTTCATAATGGTTCAGTTTCGGTCTGATGCTTCACAGGAGGATCAGTTTCGGTCTGGTGCCTCACACTTGGTTCAGTCTGTCTGGGTACCTTCATAGTGGGTTCAATGTTGGTTTAATGCTTCATTGTTGGTTCTCTTTTGGTCTGGTACATCAGTGGATTAATTTTTGTATTTGTGGTGAATATGAGTCTGAGAATACAACAGTTCTGAGCCAAGATTCTCGGGAGGTTGTACGTAAAATTTTCCCCAATACAATAAATAAAGGCACTTAAGATGCCTCCTCCCCCCTGCCACAAAATTGATATTGAAATTACATTGAGATTCTACAGTAGGTTGATGTGTCCTCTCATCCTCAGTTAGGAAGGGAAAATCTAATATAGGAACCTTTGGGAGTCCTAGCTCAAGTCTGGGAATGATCTCATCAGCTGAGGATAGGTCACAGTTTCCTAGTATTTGTGGTGATAGCAAGAAACTTCAAGGTGTGTGAATATAGTTTACATTCTCTAGCACATTTGTCGAATTTGACTACTCCAGGGGACTCCAAACTTTTTTCCGTTTCATCATAAATGTTGTTTGGTGTGAACGCTTGGGTACATATAGTGTTATTTCCTTGTATTTAATTTTACCTCTTAAATATATTATTGAATTTTTTTGGCTATGTTTAGTTTGCTGACCTCACTGATGGATGTTTTCCCTAGTGTGGGATATATCTTCACTTGTAGCATAAGGCAACCCATGAGTTTCAGCTACCCTTGTTTACACAGTTACTGGCTTTATCATATGTGTCACTCTGGAGATGCAAGTATACTGTACTATAATACTGTATTGTATACTATAGTGTTGCTCTTAGTGTTGTCTCGTGTTGATGATTATTCACCAACAGATGTGCTCTAGTTACTCGCTTACACAGTCTCTTATTCTGGTATCTTGTCATCTTAAGGTTCTATCGTATAAGTTTTCTCAGATCACGTTAGTGTTCTTAAATCTGTGTTTCACCTTCTTAGTGTTTGGTGTGCAGCAGGTTCTGTGTTCTGAGAGCTTAGCACAATGAAGAAGCATTATTAATTAGTAATTATACGTTTGTCTGTTATGGTAACCTGTTAGGGGATTACAGTGCTATTTTAGTTGCAGTCTTTGTGTGGTGACTGACGCACATTCTCCTCTAGGGTGAAGTTTTGATGTAAGATCCTTCGAAAAATGAAGCCCTGATGTCCTGGTTCGCCTGTGTCACCTATTCTCACTAAAGTTACTGTATTCTTGATCCACTTGAGTCACTTATTCTCAGGTCACTGTCAGTCTCTTGCTGGGATACAAGTAATGACTTTCTACATCTTCCAGCAGACGTAACTCCATGTGGGAGCCCAACCCACGCCTGCTGCTTGGAGTCACGGCTGGACCCCAACAACTCGTCCACCAAGAACCGCTCCTACTCCACCACAGCGCTCTACCAGGACGGGGCAAAGCGGCCGGTGGTGCGGGAGCGGCAGACAGTGTGTTCTCTGCATCCCCTTGGCGACTACGACGTCAACCACCTGGATCGTGTGGCTCGGGGTCTCCACGACAACCAACAAAAGCCCGGGGCGTACTCTGACCGCCTCACCCGCCTCCAGAAGCTGCCCAACCAACATGTGTGTGAGGGGTTATGTGATGACTGCAACCGTGCACAGAACGACACCACAGACGGGCCTTGCCACATTCAAGATGACCCGCCAGCCACTGACCTTTGTGAATGCAAGTGTAGTGAAATTGCTCGTGTCCACACCAATGAAACTCACATTTTGAGCTCTAAACAGACAGAGACAATAAATGTTGATTCTCATGCAACCAATGCCAGTACAGTGCACCAAAGACTGGGGCTGCGGGTGGCCACCTCCGACTACGAGAGTTCCGACTCGCCGAGTTCTATAGAGACGAGTGAGGAGGCGCTGGGTGCTGGCCGGGTGAGAATAGCGGCTACGGCGGAGGTGGCCGACGCCGTGGTCGAGGAACAAGAGGAGGAAGAGAAGGGCGAGAAAGAAGAAGAAAAAACAAACCAGACGAATCAGGTCCCAGTAAATGAGGTAAGGCTACATGTACAGTACCTGTACACTGTCTCTGTTTTTCCATATGATAGCCTTTTATTATTTCTGGTGTTATCCACTACGTCCTGTGTTCCTTATGCTCAACTTGCCAACGACCTTTATGAACAACTTAGAATTATATTTAAGCTAAAGAAATACATAAATCCTCTAATAGCAAGAGGAAAGGCTTACTTACTTCTGTGGCAGATTCAATAATATCCACAAATTCTTGGTTCCTCTTGTGTATCTGTTATATATTATAGTCTGTCACTCAATATTACTTGCTGAATTACCTGACTCTTCACTGACATTATTTGATAGTTTTGGGGGGATAGTGTGGTAGGTAAATATTCTTATGAGAAACTAAAATTAGTTAACATGATCACAGTACCAGCACTGTTGTCCTTCACTCCCTGTACCATCCAGGCCTCACAAGAATAATATAAGACACAACTTTAAGTGTCTAACTGGATGAATTAGCAAGTTCATAGACTGGGGCTCAGGTCCACAAAAATTCATGATATTATTTCTTTCCCAAAAGTGGAAATAACAGAATTCATTTACTTACAGTTATGATTCACTACAGTTTCAACTCTGTTTCAGTCATCTTTGTGTGGTTGGTAGAGTAAGCCAGTTAGATGCATTCACCTCAGGGGAAAAAAGGATCACAGGAAGTTTTACCCTCCCCAGCTTACTTCACCTTTAGATTAATACTGTAACACCAACGTCTCTAGCCTACCTTAACTCCCTCTCCTCCAGGTAGCCTAAGAGTGTATAATTATCAGGTGAAATAAGCTGGGAGACTAATCTTCAGATGAATCAACTTTAACATATCTAAACAAATAGGTTATGTTAGGCTTGGTTTTGATATAATAAGGATCTAAGTTACGAGCTGCTGGGCATGAGGAACATGTACGAGATATAGTATAGTATGCTGAGACTATTAACCTCACTCTTGACAGTAATGAACACCTTACTAACCGAGTTACCTTTCAGTAATATATTATTTTTATAAGTTGTAACATTTAAGGAACATTGGAGAGAGAGAGAGAGAAGGAAACACTGACAGACAGGGAAAGAGAGGCATGCTATGTCTAATATATCATTTAAAAGTCGTCTCACAGGAATCTGTATTCGGTACGTCAGTTCCCGTAACTCGATACTGAATACCGTATCATTGTATTGCTGCCGGGTCTCCCTTCTCTGTTTTCAACATACAGAAGACAGTGTATTTTTTCTCTCTTCTCTGCATTAAAACATAGTGATGATTTGAGGATGGTGTAACAAATTAAAAGTGAATATCAAAGCATTAAACACCTGTAGGATATTGTAGTAATTTTAACACAGACTATACAGGGTGATCTTAGTCTCTGTGCAGTTGCAGTGATTAACAATATTGTTATTTACCTTATTTTACTTAAAATAAATATTGGATATGTCACAGAAGATGCTGAAGTGGATACTGTTACCAATATTTACCTTAGAACAAAGTACATAACATTTTAGGTATAACAACTTAACAAGGAACAACTACTATATCTTGTTAATTGTAGCACCTTTACAGGGACTTTTAAATCATCCTGCTATTTTCATGTCTTTTTTAACCGACTCGTTTTCATGGCTTTGAAATCTCCCTGTATGCATACAGAGAGATATCTATACACATCTACAACTTGTACACAGGTACCATCACACAATTTAAAAAAGGAAATAATAAGACCAATTTTCATACAGACACAAACAAATCTGCTTGAAAAAATATATAAACTATTAATTTTTAGAAGTCTTCAGTACAAATATATATAAATTAATACCTTGATTACCTCACCTTCCTGGATTCCAGTTAGAAGTAGGAGGGAGGGGGGATTGAAAGAGGCTTCTCAATGGGTACCTGTAATAAGACACAAACAAATCTGCTTGAAAAAATATATAAACTATTAATTTTTAGAAGTCTTCAGTACAAATGTTTCCTCTTCATATATAAATTAATACCTTGATTACCTCACCTTCCTGGATTCCAGTTAGAAGTAGGAGGGAGGGGGGATTGAAAGAGGCTTCTCAATGGGTACCTGTAATAAGGTCAGTTTCTTACAGGTGTTGTAATTTATAATGGCAACTTGTATGTGTAACGAAGGCATACGAGGAGGACTTGAAGGTTCATGTTCAAATTATTGTTGAAGGAAGAGGCAGTTGTTGAAGGAAGAGGCAGTTGTTGTTGAAGGAAGAGGCAATTGTTGAAGGAAGAGGCAGTTGTTGTTGAAGGAAGAGACAGTTGTTGTTGAAGGAAGAGACAGTTGTTGTTGAAGGAAGAGACAGTTGTTGTTGAAGGAAGAGACAGTTGTTGTTGAAGGAAGAGGCTGGGAAGATAGTGTCTGTCTGAAGAGAGATAATGTACATCTGTTGCAGAAAGAGACAGAGTAGAAAAAAAAGTAGTGCAATCTCTCTTTTAATTGGTACTCATTCGTTAATTAAAGAGACTGATGAGTTTTGTCTCTCTGGGGTTAGTGATTGTTTATCTTATGAAGTAAGCAAGAGTCGAGATGGCTCTTCATCTAGACTGGTGCTTTGAAACAGGATATAACGTCTTGTAACAGGAGCAAGAGAACACCGACAAACAGAAACACCCCCCCCCCAAACAGACACCAGTGAAGGAAATAGATTAGTGTTTTTGTTCTAGTCACGGAGCCAAATACCCTGTGAACTGTATAAGACCTATCGAAAATACGTCAAGACCGCTCGTTAACATTGATATACGGATAACTTGAATTAACAGACGCCATACGGTGTTGTTCGAGTAAATTTGCATCTTCATGGAAAGTAGTAAGTTTATATAGTGTCTGAGATCTTTAGACTAGATCATTCATAAATTGATTGATTTCTTCATCTCATAAGTAGAAGAATTGTAGTCAGGGAAAAGAGTTTATTATAAAATGAGGGTCAGGGCATTAAATACCCTAATGTTAACCTAACTAAACCAAAAACTAACCTAACCTAACCTCCTGATAGCATTAGGAAATGTAATCAGATGAAATAAGCTAAGGTGCCCATTCTTCACATGCTCCAACTATTCAAATAATTTCAGTCATTTAGATATGTCAACACTTCAAATTTTAGGATATAAAACACGCTGTTCCATGACCTATCTCAACGAACACTCTTGGTCATGGTAATAATATTCTGTGAGAGGAATGGTGATATCAGCTTTAGTAAGGACATTATGTAATAAAAACTGATATTAATAGTTTGCTTTAATACACATAACTGTTAGTTCCATTGTGAATGTCTTTGTACAGTACTTGACTTATTTAAGATTACCTTCAAGTTCCTTTTTTTTTTTACGAATTTGAAATTGATACAGAGATGAAATTATACCCACTGAAACTTCTAGTCTTTAAAGCTTGAATAAAAGAGTTAATTAAGCTTGAATAATGGGGATGATAAAATAAAAAGCTTGCATAAATGACATGCCTGACGTTGTACACTCCTCCATACAAATGTTTGCCGATGACGCCAAGTTATTTCGGGAAATTAAGAACCAAGCGGACTGTGAAGAGCTGCAGAAGGACCTCTGTGGGCTCCAGGAATGGTCGAAGAAATGGCTGCTGAGATTCAATGTCACGAAGTGTAAGAGGATACACCTGGGGCGTACCAACGGTAAGGAGGCATATCATATGTCCCAACGGGATGAAGAAACTGCACTAGTTGAGACTGTGTGTGAGAAGGACCTAGGTGTGTATGTTGACAATGAGCTGAAGTTCTCGGGCCATTGTGAGAAGAAGGTAAATCAGGCAAATAAATTATTGGATCTTATAAGAAGGTCGTTCAGATATCTAGACGGTCCGTCCCTCGTAACGATCTTCAGGAGTGAAGTGCTTCCCCATCTGGAGTACTGTCACCCCATCTGGTCCCCGAGATATGCTAGGGACTGTCAGTTGGTTGAAAATGTTCAAAGGAGGGCCACCAGACTGGTGCCTGCACTTCGGCACCTCAGCTACCCTGAGAGATTGGAGCGCCTGAACTTGCCTAGCTTATACTACAGACGGGCAAGGGGGGGCCTAGTTGAGGTGTATAAGCATCTCAGGGGGCACTACTCATTTGAGTGTCCTTACTTGGAGCTGGCGGACGCTCGCCCCACAAGGGGTCACAGCTCAAGATTGAAGAAGCCGCAAGTCCAGAAAACCGTGAGGGCAAACTTTTTCGGAGTGAGGGTTGTATACTCTTGGAACAATCTACCAGAGAGTGTTGTGACGGCACCGAGTGTGAGCTCTTTCAAGACAAGACTTGACCAACACTGGAGCGGGTTCAGGTACATTCAGGAGCCGGTGCATGCCCAGTATTTGCCAACAGTGCGTGACAGAGACGTGACCGATCGCCCGGGCGGCTAGCGGGCCGATCTTTTGGTGAAGAAGATAAATGAAAAGAGACGTGACCGATCGCCCGGGCGGCTAACAAGCCGATCAGTGGCGAAGAGGATAAAAGAATAACACTCATAAATCATCCCCATTACTGGTAGCCCCATTGATAGTACAGTACTGTAGTATGGTCGGCTACACGTCATAATGGGAACAATGAAGTATTTTTATCTTACTGAATTATTTACAGTAGTCTTAATGGTCATGAACTGTACATGATTTCAGTATGTGGAGTCTCAGAGGTCATGAATGCTGGCATGAAATATTGCTATTATACACAAACATGACTCTCACACCCTCACTGTCACATTATATATAGATACAGTGTAGACAATGTGTGTGTGTGTGTGTGTGTGCGTGTGCGTGTGCGTGCGTATGCGTGTGTGCGTGCGTGCGTGTGTGTGTGCGTGCGCGTGCGTGTGTGTGCGTGTGTGTGTGTGTGTGTGGTAAAAAAGCAATAGAGCGAGCACGTTTATCATGGAGGTAGGGAGGGGGACCCTTGAGTGAGGGAGGGAAGGTGTCGTAACTAGGTGGTAAGATGTAAACACAGATACCAGCTAACTACCACCTGCACACACACACACACACACCAAATACACCTTCTTCTCCACACACTCTACAGTCCTTGCTCTTCACATCCTCACATTACTTCTTCCTCCCTTTACCATTACCTTGACACTCCTCCCTTTCCATAACATCACCCACGTATCCCCTTCCCTAATTTTTGTCTGTTTCTCCTTTACACTCCATCCCTCCTTTTCCTATCTCTTCATTCCCTCTACCCTTCTCTTATCATGCCCCTCCCCATACATGCCCCTCCTCCTCTATCCCAGTTACTCTATTCCACCTCTGTCTTCTTTCCTCCACGAGCACATCTCTCTCCTTTGTAAGCAAAATCTCGCCCCCACTTCTTCCTCCACCTGTCCTCTTTAAACCCTTCTATTTCACCTTCCTCCCCTTCCTCCTACCATCACCAGGAACACAGTGACTCAGATTTTGCTCTCCTTTAACTCTGTGGATCTGATCTACTCCACGGCTACATACAAATTATGTAATAACTCTATGTAAATTACACTAACTGTAGAGTAAATTATGTACTGTACAGGAAATGAGAGTTTACAGGGTGAATGGAATGAGTGATATCAATGGTTCCTCTCACAGTCTTAATAACACCAATACTGTATAATGGAAGGAGGGGAAGGATTGTGAGGGACACTGCTCGTACTATTTCCACAGGTCACAAGAATACAGTACTGTTGTTTTTGTGACTTAAAGGCTTATGAAGTTGCACTGAGGATTTTGTGTGACATAGGTGTTATTAATGTACAGTACGGGGTATTATTATTGTTATTATTATTAATAGGTACTGTACTTATTTTTCATAACGCAAAGATATAAACACATTTTGTAATGCTGTAACTGTGGATATATCAAGTTATATTTCAGGAAGCGGTTTTTGTCATTCTTATAAAATACTGTATGTTGATCTATTTCAGTATATCCTAAGAAGCAGATTATGTTATTCCTATCAAATTTGTAGACTATCTATTTTCTTACTTCAAGAGGCAGATTTTTTTTAGTATTAAATCTGTTGATCTATTTAACTGTGTCTTCGGAAGTAGATTTAACTCATATGACATTTGAAATTTGTGGGTTCGTTTTGTTGTAAATCAATGAGTAGGTTTTATTACCTCTTAAATCTTGTTATCTTGTGTGTTAAACTATATTGTCGTTTTGGAATATTATTAGTTGTTTTTCATCAAGTCTAATTCGCTTTATGTGTTAGGAAATGCAGATTTATTGAGTTATTTTCAAAAGAACTGATTTTTGTACTTTTTAAATCTGTGGTCCCTAATGCAGATATTGTCATCTGTGCTTTAGTTTGTTTGGAATTGATTTTATGCAGCTATGCAACATGGAACTCATTCACTCTTGGACCAAGACCAAGACCTGGAACCCAACCTGAGCTACACACAGCTTTGTTTGTTAGACGTGTTCAAAAATAGACCTTGAGAGCTGCAGAAAGATCTCTGTGAGCTTCAAGAATGGTCTAAAAAATGACTGTTAAGATTCAATGTCACGAAGTGTAAGAGGATACATCTGAAACGTACCAACGGTAAGGAGGCATATTGCATGTCCCAACGGGACGAAGAAACAGCACTAATTGAGAATGAATACGAAAAAGATCTAGGTGTGTATGTTGACAAGGAACTGAAGTTCTAGGGCCATTGTGAGAAGGTGAATCGGGCAATTAAATTATTAGATCTTACAAGAAAGTTGTTCAGATATCTAGATGGTCCATCTCTCATAACGATCTTCAAGAGTGAGGTGCTTCCCTGCTTGGAGTACTGTCACCCCGCCTGGTCCTTGAGATATGCAAGCTACTGTCAGTTGATTAAAATTGTCCAAAGGAGGGCCACCAGACAGGTGCCTGCACTTTGGCACCTCGGCTACCCAGAGTGATTAGAGCTCCTGCAATTGCCTATCTTATACTACAAATGGGCAAGGGGGGGACCTAATTGAGGTGTATAAACATCTCAAAGGGCACTACTGAGTCAAGTGTCCATACCTACATCTGGCAGACACACGTCCCACAAGGGGTCACAGCTCAATGGTTGAAGAAGCCACAAGTCCAGAAAACTGTGGCGGCTAACTTTTTCTGAGTGAGAGTTGCGAACTCTTGGAGCATCCTGCCAGAGAGTGCTGTGAGGTTTTTCAAGGCCAGACTTAACCAGCACTGGAGTAGGTTTAGATACATTCAGGAGCCAGTGCATGCCCAGTACTTGCCAACAGTGCGTAACAGAGACGTGACCGACCGCCCAAGTGGCTAGTGAGCCGATCAGTGGTGAAGAGGATAAAAGTAAAAAAGTAAAAAGTTGTACAGTATTAAAGCTCTTTCTTTTTCCAGGTGCAGTATTTGTATAATTGATGTAACCTTGGTGTACCCACAGGTGTGTGAGAGCTCAAAGGGGGCATTGCTGCTGGAGCAGGATGGGGCTATCTATGATCTAGACCTCCTGCAGGATCATCCCCTCCTTAACCGCATCTCAGAGTGGGACTACCCCGTCTTCTCCCTCCTGGATGCTGCCGGCCAGCTCATACTCAGCCAGGTGAGGCGGTAGGGGCAAAGGGTATTTGTAATGATAATGGAAACGTGATGGTGGGTAGAATGATGAAGAAGGGTGGTGGTGAAGGGAAAGGGGAAAGTGCAAGGAATGAAGGGAAAATGACAAGGGATGTATGTGAGGAGAAGAGACAAAGAATGGTGGTGAAGAGAGAAGTGGATGAAAAATTAGGGGACAAATATATGTTGGCTTGAATGAAGACAGAATTGAGGTGTTTCAGGTACAGTAAACAGCACAGTTTATAATTTTATTTTTTTAGAGTATTTCATGAATAATAACAATTTACTTGATTATAATTAACTAAATTGAATTACAGTACAGTATTCCCAAGAGTGGGTAGGAGAGGGAAATGTTGTTAGTATTCAGAGTATGATCAGTTATTGTGCCAGTCTTTGTGTAAATGGTGAAACTAGTATTAATTGTGCATCAGAGTTTAAATTAGGGTCATTTATGGTGTTTCAACTGTTAAATTAAAGTCATTTATGATTAACCAGCATTTGATTGAAGTTAAGTTATAGTGATTTAACCTTCAGATTATGTGATATGGTAAGTCATAGTGACTCAGACAATAAGGTTATTGATGATAATTTAACCTTTGTATTATGGTTAGTTTGAAATTGAAGTTTTGGTAAAAGTGCTTTAAAACAGGAAATGTATTAAACTTAAATTTTAAAGTAAGGAAAAATCTCAGTTAGTTAACAGTACTCCCATCCTCCCCCACAGCTGTGTTACCGGGTGTTCTCTGAGGTGGGGCTGTTTGAAACATTCAAGATCCCCACCAAGCAGTTCCTCAACTATTTCCACATCCTTGAACTGGGCTACAGAGAAATACCTTGTACGTTGCTACGACTGACTATGTTTAGTCAGCCCAGTTTGTGCCTTGACTTGTCTGGCTGATGGATGAATTTAGTCAATGCAACAGTTTTCAAAATTTGGGATTTACATCTGATAAATAGTTATG
The DNA here is from genome assembly GCF_018991925.1 of Homarus americanus. Lineage (NCBI taxonomy): Eukaryota > Metazoa > Arthropoda > Malacostraca > Decapoda > Nephropidae > Homarus > Homarus americanus. Next base: position 318,084 of record NW_024719383.1, read on the forward strand.
TCCTCCAGGAATATATGTATCAGCAGATTTGTACAATTTTTCAGTATTTTACAAAGTTTAGATTTACTGTACAGGCATTTTATTTTTCTGTGTCTTAGTATTTAACTTGTATATAACACTAGTTGCTTTTGTATGATACCCTGTATACATTAAATTTTTTTATATATTAAAAGTTATGAAGAATAGATTAGTTTGTGAATGTACTTTGAATATGACTTCTAATATTATCAAAGATGTTTAACAAAGTTATTTGTTGTTTGCATTGGCTGTACAGTTAGTAACATGTTGTTGCCCTCACCAGACCACAATGCAACACACGCCTCTGATGTGCTCCACGCCGTCTACTACCTCACCTCCCAGCCCATCCCTGGCTTCATTATGCTGCCCCCAGAGCCTGATTCTCCTTCCAACAGGCATGGTAAGTCCTCCACCAGGCCCCTCAAATCTTCCTCCACCAGGCCCCTCAACTCTTCCTCCACCAGGCCCCTCAAATCTTCCTCCACCAGGCCCCTCAACTCTTCCTCCACCAGGCCCCTCAAATCTTCCTCCACCAGGCCCCTCAACTCTTCCTCCACCAGGCCCCTCAACTCTTCCTTCCCCAGACACCTCAACTCTTCCTTCCCCAGGCCCCTCCACTTTATACTGTATCTTGAGCCTCCATACCCCTTCCCCCATCATTCCATTTGCCCCATATATTTTTTAATAATTTTTGAACACCAAGACTTTGTGATAATGATAGAAATAACTACTTTCTCTTGATCAATGCTTCTCTCAGTAATGACAGGTGATGCTGTATAAATTATGGAATCTTTCCATTTTCCTTTTCTTTAATCTCATATCTCTACTTTTTCATTTAATCTTTCTCGTGATCTCTCTTGTTGACCAATTCGAGTTTTATTTATTACTGTATTTAAAACATTTCTTAATGATATTTGTTTTGTTTTAATATGCATTTCGGCAGGTATTCTTTGATTACTTCAGGTAGTTGTAACTCTGCCTTGCCAGTTGTTCCCATCTTATGGGTTGGGGTTAGGAAGGGCATCCACCCTAAAACTTTGCTTCAAGATGCCTGATGGCAACTGGGCCACCGGAGCTGTTTCCTTCCCCTGGTCTCAGCTACATAATTTGGACTAACCCCAGTTTCCTCAACTACAGATGAGGCCATGGGGTCGCCGCGGCTGGTCCACCGGCAGAGCTTCACAGCAGAGGACACCTATGGGATTCTGGGGGCCAACCTACCGGCACTGGAGCTGATGGCGCTCTACACAGCTGCCGCCATGCATGATTATGACCACCCAGGCCGCACCAATGCCTTCCTTGTCACCACCAATGCCCCGCAGGTCTGTCCTACACACGTCTCCTCAACACTGAGTGTGTATCATGAGTTCTATATGACATGACTCAATCGGTCATTGGTCTCTACATGTCACTTATTCTACAGATTATGCTATGTCACTTTTTCTATGGGACTTGGGGTCTACATACAATAGTACTGGCTCTATAAAGCATGGGTGTCTACACATCATGGGTTCTGCATGTCCTGGATCTTTACACATTACTGGTTCTGTGGGCCATGGGCTCCTATATTTGACTGATTTTGTAGGTCACATAATGTGTTCTAAAGCTTACAGGTGTCTACATGTCATGGGTTCTATGGGCCTCTACTGCTCATGGGTTACGAAGTTGCAGATCACTATGAGTTGCAGGTTACAGATTAAAGTCTTACTCGCAACAGTGTCAACAGACTTTGGGCCATACGGGATGAATTACATCATGAAGGTTCTGCATATTACAGGTGGTACATCTTAAAAAATTAATGGAACTGTGTACTCTATACTTATACCAGATTTTTCGAGTCACAGGCGGGATAGATACGAAGTTCTGTGAGTTGCAAGTCCTAATGGGTAAATTTTGGTACATTCCCCATAGGCTTCAGTATCTATTGGTTATAGGTTTTTGAATATGTTGTTGGTTATAAATGTTACTGGACAGTATAGGCCATGTACAAATACAGTCTGTAGGGTTTTATTTTTTATTTTTTGTACAAGCAAAAACTGCTCTTCACTTAAGATCATGACTTCATAGAGCTCCTGTAAGATGCACAGGTTTTGCAGCATAATATAGGTTTTGCAGGACAGTATTCAGGATTAACTAAGGAGAACATTCCTTTACTCCACATGGTCCTCTCAGCCACCATATTAAGAAAACCAGGATTTCAATTCAGTACCAATATTTTGTTTTCATTATACAGTATATTACCTGTAAGTGTACTTGTTGCTTTGGTAACAATAATTATAATTTATTGCCACTATTATTGCATGTATTTTAAACTGTCACTCAGTCTAAAAGGCTACAGCATTACAATTGCACCCTTACTCAGTTCTCTTCCTTGTGCTGCAGGCAGTGCTGTATAATGACCGCAGTGTGTTGGAGAATCACCATGCTGCAGCCGCTTGGTCCCTCTTCCTCTCAAAGCCCGAGTTTAATTTCCTAACACAACTTGACCGAGCAGAGTTCAAGCGCTTCAGGTTCCTCGTGATTGAAGCCATCCTCGCTACTGACCTCAAAAGGCACTTCGAGATCCTGGCTGAGTTTAATGCTAAGGTGAGACTTGATTGGCAAGGTGCCTTAGTGAGAGTATTGCTAACCAACAGTAACTTGGTCTGAACTGACTGGGTTAAAATGTCTGTAGCTTGGACACCCATCTATACACCATATGCTCAGTCTATCTTTTATAATTTATTTATTATCCTACTTGTCTGGTGGTTGGTTAGTTTCCTCACACACTTTAGGCACCTGTACCTAAAACGTGTCCATTTTGGTCAAATCTGGACTTAAAGGAGCTTATGGTTGGTCATGTCACAGCATTCTCTGGCAGATTATTGCAAGAGTTCACAACTCTAACTTCAAAGAAATTTACTTTGATCATTTTCTATGCTGATAGCTGTGACCTCTAGTCTGGTGACCATCCACAAACTCCAGACTTAATACAGTAATGTCCTTTGAGGTGCCAATAAACTTCTATCAAGTCACCCCCTTGGTTTTCTATATTATAAATTAGGCAGTGAAGACATTCTAATCTCTCTTCTTTCATGAGGTATCTGATTACTAGCACCAGTTTGGTGGCCTGGAATAAATTTGGTGATGCCCTTTTCATCAAACAAGAAAGCTAGGAAAAGTAAGTTTAAAAATATAAATAATATGTAGAATAAAATTGAAGACATTGTTAATGCCAAAAATAAAATAACACAGAAGTTATGGAAGTTAGAATTTGATATCTTATAACCATTTACAGATAAGAGGTGGGCAAAAAAAAAACATCAAAACACACATGTAAATGAAAAGAGAATAAATATAAATTCTATATAATATAAAGGGAAATTGAACACTTTGTACGGTGCTGTATTTGGATTAAATGTACAATATTTGTTGTTTGCATTCATTTATCTACGAATTTATGTTCTACTGTATTGTACCTTTATCTTACCCTTCACATTTATATAACAGCTTTATCATTTTATTTCCCAAAATATCTATCTTTTTTATCTATCCAACTATTTATCTGTATGTAGAGGCACTTATCTGTCTTTCTATCTATACATCATTTTTCTTGTCGCTAAGTGATAAGTCTACTAGTTTATCTCACCTTACAGGCCAATGAACCAGATGCACCTGGATTGGACTGGAACTCGGAGACAGATAGGATGTTGGCACTGCAAATGTGCATCAAGTTGGCCGACATTAACGGCCCCTGCAAAGCCATCGACATACACACACAGTGGACCTCCAGGATTGCTGAAGAGTTCTATGAGCAAGGTACATCCATCTGTTTGTCTTTACATCCGTCCATGTTTTGTACCCATATACAGTACTGTATTTATCTGGCTGTGGCTGTTTACCATTGGTTTAATCGCCCTATCTGCTCATCCAATTATACATCCATTTGTGCAGAGTCCATCAGTCTGTTATTTACTTATTTTTTTCTCTCGGATAGAACTCAAATTTCTTTGCCTGGACGTCATATACCAATCTCAATTTATTATATTATTCTTATTGTAAATGAGTATTTGACTCCTTTATTGGTGTGGGATGCAACCTGAAACTGGCTTAGTGTTTTACAAGAGTGTTATCAAAATAATTTGGAAATACTTCATGTCTAAAATTGAGAAATAAAGTACTAGTTAAAATGATGTTCAGTCATTTACATACAAAAGATAACAGCTGAATAGATAATAAATGAATTTCTGTTCTTGTTCTTGCTAATAATGGGCTTTCACAAGAAATAATTTGTCATAAGAACTAACAAGCTGCAATTCTGAGTTCTCACAATAATGGACCACTTGCAGGGGATGAGGAGGCTGCACTGGGCTTGCCGGTGTCACCATACATGGACCGCTCCAACCCTCAACTCTCCAAGCTGCAGGAATCCTTCATCAACCACCTGGTGGCACCCCTCTGTAATGCCTATGGGGAGGCCGGGCTGATGCCAGGCGTGTGGCAGGAACCTGCTGAGGATGAAGAGCCTGGACCTGAAATCACTCCAGAGGATGAGGATGATGAGGACCCTGCCACCAGTGAGTCTGACACGGCCACGCAGACCAGTGGCCGCACACGCAAGATCTTCTGTCTCCAGACCCAGCACCTTCAGGAGAACCACCAGTTCTGGGTTAATAAGATTAAGGTTAGTTATCCAGTAGAGCTTCAAATTAAAAATGGCAAATTTTGATATGCTACAGCCACTTGTACAAACTGTACTGGTGCTGTAGTTTCATTTACACTATACTGTAGACTTAATTCATTTTGAACATTGTAATCACAAGTGATCAAATTGTTATGGAAACTTTAACTTATATATACTATATATATATATATTTATATATATATATATACTTATATATATATATATATATATATATATATATATATATATATATATATATATATATATATATATATATATATATATATATATATATATATATATATATATATATATATATATATATATATATATATATATATATATATATATATAAATATATATATATATATATATATATATATATATATATATATATATATATATATATATATATATATATATATATATATATATATATATATATATATATATATATATATATACAGTCAACCCTCGCTTTACGCGGTCCCACATTCCGCGTTTCCACGTTTACTCGGTACCCTGCCGAAACTGGAATGCTCACATTCCGCGGTGCTTGTACCCCTTTACGCGGAGAGCGGCTGGCGAGCCGCGTCATTTTTGGATCCAAACCTCCCGCCATCTGCCATGTTGTGTAAGCGGATTTAGCAGGGTGCGCACAAGGTCGCCCAGTCATCAAAACATTACTGAGTTCTTCACCTGCCACCCACCACAGCCGGCCCAAGTCAGTGATAGTGATAATGATAGTGAGGATATGGACTTATATGGACTTTGAGGGGTTTGACAAAGAGGCCCTGCAAGCCTCTGTGGTGGATAGTGATACAATTGATACAAGTGATACAGGTGAGGGCCAATAATCTGCCCTCTGCCTCGGAACCAAACCCCCATCCCCGTGTGCCCAGCCATCTTTTCTACTAATGTAAGTGTTAAAAACCTAATATTATTGATATTTCTCTTAATTATTAATTGTGTGTGCATACCATCATAAAATTAAGAAGTTATTTTTACTACAACGTAGGTATTGTATCTGAAAAAGTGGAGTTTGGGGGTCGGCCCGGTCTCTATTTCAATTAATCCCATATGTTATGTTGTTCACTTTACGCGTTTCTCACTTTACGCGGGCCGCCGTGGGTTGAATTAACCGCGTAAAGTGAGGGTTCACTGTATGTATATATATATACAGTATATATATAATAGTATATATATATATAAATAAATAAATAAATTTGCTCCTCATGGTGACACTGAGTCACGGGAACGAACTGACTTACCCTGACTGTCATTTGTGGCTGATGCTGCTTCATTTTGGGAGGGAGCAAACTTTTGAGCCCCACTGAACAGTACATGAATGTACAGTATACATACATACTTGCATACATACAACATTCATATTTACATGTACCTTTTTATTTACTGTACTGTATTTGCATACATGTAGACATATTTATATCATGTACTGTATTGTATATCTTCAGCAGTTTAGTAGGATCACAGATTCTTGCAGTGGCTTTTGTTCAGGTGTTTGCACATGCACAGAGGCCCAGATAGTATGATACATGTACAGTTGCCAATAGGTATAGTGTTCTACTCCTTGGTGGCCTTTCCACTAAGGTGTGGAACACTATACCTGTGGGAAACTGTACGCTATACAAGCATACAGTGCCATTATGAATAGGGAGACATTCTAAAAAAAATCCAAGCTGTAAAAAGATGACACCTTTTAATATAGTATATCACTTAAACATTTGCAGTCATAAAACTTGAAATTTCCAGAATACTGAGAGGGTCCATGCAAGCCCACTCCTTCTCTCCACCTCTTCCCTCCTTATCTCTCTCTCTTCCTCCTCCCACTCTCTCTTGCCTCCTCTCACCCTCCCTCTTCCTCCTCCCATCCTCCCTCCTCCTCTCATTTTGTCTCCCCACCCTCCCATCTTGTTTCTTCCTCCTTTCATCTTATCTGTTCCTCCTGTAATCCTGTCTTCTTCCATCCATCCATCCTCTCTCTTCCTCCGACCATCCTCTGTCTTCTTCTCCCATCCTCTCTCTTCTTCCTCCCATCCTCACTCTTCCTCTTCCCATCCTCTCTTTTCTTCCTCCCACCCTCACTCGTCCTCTTCCCATCCTCTCTCTTCTTCCTCACCTCTTACCATTTTATCTCTTCCTCCCATCTTATCTCTTCCTCCTTCTTTCCTCCACTAACCTCCATGTCACCACCAGGAGGAGCAGAGGGCAGCAGAGGAGGCAGAAGCAGGGGATTCAGGTTCAGAGGAGGACTTGACACCTGCAGCAGATGTATCACCCTGTGGGTTCTCTGGCCAACCCATGGTGCTGCCCCTCAATGGTGATGAACCCATGGAACCCATAGAAGAGGAGAGGACCCCTGCCTCCATCTCCTCCTCCCGTAGCTTCAGTTTTGTAAGTCATTGTCATTATCCTCTAACTAACACATGGTGTGAGTGTTGTTCCCAGGCTAATGTTGTCTCATAGCAAGAGACATGTTACTTGTTCCTCTTGAAATACTTTCTCTTGTAACAAGTGACATGTTTGTTATTTGTTCCTACTTTGACATATTAACTCTTTATAACAGATGATATTTATTTGCGATTTATTCCTGCCTTAATGAACTTACTCATGATGTAAGGAACATGTTTATGTATTTGTTCCAACATATTTTTTATGTAATGTGCTCCTGCGTTGACACATTATATTTTGCAGCTTTATTTTTTTTTAGGTTGGGGTAAATTTAGCGAGACTAGATCAAAGGAATTGTGCAGTATAAACCAGTTTAGTTTCCAAATAACAGTTTAAGTTGAGATTTTTTATTTTTTACTTATTACAATTATTTACAGTACTTTAACTGCAATAGTTATGTAGTAAAAGTCAACTAATTTGGTATACCCGGTAAGTGTTTGTTTAGGCCTAAGTCACAGAGCCAGAGAATGGTAGGGTTGATGTCTCAGCTGACCTGGCCTCCGACCTCAGCTGCACCCGTTAGCTAACTCTCCACATACTTCCAGTATGTACCCTCCCTCCATCCCTTGTCTTCTATAGAGCCTCTTTGTGAGGCACAATGGTAAACTGGGCCTATACAGATCCATGCTAAACTGTTCATGATATCAAACCAGGTTGGAAGTGCAGATGTGCTATTAACTTGGCAGGTGGACATGCCCTGGCATTCGATCAATTCATCCCTGGCAGATGGGGTATGGGATCCTTGGTAGGTAGCCCACCTAGGAAAGGGTAACTCTGATGACAGTACACACTTAAATGGGAAAGGATAGGAGAAGGATAGTCCATAAGACAAACTCACTACATGGGTCAGCCAAGGAAGGCACAGAGGGCTAACAAGTACAGTATGGGGTAATTGATGCACCAGGACCCTGGTACTGTATTAGCAAAAAGTGAGCAAAGTCCAGGAAATATCTACAATAAAACCTCCATTTAATGCACATCAATCTAATGGGTATAATCCAATGTATGGAAGTTTCACATTTAACAAACCTTGATATAACAGACTACACTTTCCCACATAGTTCATTAAATAGAGGTCTCACTGTATTGCTAATTGGGGGACTAATGTGCTAGGATACAGGCACCAGTGATAATTGAGTGTAGGCCTACTGTATAGATGGCTTCATTAATTATGGGAACAATGACAGGATGGAGGGTGGAGATGGTAGAAATGATAGAGAGGAGAAGTATGAAGGTACTCTCTGTACAGGAGACGGAGTTGGAAAATAATTAGGAAAGAAATCATAATTGAGAGACAGGAAGGAAGGATACTTGCAGTGTGGAAATCCGTCAGAGACCAGGTTATGGGATACTGCCAGGGTATGAACCACAGGCTGGAAGACCACAGTAGGAGAAAGAAGTACAGGGTGAGCATGCAGTATGTATTGATAGCATTGAGATTATTGAGATCCCCATGAGTGGATAGGACAGACTGGAGAGGAAAAGCCAATGGGCATTTATGGATGAGGCACTGGAAATAGAATATGGGAAAGAACTAGTAGAAATGCTGTCAGGGAAAAAATTGGCAGTGACAAACTCCTTCCCAAAACAAAAATCACATAAGATGCCATATAAAGGTGGCAACAGTAGGACTGATATTGATTTGCTGGTTGTTGAGAGCCAGTAATGGAGGAAGAGGGTTTACAAGGCCACTGAAGGGAAGTACAGTATAATGCACTCCAGCAAAAGCTGTTGATATTTTATTTGTTAATTTGAAGAAAAAAAAACAAGGATGAGAAGGAGGGTAATTAGTTGGTGGAAGTGAATTGGGGATGATAGAGACAGGAATAGGAAAGAAGTTAGGAAAACTCTAGAGAACTGTAGAAAGATAGATTGGAAGTATAGTAGTGAGAAAACCCATGGAAGAGGGAAATAGAGAATGATAGTACCTGTAATGGAATAAGGAATCACAGCTTACAGTAAGGGAGAACAATGAAGCTAGGGAAAAAATGGAGGTGGAAATGGGCGGTACTGAGACGGAGAAAAATAATGTAGCAAGGAGGGCCGTAGAAGAGAAACAGAATTGTATGAAGAAATTGAAGATAATGTACAGGTAGGAAGAAGGTCCTAAAACTGGCAAGACGCAGGGATAAGGATTGTAAAGATACAACTCAAACAACATCAGTAAAGAACAATGTGTGGATAATAGTTTCAGGAGTGGAGATCTTGGGTGTGTGGGAGAAATGTCTTGAAGATCTGTTGAACCCACAAGGGCAAAAGGAGGATGAGATATCACACACAGTAAGGAGGGAGTTGGAGGTGATGGAAATAACAGGAAAGGAAAGGTAAAGAGTAATTTTAAGAACGTAGTGCTAGAAGGCAGCTGGAAGTGGATGGACTGACTGTGGAAATGATGCAAACAGCTGGACAGACACGAATGATGTGAATTAATTAGCTGTTTAGTTTGTTTTAAGATGGGAAATAATGCCAGAGTGATAATTCTATGAAGGAGAGGTACAGGAGATATTGGAGAACCAGAAATACATTCAGAGATATCCCTGAACTCAGTCAAATATTGAAATTGTTGGAGAGGATCTTAGATTCAAGAATTAGAAAAGGTGTAGAGGTTAATATAGGAGAGAACCAACAAGGATTTAGAAGGGAAGGGTTGTAGATGATAAGCTATACTGTATATGGGAAGACAGAGTAGAAAAGAGAGAAGAGAAAGGATTTAAAGAGATGTGGCTTTTAGGATTCATAGTCCTTAAAAAGCCATGTGATACTGAGGAGTAATGAGGTGGAGGTGACCTTGGTTGAGGGAGTATATGAAGAGACATTGGTGGTCATGAGAAACTTTTGAATAATTTGAGGTAAAAACGAACTTTCGACAGAATTATTTTACCCCTGTTCGTGTTTATAATGGTTATGGAATAAATCTGTAGGAAGGTGGTAGAACAGGAAATGAAGAAGAAAATATTGAATGTAGTCAGCTTGGCAGTTGGGGTGGAGAACAGAATACTAGTGGAATGATATGATGTCTTTGAAATATTGTACATGGACTGAAAATGAGCTTTGATGAAGTAAATGGTGGTGTGTGTAGGGAAGGATGATTTAAATTTGCAATTAACAGTGAATGACAGTGTTCTAAAACAAGTTGATATCTTTATGAATGGGGATGGTGACAATAAATGGGAGGCACACAGGAAGATATAACCAGGAACATTAGTAGCATGTAAAAGAGTAAGAGGGAATAAAATATAAGGTAAATAAAAAGGAAAAGTACTGAAGATGTGTGACATTAGGAGACGTGTGACAATGGCTTGCAGTAATGGATTAAGAACAATAGTACAGTACTGATAAAGATGCTAGAGGAAAAGCTGTAGGTTGTAGAAAACACCTGAATTCGAAAAAATATGTGAATAAAAATAGAGGAAAGAAGAAGGTTCTCAGAGGTTCAAGATGAGAATCATTTCAGAAGACAGCTAGTTGGTAGTACTGTACGTTAATTTAGACAGGACTTACACAACATATGGCGGAGGAGAGGCTGGTGATGAGAGTTTAAAAGGTAGCAGAGGAGTGGCCAAGATGGAGGAGGATTGTGGTGCAGGTAGGGATCAGTCTGTGACATACCAGTAGACCTCAACCCCCAAAGGGAAACGAGGGGAAGAAGTTTCGCAGTCTTAAGGAAGTTAGGTTTAGTTGATTCAAGTTAGGTTAAGTTGGGATCAGTTAGGTTAGGCTGTTGGAACCAAATAACAGGCTACATTAATTCTTATATTTTTTATACATGGAGTCATCTCAAGAAGTCCTTCAGTAGTGAATTTGCATTCCCGTATATCCTTTGTAGTATGGAGTGCAACGGGCGAGTGGATATAGCATTCACCTTTTATCCTTAGGGTCATCGTTTTGATGATAGGGTGCTCCCATCCACTCAGGAGCCGGTGCATGCCCAGCACTTGACAACAGTGCATAACAGAGACGTGACCAGTCGCCCAAGCGGCTAACGTGCCGATCATTTGGTGAAGAGGATAAAAGAAAAGGAAAAGTAACAGAGACGTGACCGATCTCCCAAGCGGCTAACGTGCCGATCAGTGGTGAAGAGGATAAAAGTAATAAATGGGTACCTAACTATACAGGTTGGGGTGGTGACAACAATCGACTGCAACACTGGCCATGCTGCTTCCTTACAAACTGAAGGCCTAATATATATTGTGCTGAATCCACGCTGTCCTTAACAGGCAGTCATGCCTATTGGACCCTTTTTCTTTTCCTTTGTAGTTTACAAATAGTTGAAGACTCAGGAGTTCTTGCATGAAGAGATATGTATGGCCTAGTTAGAGTTGCAAAAATGGATGTTGGTTGTATGAGAATCAAAGTCTTTTCAGTTCCTAATAAGCTTCTGGTTGTTTCTGCATGTACAATATATAGTTGTACAGTATCAATTTGTTGAATTTCTTACCTGTCTCACGTACTGATAAATTTTGTTTTCTTCCCACAGGAAAAAGAAGATTCAAAACTTTGATGCCCGGCCTGTGTCATAGTCTAAATAGTTAGATTCTTCCAATATTATTATTAGACTATTGATACAGCATAATATAGAAATTTTATGAATTTTTTGACTATATAACTGAGCTGCTGGTATCAGCCAGGCAATGGAGTGATGGACCGTGGTGGACCTACCGGGGACCCGGGGATGACCCAGGCCCCCGGAAGGTATGAGTTGATCCCTGAAACTTAAGGTCAGGAACCTAGTTTGGATTCTGTCTGGAGCTAAGATATGACTTTGTCTGTAGCTAAGGTCTGGACTTTGCATGGAGCTAAGGTCTGGAATTAAAGACTGGACTTTGCATGCATTTTGAGGTCCTGGACCTTGTCTGGAGTTTGGTCTAGACATAATTGGAATTGAGGTTTGAACTTTGCATCGATATTGGCTTGAACCTCGCCTGGAATTGAGCAATGCACCTTGCATGGAGAAGTCGAGACTTTTCCTGGAGTTCAGATCTGGAGTTTACCCAGAGTAGCGATGCAGAGCTTGCGTGAGGAGCCGAGATAGAGACTTGGCAAGAGCTTCGTGCGTCGAATTCCTCCTTAATTATATGATAAGCCAAGAGGTGTTGGCCTCTTACCACAAGGCGGTAGCAGCCACCCCAGGAACCTCAAGGAATAGGACTTCCTGCAGAATGGGCTGGACCTCCAGGAACCTGTGAAGGGCAACAAGGTGGTGCCTCTAGATTTACCCTTCAGGAACCTCCCGGGAAAGACGCTGCTGGTAGCGTCCCCCAATACGCCGGTGGTGGACTTAAAGTTTGTGAAGTATGTCCAAAAGGTTGATTATGCAGACCCCAAAGAATCAGAGTTTTGTTGATCCACTGGCAGCAGATTCTTATATATATGCGTTGTTCATACTTTTTCGTGTTATATATTGGCATAATCTATGGTGATAGTAAATATTTTTGCGGCATAATTTCAGAATTTGGTGTCGTGGATCATCCAAGTTCATGGTAATTCAGTGTTCTGGTTAATCGAGGTTTGGTGTGCCAGTAAGCAGGCAAGCAGAGGGTCTATGACCTCTGCCTTGATGCCGTAACATAGGACTCATTTACCTGTGTTTCCATGGGATTTAGAATCACTTGCGAGTGTTCAGGACAATATTTTATATTTGGTCACAATTGATTTTAATCTGATTATATTTCATAGACCGGCCACCAAACTTATTTTAAGGTCTGTATCATACAGAAAGTGACAGAGAACTAAAGAATCTAAGGATTTAATCCAAGAAAATACTCAGTATTTATAAATCAAGGAACTGAACAAGTTATTTGTCAATGTCCAAATGCCAATATGAAAATAGTCATCTAGCCCACCCTTGTGGCTAGCATTCAGTTATCTTTGCAAATCAGAAGTAAAGATTTACAAGCCTTTCAGCATCTTACTCATCTTCATCTCAAGTTCTGGTTCATACATTTAATAAGTGTACAGCCCGTGAAGACATCCCTCACAGTTTATTTTATCATTAGGTATGTGTGATCCAAAGAAGATTATTAAATAAGGAATTCTGTATTTTTACCAACCCGTAGCATCTTATAGGTCATTCATAATTTTATTGTTCTAATGACTTAATTATCCTTGTAATGTAGAACACGGTACTTGGCATGTGAATGTGATCTTCCACAATCTTACGCGATATTTTGCCATATGAATGTGATCTTCCAAAAGTCTTGTCCACGTAAACAGGCGGTAAATTCCTACTTGGCTGCCACCAACTGCTCCTCCAGGGGGTGGTGGGGCTGAAGGCTTCCAGCTTCGTCTCCAGCCGTCTAGTCTTCAGGAACTTAAGTGTTCAATGGACGGTCGAAGCCAAAACTGATACTTGTGGTGAGTGTCTCGTTGAGGTTGACACTAAGAGAACCAAAGGGGTTGTGCTATTGAGCTTCGTATGTGCCAAAGACTGAAACCTAATTATCCCTAAGTTCGTCCAGAGTACAGTATTCGGTCTTAATTAACATTCATGCCTAAGGCCATCAGTCTAAAGAAAACAACAGAAAAATGCTCTTGGTAGGAAAGTGATAACAGAATTAGAGTGATAGAGTTGCGATGCTGAACAAAGTGTTTTAGCGAGGCACTAACCAAAGTAATGTACACATGGCTCGATCATTCACCATCAAACATGATGAGGCTATAGGACCTCGAGATGACTCGGTCGTCTGCAGGTGGAGGAAAGACGAGCCAATGTGAGAATGGTGCTCCCGTCGACAGTGTCTCTGGTGTGTAGGTGTTCCTGAGGTGCTCTTGCTGGTGTAAGAGTGTCTGAGTCAGTCTCACCTTTGTAAGGGTGCTCTTGAGTCAGTCCCTCCTGCGTGAGAGGAGTCTGATATCGGTCCTCCAAGATGCACAGATGCTTCTCAGTCAGTCATCAATGTCGTCAGATGCAAGGGGTGAAGTTGGGCCTTGAGAGCCTTTTGACATGAGGGGGTGTAGCAGTCGTCTTTCCTATGTACAAGTGCTTCTGTTGTCTCTGTTTATGATGAGAATTTGTCTATAAAGATTTGATGAAAAGTGTAATGGTCTCTCTCTCTCTCTGAGATGGGGAAGACACGAGTCAAGTCATATGATATATAGATGAATCTTCACAGTCTTTCCTCTGTACTAATGGAACTGTGCTCCTTAAACTCTATTTATGTCCGGTGCATGTCTCCTTCATATGAGGCAATTTCTCTGATCTGTATGATAATTGTCACATATTGTCAAAGTTTCTCGACTTTACCCTTAGACCGTGATGGTGCCTCGGTGAGTGGCAACAGTGTCAAAGTGATGTTTGCTACACATTGATCATCTTTATTGAAGCAAATTTGTTATGATGCATCAACCAAATTTGATAAAAGTATTCGAATCGGTGTTATAATTTCTCATCGCAAACATGAAGACAATAGCTTGTGGATAGACTGAGATAATAGATTAAAATTAATTTGAAGCCTTGAGGTAGGATTTTTCTCGTCTTATTGTAAAGAAAGTAAGGGAGACATAGCAGGTTGCCATGATTCAGCATGTTTCACCCCATGACACCATGGAGAGCAGCGATCATGTGATGGCTACTGAGAGCATCTGGGTAAAGGGATACCGGGCTAGTATGTTTTTGTACATGGATAGAAGTGTTGAGATTCCTCTCTCCTCAAGATTATTTTGTGATTCTTTATGCCGCCAGTATAGCCACCTGTTACGGCTGACTGCAAGGTAAACAGCACCTGGTCACACCTGTGTATTAGCTGATTGCATATGTTTTAAATGATTTACATGTGTGTGTCACCTAATCACTAAGTATATACATAAATTGAACATCAGCAGTGACCACCTTTTATGCATTAGCTGTGACCACACTGTGTACATCAGCAATGACTGCCTTATGTATATCATCTGCGACCACTGTGTACATCAGCTATGACTATCTTATGTATATTAGCTGTGACCACCTCGTGTATGTCACATGCGACCTCTTTATGTACATCAGTTTTGACCAGCTTGTGTACATCAGCTGTAACCATTGTGTACATCAACTGTAACCATTGTGTTCATTAGCTGTAACATTGTGTACATCAGTTATGATCATTTTGCATACATCACTTGTGACCACCTCATGTACATCAGCTCTGACCACCTTATGTATGTCAGCTACGACTACCGCGTGTAAATCAGTTGATTGATTACCTTGTGCATGTCAGCTGATCCATGTAAACAAACCTGTTGAAACTTTTTCCGCCATATGCGTCACAATAAACAAAATCTCTGTGCCAATACATCTTCATCTTCCTCTTATCTGTTGATTATGTAAATGCGGGAAGCCCAGACCAGAGGAGGAAGCTTTAGAGGTACGTACTGTAATAATAGTGATGTTGTGGATGTTATGAGTCATGGTGAATTTTTATATGGATTTGTATTTTTATTTTATTTATTTATTTATTTATTTATTTATTGTTATTATTATTTATTTTATTTTTTTTTTTTTTTTTTTGGGGGGGGGGGGAGTTCAAGGTAGGCTATAGACTTTTAGATGATGTCCTCATTGAGAATATTAAACAGATTATGCAGAGTTCAATCATGGAGAAGTCTTACTGCAGAGAGTTCACTCGTGGAGAGAACTTTCAGCACAAAGAGATCACGTGTGAAGAGAATTTACAGTGCAGGGTTCACTCATGGAAAGAACTTGCGGTGGTGGGAACTTACACATGGAGTAAACTTTCTGCATATATAAATGAAAATAAGTTTGAAAGTTGGTCAAATGACACACATAACTTACATGTACTAAAATCATACTGATAAATATACATACAGTACTGACACTAACACAAGTACAAAAAAGGTATAAACACTATGCTTGTATGTATAGGTATCCCTCGATGTATGAATGGGTTAGGGTCCTAAAAAAACATTTTTAAGTGAATTTTTTAATAAGAATATAAGAATACAGGTATCCTGTGATTTACAATCTCCCAATTAAAAATACTGTATTTTGCTTTAGCGATAGTATTGATGTTTTATGACCACCTCCCTATACAGTACAGTATATGATAAAAAAATACCATGAACAATAGCCGTCATCCAGCCAAACTTACAGAAGCATGGAATACTGTGCAGGTATCCCATTTTTAATAATTGGGGTGCGTTCCTGAAAACCCATCATTAATGCAAAATGATCAGTAAACGAGGGATAACAAGAAATAATATCTTAAATGAGGAATAATATCCCTGTCTCTCTCTCCACACTAGAGGCAACTGCACCACTCTTTGCATGATCTTGTCAGCACGCTTATATAAAGTGTGGTGAAAGTAGAAGCAGCTAGACCAAGATCCTTCTTAATCTTTGCAGGGTCATCACCACATTCATGACATTTACCTCCAGCCGGGTCTTAAGAGTCAGTCTTTCGTATTTTCTTCGGTGCAGTATGGGTAGCCGAAGAATCCGCAGAACGTTTGGATTCCATAACGAAAGGATGGCACGAATACACCCGTATAAAGAGATATCACTGCACACACAAAATGAATGGTGGAAGGAAAGACACAGGCTTGTGGGAGATGCAGGAGGGGGGAGGGGGGGGGTATGATCAGTGAGGGAGAATACGTCTGTGTATCTCTCCCCCAAGATAGCCACCCATGATGACTTTCGGGACCCAAATTCGTATAAGCAGGGGAAGCTTTCATATCTCGAAACAGTGGTGTCAATTTAGGACATTTGTATAAACGAATATTTGTATCTCAACGTTCGTATAGCGAGGGATACCTACAGGTATATACACCAATGTATCAAGTACTCACAAGCTGATACTTCTTCACATAAATTAACACACACACTGTACTGGCATATGAATATACTCACACACACACACACACACATACACACTTGTTTACACAGTAAACCACACACACATACACACTTGTTTACACAGTAAACCACACACACACACATACACACTTTCTCACATATCAATATAAATTAAGATATACATACAAGCACATACACCAGCTTAGTAATGTGAAACAAAAAAAGTTGGGATATGACAAAATTCTACCCTCAAAATTTTAAAATGTCAACATATAAAGGGGTTTGAGCTGTGTATAGTTAGGGCAATATATACAGTATTATTGTTTCGATTGAAGATTATGAAAGAGAATGTACAGTATTGTATTACTGGGATTTTTAGTATTACTGGTTCTTAAAGATTTTTTAATGCAATTATCGACTGGTATGAAGTTAATAAGGAGTATTGAATGAGTAGGAGAAACATGGTGTGTGTGTGCGCGCGCGCGTTTGTGTGACGGATGTGGTGGTGGTGTGTGTGCACGCGTGTGTGACGGATGTGGTGGTGTGTGTGTGTGTGTGTGAGAAAGACGGATGTGGTGGTGGTGGTGGTGTGTGTGTGGACAACTAGTGCTGTAGTGGCAGGATAAGCTACCTCATAATATGGTCACTGACAACCCGTTCTCTCTCTCTCTCTCTCCAATTTTATTTGATGTGTCAGAATATCACCACCCGGGACAGGTGCCTCTTCTTCCTGGCGCTGGGACATATTTTTGTTGATCCAGTTGTATTTATGTATGAAAGTGTTAGCCATAACTATTATAATCAGGTGGAAACTAAGAAAAGTTTATATTTTCATGTAGTTTGAGATGTCCATGTACTGCATTTTCGGTATCTGTGTGATGTAAATGGCTCATCGTTGGCCCCTCCCCCCCGTGGTGGCGTGTCCGTCCTCCCCTTCCCCTCCCTCCTGTGCTCCCTCTCCCTGATGAGGGTGTTGAAGGAGAGGGGTAGGGAGGGGTGGACCCCTCCACCAGGGGAGACCTGTGTACGTGTCATGTAATAAAGGAGAAATGAAGATTTGTGTTGTTATTTACCCTTGATGAATAACCTAAAGTAGATTTATAGGTCATATACATGCACCTGAGTGTGTATGGGAGTCTGCAGGGGCTTGCAATGAAAAATTATGTTTTCCACAGTTCATGTTCACTATGTGTATGATAAAAATTTTTAAGTGAACTGTTTGGTCCTTAACGTTCCCACAACGGACCCTTGTGGTAAGATGGTACTTTTGACAATTCCTCTGGTGGTTTATTAAATTAAAATAATTATAATATAGAATATACAGTAATGTAATAGTTATCGGAAATGGGTTCAATTTTCAAAGTAATGTGCAGGTACAGTATTTCTTTCTCTCTCTATTATGCATCAGCCAATAAGCAGCAAGGCGGCGAGAAGTCATTTGCATGTGGCACAGTGGCAGCTATGATCAGCGTCAGTGATTACCCAATTATAGGTGAGTTACATAATGCTTATTAGTTGTCTTAGAGACATGGATTTGAATATCACAGAGGCTCGTTTTAGAACCAAACCGTTAACTACTAACAAATAGGTTTTCCTAGTGTATTTTGTGTTGTTTCAAACTAATCAAAGTGGGCAGTGCTTTAAAGTAGAGAGAAAATGTGGGGTAAAAACTAAAAAGAACAATACAAAAACTTTTCAAAGCCTTACCTCACATTTCCTAACTTGTATAATGGTTAATAAGTGACAGTATCATAAGATTGCGTAGAATTGTGTGTATACATGCACAAAGACCGTGAAAGACCATAATTTTGTGTAAGTTCGATTCCCCATTTTTAGACAATAAACAAATTGGCCTTGGTAGATCTAAACATACAAATTAGTCTATTAAAATAGTTGTTTTTCTTCCCGCCCTGTATATATTGTATAAATATTGTGGTAGTATACTGACCTCAAAAAATCCGAGAAATTGGTCAAATTCCAAAATTTTCTCGGGGAGGAGGGGGTGCACACAGCTGCTGAGCTCACCCACTGGCTAAGCTTTACCCGTGCGTTCCCTCACTATTTTAGCTAGGACTACACCACTTTTACTTACTCTTTCTTTTATCCTCTTCACCACTTATCGATTTGTTAGCCGCTTGGGCGATCGGTCACGTCTCTGTTACGCACTGTTGGCAAGTACTGGGCATGCACTGGCTCCTGAATGTATCTGAACCTGCTCCAGTGTTGGTCAAGTCTGGTCTTGAAAGAGTTCACACTCGGTGCCGTCACCCCACACTCTGGCAGATTGTTCCAGGAGTTCACAACTCACCTGAAAAGTTACCCCTCACAGTTATCCGGACTTGCTGCTTCTTTAACCTTGAGTTGTACCCCTATGTGGGGCGAGCGTCCGCCAGCTCCAAGTAACGACACTCGGCTGAGATGCTTATACACCTCAAATCACATCTCCCCTTGCCCGTCTGTAGTACAAGCTCGGCAAGTTCAGGCGCTCCAATCTCTCAGGGTAGCTGAGGTGCCGCAGTGCAGGCACCAATCTGGTGGCCCTCCTTTGGACGTTTTCAATTAGCTGACAGTCCCTAGCATATCTCGGGGACCAGACAGGATGACAATACTCCAGGCTGGGAAGTACTTCACTCTTGAAGATCGTTAGGAGGGACGGCACATCTTGATATCTGAACGACCTTCTTATAAGACCTAATAACTTAGGTGCCAGTTTTACCTTTTTCTCGCAATGGCCCGAGAACTTCAGTTCATTGTCAACGTACACACCCAGGTCCTTTTCACAATCCGTCTCAGTTAATGCAGTCTCTTCGTCCCGTTGGGACATATGATATGCCTCCTTACCGTTGGTACGTCCCAGGTGCATCCTCTTACACTTCGTGACATTGAATCTGAGCAGCCATTTCTTCGACCATTCTTGAAGCTCACAGAGATCCTTCTGCAGCTTTTGACAGTCCGCTTGGTTCTTAATTTCTCGAAATAACCTGCGTTTGCCAATCCTCTCTCTCCCTGAGGTTTGCACGGTTCCATAACAAAACCCCAACGGGGTTGTCATTTGTCAACACTAACCTAACCTAAACATAAAGGTGTTTCATTTTTTTATATATGCGACTGGGGTTTTGTCCGTTGGGGTTTTATCCGGTCACCGGTCTGAACCCCGAACTCAGAAATGTGAATTCAAAGCATTTGTGAGATAGCGGGAGGGAGGGCGGAGGGGTGTGTCGGGGTTGGTGTGACGGACGGTGTCTCGGCGGGGAGGAGACTGGGTACTAGTGAAGGGATGAGGACGGAAACTGTATATCAGTTGGGAGAGATTGCATTGCAGGATAACGTTTTGACAATGTTGGGAGTAATCGTCTAGACTCTAGTACTAGCCAGATGAGTATACTAAAATTACAATAGCATGAGAGGGGGATGAAATCATATTCTAAGTAAGTTGTTACTTTGCAAAAGGGGATATTAATGAGCAAATGGATTATGGACATGTTTGAATATCTATCCTGTAGAAGCAGCAAAGTTTTGTTGAACCCCTTGACTACGAGATGGAACCTCCCCAGCCAGAATAAAATAGGTAAAAAGACATCGTAGTGAAGGAATTCATTAGCAATCATAGGATAATCCTGGTCATGGTCGTGGAGTGTTGCGCACACCGTCTGAACTATCAAATCAACTACCATTGAATGGTTTGGGGAGGGGGGAGGGAGGGGAGGGGTGTCCGATCACCGGACTCTAATGAATCCCCGGCTTCGACAAGGCCAGGATACAAACTTCGGATCGCGACTGTGCATTATATTGACATATTTGGTACTCGGTTATTATTTATATTACTGTATTTATATTTTTAGTGCATTGTTTTAAAATCCTGGATCCACCCCATGCGGTTTGGAAGGTTGAACTGCGCTTCACTTCACATGATTCGAACCAATTTTAGTTGACAAAGGCCGCCAGGGCCAGACGTTAGTTTGTATTCACAAGTCGGTGGGGTCGGTTGTTGGCGTTTGGTGCTAGATAATTATGATATTTAATCGCTGACAGGAACAGCCACGGACGTCAACAGCCACGGGCATCAACAGACGACAGCCACGGGCGTCTACAGACGGTGGCCACGCCACGGATGGGAATAACTGCCTGGCACAGATTATTGTGGTACAGTGAGATTTGTTTGTAGGTGATGTGTTGCGCGAGGACGTAAAGGTGTACAGTACGGGACTAAAGGTCATACAGTACACACTGACAAAAACAGGTATTAACAGTGAGCTCAGGTTTGTAGGACTTGGATTGTACTGTACGAGTGTTAGTTGACTGAAATGGAAAATTAAGCCCGCGAATTAGGTGTCCCAATAATCTTGAAACTGAAAAATATACGTTAGTTATCCATAAGCTTCGCAGGTGTGTAACTATTGACGACTTGTAACGTAAAGTCGATTCATATGTTATTGGTTTAAGCTGTGGCTTCTTTGTTGTTATAATGTTATTACTGCGCTTCAACAACTAAGGTCTTTTAGCTCGTAACGAGTAGTAATTCCCCTATTTTATCAACAACCCCTTCGATAAATTGAGGTCATAGGTTATGGACGTATTCCGTTAAATAATGGCATTCATTTTTGTGTGCTCGTTGTTTGTAAATATTTCTAAATAAATAAGTTTAGGGAAAAAATATTGCTACATTATTGATTCTTCAAATTCATTTTATATTAGGTTTCAAAGAAATCAATAATTTAAAAAAATCGAAATTGTAATGAACAGCTTTCAGTGGCATTGTAGTATGCAAGTTGGCAATGGTAAGGTGTTGCTGATCCAAGTAAACGAAGAATCATTAATGAAGAAAGTAGTGTGTTTACAGAACAGCAGTAAAACAGTTAATTGGATTTGCGGGTCATTTACCCGATTGTGATTTTCGCAAGCATCACCAATATTTAACTGAACGCATTTTACACATCATGAATAGGCACGTAGCTTATGCCAATACGAAATTCAACGGGATAGTACAGAGGGATTCGAAGGGAGGTCTCAGTTTCTTGCATTCGTAAAAATTTAACCTAAATTTACACTTGAAAACCTTTTGTTGGTCATGATTCAAATCATCATTTATTGGGGATTAGATTAATGAAAGAAGATACTGTATTGCCTTTATTACGTTCAAAGAATTCTGACGTGTTTTATTTGTACAGTATGAATAAGATGAAATTATTTATAACTCATTGTATATACTGTACAGCACGCGCTTCATGTATTTTTAGTAAATGCATAGCGAAACTTAAGTGCTTTGTAGATAGTCTTGGAATATAATTTCAAGCAAATGTCAAAGTACATCACTATGATAATTTTTTTTTGCCATGAAAGAATAATCAGTTATCGCCAAAGAATTGGTTGTCATGTTCAGTTTGTCGATGAAGTTTTGCGCATGATACATGTTGACAGTCGTTAATTTAAGGTTAAGCAACGCATGTACTGTAAATGTTATTACAATAACGCTAGTTACAACGTTACTCTTTGATTACGTTATTCATAGCCTTACTGACAGTGTCTTGTTACGTTGTTTCAATTACATGTTCACTTCGACGAAGTCATGTTGTCTGCTGTATAATATTGTCATTTTTTTAGGCTTATGTTAACCTTCACCGTGCCATGGCTGGCTATGTTTGAAATGTAAGTGGTGAGAGTGGAGAAGAACAACGTAGCGACATCCTCTGTCACTTTCGTGGAGTAGTAGTCCAGAGAAACCATGAAGCGATTCCGGAAGGTGTGGAAGCCCAGCGTGTACGGGCTGCCTGTAAACTCGCTCGACACTGATCTCAGGAGGTTAGTGATCTCCACGGGTCCGTCGCCGTATTTACTTGGCAACAGGTCCCGGAGGTCCCCCATATTGGTGGTTACGAAGTGGCTATCAGTACAGTGCTTGCGGCCCCTACGGGTCAGCTCTTTGTTGATTAAGAGCGGTAGTATGGATGCCTGGAACAGCGGACTGTTTCTAATGGGGTTCTTGTCCACATTGAGACGCTTTCTCAGGTCATTGTGCATTCGTTTCGCCAAGGCCCAGAAATTCTCCTTGCTGTTGGCGTCGCTGCTGTGGATAAGGATTTCTCTCTCTTCCATGGATATATGGCAGCCTGGAAATTCCTTGTACGCAAGAGGGTAATAACGGCGCATGTTGACACAGTTTATTCCGTTGATCTTGACCGCTTCCACTGTTACCTCTGAGCGTTGCTGGACCACATTTAAGATGGCTAGGTTAGCTGCCGCCAAGATGCAAGAATGAACTGTAACTTCTGCTTCTTTACACCGTTGCAATAGTTGCTGTGTCATCTCGACAGTAAACTCTTCATGCATCACCCTGGTGAAAGCTAATTTGGTCTCTGGCTGCGGAAGAGCGCCATTGAAATATAACTTGTTGTTGTAACTTTTAATAATGGTAGCGTAAAATTTGCTACAGAAGTACATAAAGATGTAATACCAGTCGGCCCTGGTAACTAACTCATCGGTGATGGCCGGAATGACAGGGCGGGAGGGTACCTGGTGGTTCCGCCCGCTCATAATGGCATTCAGCACCTCCACTGTGTTCCGGCAGATGACCATATTCGTGAGGCCATCCGTGATGCAGTGATGTGCGTTGATTATCAGGACAGCTTCATGGAGACTTGGTGAACGTGGTGGGAGGGGCACGAGCCGCGCCCTCCACAGTGGTCCCCGAGACATATCGTAGGGCGCATGCTGTGTCTTGTAGAACACCGACATGACATCGTCAAGCTCCACTTTGAAGGGGACTATGAGGTGCTTCAACCGGCGGAACCAAGGCCTTAGTCCCCGCCACACCACACAAAGCTGCAGTACCTGCATCTGGCTGCCAGGGAACAATACCAACTGTAACAAAACAATAATGAGGACACACTCGCCCTGTCTCACACCTTCAGAATTGCATATGCAAAATTTCTGGTAAAATAAGAAAAAACTAACTTAACTGGATTTGTAGAATACTGTACTGGGTGTCTATTCGGCAGGGAAAAATTTTCGTTTTTTTTAAAGGTTGTGATACTGTACTCGGAGTTTTTATTAACAATATTGCAGTGTTGAATGTGTTGCTTAATTTTATCGCGGTTAAGTTTTAGCCATTGGTCGTCTCCATGGTGGGCCATGTTGATGCAACAACATAGTCAAAACTGCAAACTTGCAGATATCCCGGTACCCCGCAGGTGAACAGATATGACCATTACTGTGCAAATATATCCCAAAGTGTAGAAATAGGTGCATAATCGTATAGACCTACCCATTTATACTCACCTGTTATCATGTAAACTCACATATATAGAGATACTCACTGGGCGACGACGGTGAGGGCGCGCCTCACTGCTTCCGCAGGGATGGGCGTGGGGGAGGCGAGCCACACACCCTGCACGGTGTTGAGGGTCCCAAACTGACCCCCAGCCGCCATGAGTCCCTCCAGGTAACCCAGCCGCCTCACCCACTCCCCAGGACCAACCACCTTCCCCTTGCACTCTGACTCCATCGACTCAGATTCAGACATTCTGGGCGCGGGTTTACATCTCTCACTGTCTGTTTTAAGGTTTTTGGGTTTGGTTATCTGATCTGTAATGATAAGAGAAAAGGGATATAAAATAATCCGTGGATTCATGTTTGTGTATTCCAAGTCCCGTTTCGGTACCAGATTTAAATTCTATGTGACAGGTTAGGTTGAGATGAATTTAAGGTCTTTAATCAGTTTACGAGCCAACTTGGATTGCAGTTTTAGCCATTTGTGAAAGTGGGTCCCATAAGAATGACTGCCCGTTAAGGACAGTGTAGATACAGTTCACTGTACTGTACTGAGCCTTCGGTACTCAAGGAAGCAGCATGGTCGGTACTGCTCTCGACCGCCTTCCTTTTCCCAAGTAAATTTAGATACTCATTTACAGCCGGATAAACTGGGATCGCCCGGGAACAGAAGGCCAACTCTGTCTCCTCCACTGGACCGCCGCTCTCCGCAGCCAACTGAACATCCACCTTAATATAAAATCAAGACTTGACTTTGTTTTGAATATTGCTTTTGAGGTTTCTTGGTGTTGTGGAGCATCAAGAGTGTTTATAAATCCACTAAGATAGCAATGAAAACATTCCTCACTTGCCCATTTCACCAATCACGGCAGTGTCTCATTTGTCACATGGTATCTGAGTCTGGATTTCGACGATTTGTAGAACCCTTCTCACAACATTACCCGTGCCGTGAGTCTTCGAACACACACCACCTTGCTCTGATCACTCCTGGAGCAATTAGCCGTATCTCTAATGCGAGTATCCGTCCTTCACCCTACACGTGTAGATATAGAGAGACCCATCCCTCTTACCCTGTGCAGTGTGTCTTGTTGACGCCATTCAATTTCCTCACTGTAGGGTACGTTGTATATTGTGTCATGTGCTCACAACACCCACATCTCTTGCCCCCGTAAACAGAAGAGTGTACTGTATAGTACAGTACGTTGTTTGTTCAGAACACTCACCTCCTTCATCCTGGTCCAGTTGATGTTGGTGGAAGTGCTCACTATTCTCGTTTTGATCCTTAGTAGTGTGCTGGTGGCCGTCATACCAGTACATCGCCGCCTGCAAGGTTAATAGAGGTGTCAGTCATTATAAATCCCTTTTCTTGTGGTCTGCATGTCATTTGAATGGCTTGTATGATATTACCAGGCTGACACGCCTCCCCCCCCCCCCCTTTCCTCTTGCTCCTTGTTTTAGAGATGTGAACAACAACTCCCTCATTTAGACTGACTGCTTCCAAAGCCCAGGAAGTCAACAGGTACCCCAAGGTAAATCTGAATAATGTATCTTAGGTCCCGAACATTGAAATGCAGAAAGCACAGTTTTGTTTGTGTTTTTGCCTGGTGCCACGTTGTCAGGACATGTCGACTTTCAACCATACTCCTTACAGAACTAGACTACATTTAAAAACAAAAATTCTCAAGCAGTGTTTATTTTAAGGTGTTTGGCGGTGATTCATCCATTTTATTTAGCTGTGCAAGTAGATTTTTTTTACGATGACGTCAATGGATTCCAGATGAGGTCAGTGACGGGACCGACTTGTCTAAACTAATGTGCTTCAGTCGCAGTACTGTATAGCTTTTGAAGTCAGCTCGGTCTTCACTAGTAATTAAGCTAAAATAAGGCCTTGGGGTGCCTGCTGTTTGCAGTAAATGAAATAGATTATTCTTTTCGGTCGGGCTGACTGATTCGATTGTATATATCAGAAGTTTGAGAGTCCTGCATGTAATATTGACTAACGAATTTATTTAGTACCGTTTGCTCCACGTTTTAAGGAACAATGATTGAAGAATTGCGGGAATCACTGTCACATACGTCACGAAGTCGCACCTTGAGACAACAATGTGACAAACTCGCCCGTACCCGAGCTCCTCACCAACTTAACTGGTTCACTTACCCGCCAAACACTCCTTAGAAACTACCCTAAATTTGAATTTTTAGAGTTGTTATGTTCTTATGTAATAAGTATGGCTCAGGAGAGTGTTTCTGGCAGTATATCCACGTCAGTGTCATGCGGGTTAAAAGGGAGTAGCCCATTTAACCTATCCCAGGTTGGCCTGTGTGATTCTCGTTACCTTGGCCTACTTATTAGATTAGTATACGAGTGCTTTTCTTTTAATGTTAAGAAATAAACAGCATTGGTGTAGTGCAGTTATTTAAGGGAGATTATTATCTATATTAGAGCAATTGTTAGTTAGTGGGAAGAATGAAACGAGTAAATGTTTTCTTCTCCAGTCTATGTATTTTCATGTATACGATGGTGAAAAATGTATAGACTTAAAAACACATTTGGCAGTGAAATACTACCTCACTCGTGTTCTGCTTAATTATGGACGTATTGAGAGAATGTGGAATGAAGTACAGTATTGACAAGTGCAAAAAAAAAGTTATTTCATAGGAAGGAGGGAGAGTGAAAGACCAAGTAGATGGATGATGCTGGCTTGTGTGGTGGGTATTTAGAGTCTTGTGGACGGTATAGTGGTAAGAATGAAGACATGATATCGAGTGAATGGAAAATGTTCATGCGCGCATTAACTCTTGGTTCTGTTAACTTTACATCCAGCCACAATCCCCGACAGGTAGGTAGTGAGGTAGAGGTAGACAGGTAGATAGTGAGATAGAGGTAGACAGGTAGGTAGTGAGGTAGATAGTGAGATAGAGGTAGATAGGGTGAGGTTAGGTTCTGGTGGTCCTTGTCAGATCCCGTTACTGTGTAATACCAAGTTTAGAATTTGTCGTTCATTCACATGTTACATTCGGGTGAATATTTAGCCATTTCCCAGCTGTTGTCTGATACGAAGAAGTACACATTTGCGTAGGGGTTAGATTCACAGAGGTTTATACAATGAATAATTACTCCTAACTGAAGATGTACAAGTATGTATCCAACTGGGTAACTTATGCAAAAGCACAAAAAAGTGTTAGAATTACAGACAACTTTTAACTAGATATATTCGCCTAACACTAGTAAAAACTCTAACATTCGTTGCCTCGGAAAACAATTGCTTAATTTTATGGTCGTCACAATTTTTCTTGGCGTGTGTATGACTGATATTTTGTCAGTGGACATGTTTTTGCCAGTGGGACGTGTTTTTTTGCCAGAAGTCAGTCACCACGAAGAAACTCGCCTTCATACACTCTTTTTCTAGGAGCGTCTGCCGTTAGATCTGTTGAGCGCGAACGTAACTTGTTGGATACCAACTAGAATTTTGTACCAGCGGTAAATTGAGCCCACGGTAAATTGTTAAAAAAAAATAGAAACAAAATTGTCTAAAAGGGCTAGTTCTCCCCGTACACTCATCTCAAATCGTCGAAATTGTTTTTTTTTTTATTTCTTTGACTTGTCCGAACGATTGTAAAAGGCCAGTGCATCCAGATTTTAACCTTCATACTTATGGATCATTAGATATGGCCATGCAGGACTCGACACCATTCTTACATCCAACATTAGCGAGAATTGAACATGGATCGCAGTTTCATAAATCTATAGATACCATATTGTATGTATGCTAACTTAAATACTCCTGGCAGTCACCAGTTGAATAGATTTAATTATAATAACTAGTCGTCGCATTTAAATCTCTTAAAGGATCAGAAAAAAGTGATCCTTTACATAAATATGCCCCAAATGTTGCTCTGGTACTAAACACGTTTACTTCCCTCACAATATAATTCGGCATCTATAAGTGATACCAGTGGGGTGCGTTTTCGTTGAGCCGCGTGAGTATTCCCGCAAAAACAGGAGCTCACCTGTGACAAAACAAGGCAACGCTACGAAGTCGGAAAAACACACCAACCTGTTTTGTTTTGTAGACGGAATTAAGTGTTTCTTTATATGATTTATTCTGGCGACCTGGATGATTTGAATGGGTTGGATGAATGAAGTAATGTGGGTTGGATAACTTTGCTGGACGACTATAAATATATGGATGACAATAATGGAAACTGAATATTGATGGGTGACGAACAGATTGGGTCATTACTGACTTGGATGATGGTTAAGAACGACTCGATCAAATCAATATTGTTCTCTCTTTGTATCTGTATTATTCTGGGTAAGTTCCCTTTATTTCAAGTTCAAAATACCTCTTGTGGACCTACCTGAATGGGGGAGGAGGAGTCTTCAGTCAGTGGTCAGCAGTCCAGCTCAGGCCCGAATCTAGTAAGTGAGGACACATGTACTGCGACCCTCCCCAAGACACAACTGGCCAAGTGGGCGCGGATGTTGCCTCTTTAAAGGTTCACCTGCCGCAAAAAACTCACCGAAGGGGCGCTAGTCTCATTGTCCCGGCGATTTCAGCCAACCGGAAACCTTACTTCTTTCGCTTCATTTTGTGTCACGCTAAATAGGTTTAATCGTCTGATTTAAACCGTAAAAAACAAATTGGTGTTTTTTCCTAAATAAGGAAAAAAATTTGGTTTTATAGCTAGTATGTGATAAAAGTTTGTTCATATATGGTAGATTTGCTGTTTCAAAGCAAAACCAAATTATACTTAATTTGGGTAAGGTTACCGGGTAGTACCGGTAATAATGCTATTCATATTATAGTTTGCATAATAATTATCTACAGGACGGTCCCTACGCAGCCCAATTTGAATTTTCGAGATAAAAAAGTGTATAACAAAATGAATCACAATTTGCAATTATTCCCATTTAGCGCGACACAATCGTAAAAGTTTCGTATATTTACGTATGCATTATATTTCGAGTATTATAGTATGCTTTGTTTAAATGTACCGTAGTAACCCGAGTACAGTCGTCAACATGAAGGTATAAAGACCTTGGTCAACATGACCCTGAGACTCGCACGTCAACCCAGGGAATAAGGGAACGCGAATACATAAAACTTTTTTCCCCTCCACTTTTTTTTTATTTATTTTTTTTTAGGTTAAGGTGGGGAAAGGATGGAAGGCATGCGGGGGCTCAAGGTACAGCCAGACATGGCGGATAGAGAAGTCACGACAGATAGTCGTGGGGGGAAAGGTAGAGGTCAACCAGCTCTTGTATTCTTCTGCTGCCCACTGCTGGTTACTAAGATGGACGGGATAATGGTGAGTCCCTGGAAGGCCAAATTTTGGTGCAGGGGGGTGAACCTCATCTCCAGCTCTTCCAGGAGATGGTCTAGGAGTCAATTGGCCACCGTTCTCTTGTAGTATTCAGCTGGTCCATCAGCTGATGTGTTCGCGGTGCCGTTGGCGTTTGCAGCTCTGGGCATGGAAGGTTTAACACCTACAGCCTCATGCAGTTGTTCTTCCTGACCGAACCATTCAGTGTAGTGATTATCCATGTTGTTTCGGATGTCTTATAGTGTTTGTTTTCACACAATCAATTTCGCTGCTGTCCTCAACTATGCCCCTGGCCTCTGCTTGAAGGCTAGTGGTCACACCTTTCAGGTAGCCTAGTGCATTGTTGGTGATCACCAGGGACACAATGAAGTCTGTGCTGGTGATGGCGGCAGTGTTTGGGCATCAGTCAGTGATTTTGTAGACCAGCTGCCAGGACCACCCTCCACAGTGTCCTCCATGCAGGCCACCACCGAGGGATGTAACTCCACAAAGGTTTCCAGAACATCTAGGCGTTGCACACAACGTGTACAATACAGGTTTTTCAGCTTATGTTTCCTTGATTCAGGTTGGGTTTGTAGGACAACTGCCTCAAATGTATATGCACGTTTGGTATGCCCTTCCATGAAAGTTGAGATCCTGTCCACGGTGCCTATCATATTCCTGATACCGGAGATCTGGAAGGACTTAACAACAGCCAGGTTGGGTTCATGTGATGAGCAGCGCTGGTAGAGAGCTGAGGGTTAGTCTCCTTAATGATAAAAACATAAGAATAAGGAGTCTGCAATAGGCCGGATGGCCTGTACATTGCAGCTCCTCTCGAGTTACTACCACTCTCTATCATCCATGAATCTATCCAGCCTCCTTTTAAAACTTTCCAGCATTCCAGCACTTACTACAAAGTTGCTAAGCTTGTTCCACTCGTCCACCACCCTATTTGTGAACCAGTTCCTTCCTATCTCCCTCCTAAACCTAAACTTATCCAACTCAAATCCGTTGCTACGTGTCCTATCCTGCTCGGATATTATAAGAACTATCGAAATATCTTTTAATGATTCCTTTCACCCACTTAAGTACTTCTATTATATCTCCCCGCACTCTCTGTCTTTCTAGGGAATGCAAGTTTAGTTTCTTTAATCTATCATTTTCGTCATTCTTCGCTGCACCAAATCCAGTGAATTGATATCCATTCTATAATAAGGGCACCAGAACTGAACAGCACAATTCAGGTGCGGCCTGACTAGCGCAAGATATAGTTGCAATATGACCTCTGCACTCTCTTATTACTTACACTTCTAGATATAAAACCCAATACTCTGTTTGCCTTATTTCGAACATTAACGCACTATTTTCTAGGCTGTAGGTCCGGGCTTACAAGTACCCCTAAATCTCTTTCACAAGTCGACTTCTCTAGGTTGATGTTGTTAAGGCTGTATACATTGACAGTATTTGTTAAGGGCCGCTCCCTCACTACAGCTGCAGATGTTTGGCTCATCCACCACGTGGTCCGGGTAGGTCCTCCAGCTCACACAGGGTGTTGGAGATGGTTCTTGTTCCTCATGTGATGTAGTTGGGAATTGATAATTGGAAGAGGTGGGTGTGCGGCAGACCCTGGGTGCGTCAGGTCTACGTCGAGTTGAAATTGTCACTTTCGTATACCAGTTGTGGGATGATCGTCAATCTTTGCACTGTATTGTTGTTGGAAGGTTGTTTATAAATCCTGGTGGGGAGGAGGAGTTGGGGAAGGAGGAAATAAATAAATAAAATACATAAATAATGAAGTGATAACTGTGGAAGCATTCTGTTATGTTCTTGCTACCACCACATTACGTGTATTATTCCAGATGATACTAAATGTTACATAATACTTCCTTGAGATAAATGTATAGTATCAGGCCCGTCCTTTAGGGGGGGGGGGGGAGCGATCAGGGGCGACCGCCGGGGCCCAGCACTAGACCCAGTGACCTCGGACACATTACCTGTTGACTGGTTAATCTGACCTGACGGCTTACGCCACCATCGCAACCGTGACAGTCCCATGGGGGTTGGTGGGGCCCCGCAGTGGCTGAGTTGCCCCGGGCCCCTCACCTTCCTAGGGACGGCCCTGTACAGTGTACAGTATATATCAGGTGCCTTCAAGAGAGCTCAGGCTCTCAACTGGCTCAGCCATGTCAATATTGTTATAATTATCCACTCTATATCAGTATTTTTCTTGCTAAATAAACTGTTTCAATTTCAAGATCAGTATCAAAGTCCCGACAGACCAGGTTGGCCGCCTTAACGGAGAGAGAGAGAGAACGCGCGCGCGCGTTTGGGATGTGTGCGTTTGTCTGTGTGTGTCCGACTTTTGGTACACGGTGATAACCCAAACTAAACTCGAGTATAGTTATACGGTGGATAATTAGAAATAGACCACAAAAGACGTCACAAGAGCTCGATAACCAGAATTGTTTTTCTTGGCTGGGGTTGGCCTCTGGCTCAGTAGCTGACGTGGCTAACCTTACTCACCCTTTTTTGCGTGTAAAAACCTGTACGCGTGTGTTTCCTGCACAATATTACTTTTGTGTTTTTTTTGTTCTTGTGTGTGTTTTTTGTTCTAGGTGTGTTTTTTTTTCTGTTTTTTGTTCTGTGCTTTTTGTTCTTGTGTGTTTTGTTCTGTTTTTTGTTCTTGTGTGTTTTTTTGTGTATACGTGTGTATGTGTGTGTGTGTGTGTGTGTGTTATGTGCTGTATATGGTTGCTTGTGTTTGCTGTATTGTGTTGTATAATTATGAGTGGATATTCTTATTGTATAATATATTAAATGTGTTGTCTAATGGTAGACCCTGCTGCCATATGGCAACACGAAAATTGTGACAAAAATCCCAGGTTGCTGATCTGACTTTCTGCCTCATTTACACACAATTGCAGGGTCTCAATTGATTCGCTTTCTTTGAGAACACAACATACTGTACATACAGTATATCGTTTCTCACTATTGATCTTTTTTAAAAAAAATTATTTATGGTTTATTATTATTATTACTACTACTACTACTACTACTACTACTACTACTACTACTACTACTACTACTACTACTACTACTACTACTACTACTACTACTACTACTACTACTACTACTACTACTACTACTACTACTACTACTACTACTACTACTACTACTACTACTACGTGGCCTCCAGCCTCCCCCAATAGCCACACCTTCGCCACCATTTATTTACCTTAATATTAAATATCCTAATACATAAGCAACTATCCTATCTGTGTTAAATTAGTTGAGCCGCAGATCGATGCGGCATTCGGTGACTGTAGCCTCATAGTCGATATCTGCAGCAGTTGACGGAGTAGGGGCAGAAGCTCTCGTTCCCCTGAGGCAGAGCAAAGCCGACCGAAGGAGAGAGAAGGACAGTCGACATCTCATCCAGGCTGTGACATAACTTCTGGGCTGCTGCTTCTGTTCGGAGATCAGCTCCGCGAGTCTGGCGTAGAAACATCTTGCGCTTGGGCCCATCCCACCAGAGGTTGTGAACACTAGCGGAGTGAAGTTGCCTTGATCGACATTTTGAATTCTCTCCCCATATGCCCTTCTCTTGTCGTTCTCGTTCCTCCTATGTGCAGCATCGAGAGCTAGGTTACGGTGACAAACGGCCATGGGATCAAAAATCCTGATGTCGAAGAAGGCTCGCTGTCCCCGCGTCCAGAATCCTCGAGCACTGACGTCCACACGGGCTTCGTTAGATGTGTTTGAAGTCCTGTGTTGGAGGATCTCGCCATCCAGTGGAAGGAGGGTCGGTTCTACCATGACGTCCCGGCAGGTTTCCTTCAACATATTTGCTGTGAGATCCCTTACCTCGTCATGCCTCATGCATATGAAGCCCCCCTTCTTGCAAACCATGGCGTGATCGCCATCATAGGAATAGCCACACACGCATTGGGAGGGCAAACCATCTACTGGCCAACCGTACCTTAGAGCAATGGCATCTGTAAATTCTTGTTTGTTAAGGCTGCCCTTATCGGTAACGTAGTTAACCAGTTCGAGGCGCCCACCTCCTGCGCTATAGCTACTTTTTTTGTCAGATTTTCTGGAACCTGCAGCAATAGTTGCTGCAACATGTCATTTTGGCAGTGCTGCCGATCTGTTGTAATGGATCTACGGATCTTATTAACTTCGCTGGTGTCCACTTCCCCTGTTGCATTCTGGGCTATTATGTGGTCAGTGAGGGCTGCCGTGAGCTTAAGTGAATTTTGATGTTCAGAGTCAGCAATCTCCTCTGGATTAGTTAGTCCCATCCCTCCCAGTCTTGGTGGAAGTGCAAGAAGTGTTCTTTCTACTGGGGTTAAGTCGTGGTGTTTCACTAGTTTGGGAATGAACTTGACACTGATTGCTTCTTCCAAAGGGTGGAGGAGGGGTCGGATCTCAGGGATGGTACGCATCAGGTAGTTCCAACGATGCTTGACTCCATGTGTGAATGCTGCAAAGGCCGCATGTGGCTCTGTGTTAGCAATCTCCGATAGAGCATGGATTTCGCTAACCCACTCGTTCACCTTTCCCCCTACGTACTGGGTCTTGAAGTCCGTAGTGCCAATTACTGCGCCTAGATGTCTTTGGCCGTCCTTAGTTATTTTGACCTCACTTTCGCCGAAAACCTCCACAGCCCGATCATAATGATCTGGCTTCACGATGAGGAAGGATTTGCTGGCGTTTGGGTGGTACCCTATTTGTGGACCTCGCGATGTTACCAGGTCCCACCACTTTTTGATGTCCTCCACTTTTCCTGCTCCTGTGAGGTCATCAGCATATGCCACTTGTTTGACCCCAGTTGTTTCATACTTTATTTCTTGTTGGAGCACTGATAGGCCTATTGCATACATTGCCATTGCAACGGGGTCTCCCTGTGTTGTTCCCTCGGTCGACTGTAGGATGGTATCACCTCGTAGAGCCTTGTTGTTTACTACGTAGAGGTCTGAAGGATTCCTATACGAATTTTCAACATACATCGCAAAGCTAGGACACTTGATCTTGATGTTGTGCAGTGCCGCCTTGCGGTTAAGTATGTTGAATGCGTTTGAAGCATCCACCAGGAGAACGGCCTCACAATCACGCTGCTCAAATATCAATCTCATGGCGTGAATGGCCGCCTCCCCACCAGCCTGGTGGCCAGCACACACTTGTAGGTTCCCTGCTGCTGCCCTGACATCATCCTTTACCACCTCCATTATACACTTTCCGATGATCCGCCTCAGCACTTCCCCCACCCCTATAGGTCTACATCCTGGTTTTACTACTACTACTACTACATTTTCGCTCCCCAGGCCCCGATGTGGGTCGGTGACCTGTGCCCGGGTGGGGTAATCCCCGTTATCCAAAAATTAATAAAAATAAAAATTAAAGATAATCAACAAGACAGATGGACCGATCTTCATGAAACTTGTTTAGTGTGTTGGGTGGCGACCACACATGCCAGTCCCCACTCATGCTCATTCACAACGACCGAGAGACTAATCCAGCCCACTCATTAGGCTCGATAACTAAATAATAAACGCTCACGTGCACACACACACACACGCATACGTAATGCATACATATATTCATACATACATACACGCACACACACAAGCTCATTATTTTGTAAAAACTGGTTTGGTGGACGCGGGAGACGAGGTGGGGACTGAGTGCTCTTTCTCGAACCCATTATTTTGGGAAGGAGGGAGGTGTGGGGAAGAGAGATAATGAGAAGAGATGGGGGTAAGCAGAATTAAGGAGGGAATGTGTCGCAATGGTTATCATTAGTGTACAGGTGCAGGAAGAAGTCCTTGGGTCATATACTAGCTGTTTGGGTGGTTATTCACATCTTACTTTGTTATAACCTTCACTGTCCAGTTTTAGTGCAGGAGGAAACCATAATACCCAGAGAAAATCTGCGATGTTTGGTAGGGTTACACTGGATAACAACTTTCTCACATCTGACCTGATTTGAGAGTTAAACCCAGGACATATTTGTGAGAGGTACACATTAACGCTGTACATACTGTCAACACCCCAATTATTTTCCGTCAAATTTAATTTAAAAGAATATCCCCCAACTGACTCTACCTTGCTACTGGGTGATCTTTATTTTGAAAGTACTGTACAGTATTTCATGTATTATTTTATTGATTTACATTATTTTGAAGGATATTACTGTATTGCTTTTAATAATTTAGTTTTATTTACTAGTTTGATATGAATTATGAGAGAAAAATATCTTATACTTGTGTAGTTTCAAATAATTTTTATGATTTGGCTTTTATTCTTTTTCTTTAATACTGTCTACTGTACTGTACCGAACTGTATTCTTGATGAAGACAATAGTGTGAATGTTTCATCTGGCTAGTTTAGCAATACAGTACTGTATTGGTGTAAAGAGGTAGGCTGTGGGGGAAACAGTCGTACTTGTTGAAGCCGAATTTCAAAGCCTAGATAAGAGTTACATTTTTTTTCTCTCACACACACACACTCTCCTCTTCACCACTGATCGGCTCATTACAGTAGCCGCTTGGGCAGTCGGTCACGTCTCTGTTACTATAATAGAGACGCTGTTGGCAAGTACTGGGCATGTAGTGACTTGTAGGGGTATCGAGATATTAATGTTGTCTCGCACTCAGGATGGATGGAAACTCTAAGGTGGTTTTCTTGTATAATATAAGCTATATGATTTACAGTCCGGTGCTGGAGGTGCCGTGTGGTGAGGAGCTGCTCAGTAGAGACGTTCGGTGAGTAGCGTGTCGAAGGAGGTAGATGTGCAGGAGCTTCGTTAGAGAAGATGTTGCCTGTTGCTGGCCTCCTCGTTGAATGAATGCTGACAGCGTGGAGTTTGCTGGAGGAGGTGTTGCTTGTTCAGGAAGATGGGCAGAATGAGAAAGCTGGTTGGTGGGTCGCCATGCTCGCTGGCGGGAGCGAGGACCACCAGGCAGGCGAGGAGGAGCGAGGGCAGCCAGGCAGCGGCGGAGGAGGAGGTGTTGCTTGTTCAAGAAAAATGGTCAGAATCAATCTCACTGGAGAGACAGAGCTTATATACCCAGCAGCAGCGATGAGTCATGTTGGGAAAACCCGAGAAGTCGCCGGTCACTAGTTTCGTTGCTAAGTTACGGTAACATCTGGTTGGTTGCTAGGGAAGGCGGTAGCAGGTGGTGGCTGTGGCTACGCAGTTGTAGGCAGTTGTAGGGGAGACGTCCACTACAGACTCCTGAATGTGCCTGAACCTGCTCCAGTGTTGGTCAAGTCTGGTCTTGAAACAGTTCACATTCGGTGCCACCACAACACACTCTGGCAGGTTGTTCCACGAGAGCACAACTCTCACTCCGATAATGTTCGCCTTCACAGTTTTCGGACTTGCGGCTTCTTCAACCTTGAGCTGTGACCCCTTGTGGGGTGAGCGTCCACCAGCTCCAGGTAAGGACACTCAACTGAGTAGTGCCCTCAGAGATACACCTCAATTAGTTCCCCACCCCCCTTGCCTGTCTGTGTCTGTAGTATAATCTCTCTGGCTAGCTGAGGTGCCGAAGTACCGGCACCAGTTTGGTGGCCCTCCTTTGTACATTTTCCATCAACTGACAGTCCTTAGCAACCAGACGGGGTGACAGTACTCCAGGCGGGGAAGTACTCGACTCTTGAAGGTCGTTACAAGGGACGGACCGTCTAGATGTCTGAACGACCTTCTTATGAGATCTATTAATTTAGTTGCTTGGTTTACCTTCTCACAATGGCCCGAGAACTTCAGTTCGTTGTCAACATACACTCACCCAGGTCCTTTTTGGATTCAATCTCGGTTAATGCAGTGTCTTCTTCCCGTTGGGACACACGATACGCTTCCTTACCATTGGTACGTCCCAGGTGCATCCTCTTACACTTCATGACATTGAATATTAGCAGCCATTTCTTCGACCATTCTTCAAGTTCACAGAGTTTGCTTTGCAACTCTTCAAAGTGTGTTTGGTTCTTAATTTCCCTAAATAACATGGCATCGTCATTTATGAAGCGAACAAACAATACACTGCCCTGTGGTGCCCCGCTTGCCACGGGTACACATGACGATTTCGTGCCATTAATCATCACAAACACTGCTTGCGATCATGGGGAAAGTCTCCGATCCACTCTAGGACACTTCACTGAATTCCGTATCCTTCCAGTTTAATTTTCAGTCT
This sequence comes from Homarus americanus, assembly GCF_018991925.1. Lineage (NCBI taxonomy): Eukaryota > Metazoa > Arthropoda > Malacostraca > Decapoda > Nephropidae > Homarus > Homarus americanus. Next base: position 355,804 of record NW_024719383.1, read on the forward strand.
TTCATGGGGTATGCTGTCGAATACCTTGGCAAAATCTAGGTGTATAGTGTCGATATTGCCACCCTATTCCAGAATTTGGATCCAAACATCCAGTACCTTGAGTAATTGTGTTAAGGAAGGTTGTTTCGTTGTAGTTGTTTCATTTTGGCATCTCTTATAATGCTCTCAAGTACTTTACACACTATGCTGGTCAGGCTCTGTGGTCTATAATTATTCATAGAGTGTCGATCACCTTTCTTGAAAATAGGACTCACATGGGCCATTTTCTAATCACTGGGGACCTTTTGCTCGTCCAGGCATTTACAGAACAGGATCTTCAGGAGCTCAGCAAACCCGTTGCACAACCCTCATAGCACTCGGGGATGCACCATGTCAGGGCCGGGACTCTTATGAACTTTTAGCTTTGACAATTTATATCTTGAACCTCTTCTGAGAACACAATGTGGGTCAGTGCTGTGTAACCATCTGTTCTCAATCACAGGAAGATTGTTTGCATCCTCCCTTGTGAACAGCGCCTCTGCTTTGTCCTGGTCAGAATCTTCAAAACTACCATCTTCAAGCCTCAGGTCTGATTCACCTACTCACGATTTTAATTTTGACTTTGCATTGTGGTTAAAAGCCTTCGGGTTTGACTTGACCTTGTATAGATATGTACATACCAAGATATGTGAACACGCCTGACACCAGGACTCTTGTTACCATTCATTGTACCATTTATTCACATGTCTGTATTACTACATATTATTATAGCATGTCTGATGTCCATGCTTATGTCTAATGCCTATGTTCATTTACTATGTCTGTACCGCGCTAGTCGAGTAATTAGAAGACCTCATTTATTGTCCTAGGAATGTCTAGCAACTCCCCTTGCCTGGCTAGCTAATTTCCCTCAGATCGGCCTCGGCCTACCTACGGTCCGGGGTCCCTAGTAACCGCTCCTGTATCGGTTGGCTATCACGCCCAGTCTTGTACACTTATTGAATATATCTACTGCTCGTGCCCTGGAGTTTCAAGAACCTTGTCTAGGATTACATCCACCACACCACAGACCTCACTTGCAATCAGCCTCTTAAACTTCATTTCAGCCCTTCTCCACTCTGACTTTGATTGGTTCCTGGATCTGGTATACATCCTCCTGTACTGTTCATCGTTTGTCCTAACCCACGTTTTGAATTTCTTGGTTTTCTTCTTAACTTTGTCGACCACCGCATGGTTCATGTGTAGCGGTCTCTTTATATTCCTGGAGGCACTGGGTTTGGTCTTGGGGATGCCTGTACAGCAAAATGGAAATAATAACATAAACAATAGTTACAATACACCGGTAATGCAATTCATTTTGATTATACTGTAGATTTTAAATCTCAAACGTTTCCTAAGTAGAATTTGATTTTAGAAAAATGTGGGTAAATAATGCCTAGAAGGAAAAATGTAGAAAACACTTCTTAACTAGATAAAGGAATTAGCTGAAGAATTTTTAAATATCATATCTTGAGCCAGACAATTAACAAATTGGTAATATGGGAAGACTGGTTTGAGGGAAAACACACACACACACACACACACACACACACACACACACACACACACATATATATATATATATATATATATATATATATATATATATATATATATATATATATATATATATATATATATATATATATATATATATATATATATATATATATATATATATATATATATATATATATATACGGATCTACTAATATTCTATACAAGGTTTACCTATATTAGTATAATTATTATTTTTTTTTACTATTTTTGTTTTTGCAAGTATTAAGATATTTTTATTTAGGGTTTAGATGATATTTATACTTTTACAATTTTACAATTTTATATTATATTTTTAGGTTGTATTTGGTGGAGATTAACTTCCTATAGTTCTAGCAATGATGTTATAGCATACTGTATATATAATGAAAAGAGAAAAGTGCAGTAGGCCTAAAACAAAGTTCACTGTAAAACCAATAGGAGTAATACAGCAGGTACAGTACAGGTATCTATTATGTATAGTATACAGCCATGATGCTGTAGGCCAAGACTGGAGGGGAGTGATTTTCAAACATGGAATGAGTTTTATGATTTTTTCTATAATGACAATCATTCTCAAGAATCAATAAGCAACAGGTGACTGAAAAAGAAAGTTACACACAATGAGTAAAGATGACTAGGGATGCTTGAATTGATTCAGAAAGGTTGATGATTGATATAATATTATTACTGCAGTTCAATAACTAAGGTTTTTAAGCACGTGACAAGGTTAGTGTCAAGCTTTCTATGCTCATTTTTATTTAAATTTCCCAAAACAAAAATACCTTCAGGACAATCTCAGCCAAGCAGTGTGGACCTTTCTCCCTAATTCCTTCCTGTTAGGCTTCTGTGACTCAGACTTGAAACTTAAGCTACTAACTTGAACCTTGAGCTCTTTGGATTTAAACCTGACATTTGAAACTGGCATATTATACTTTAGAATCATTCACAATTATGAAATACAGTACTACAACTTAATACAAGAAACAAATATAATTGACTAATTTTCTGATAAAGCATAGCACCATGTTTTTTCACACATAAAACATTTTTCTTATAATCTAATACTTTTCATATAAAAATGCTAATTAAGATTATTACATAAATACACTAAAGACTTCAATTCCTACTAAGTGGGTAGTCTATGACTTATTCTCCATTGGTCTCATTTTCCCATCAGGTTCTTTTAATTACTGTATCAATTTCTTCCTCAAAATAATCTGTGAATATTAGTAATTTCATTATAAAACTAACTTTTATGGCTCAAACCTTTCTTACCTCAAACAAAAGCCAAAATAGCTTGTCTTTCCACGTGTCTGATCTCGCTTGCCTTCTCTCGCCATTGTTCCCTGTTCCTACTCATGAGGAAAGCATCAGTCGTAGATGAAAAATGGACCAACTGCTCACTCTGTTAAAAATTACGTACTGACAAATCTAGATATCCCGTATCACTTACCGTACTTTGTCTCTTCAGTGATGACCATGTAAGTGAAATTCTTAATCACTTACATTGAAACCTCTATATAACAGACTCCTATCTCCATACAATTCATTAGATGGGGGATTCATATCTATATATATATATATATATATATATATATATATATATATATATATATATAGATGGAGGTTTCATATCTTGATGTAATTGACTTTCCTCTCCATATAGTATTAAATAGAGATTTCACTGTAGTTAATTTTACTTATACAGTATACAGTACAGTACTGTACTTGTGTACTAAACATACCCGGTACCTCAATCCTTACTCAATTGCACAACATAATTACGAAGACATATTTACCATAATAAACTAACTAAACATAAACATCTCTTATTGTGTAAAGAAATTTGTACTGTATTTGTAAAACTAGAAGAAAAATTACACAAGTTGTGTTTTCTTATCTTTGATGACGTACCTGTAATAATCTAAATTGTACAACTGACATTCATTCACCTTCAGGGGAAAACAGAAAAGGAATGACATACACTATTTTCCCATTGATATTTGAGCATGAATAGCTAAATTAACACCTGTCACAATCAAGGCACTATATTAGTAATTGCACTACTGTAGTCCATCAACAATAAATACATACAGACAGTATATGCAAAGGTAACTCACAGCATAATTTTAATAGGAATGTAATTGTATAGATAATGGAATGTGAGCACCTAAAACAATAAGCACTGTATATATTGTACAGTATAAAGAACAGGAATGCAGTGAGTATGATTGTCCAAATTTTAGGTAGAAACTAAAACTCTTAAGAACATGAGTGCAAATGTAATACAGTACTGTACTGTTAATTAAGAAGTTTTGCATGAGCAGCTATAGTGCACAATACATAGAATACAAAGAAGACAGAAGTGAATATATATAAGAGAAACCTGTCTCCTTTTTAATAAGTGAGAGATTATATCAGCTTGGACAATATGATGATAAAAAAAAAAGTCAGTGGAGTACAGTCTCTGTATAACTAAATTTGCAGTCTACACACAGCATTAAATATTGAGACACCTGTTCAATGAGGAATAGAGCACATACAGGCAAAATACATTAAAATATAACCAGGTTAGAAAACTCAGTTAAAATGAGTGCCTGTAGAGTAACTTTACAAAACTACAGTACACATATAGTCATATTGGCCACAGTACTGTACTGTATAAGTATGTTTGATAAATTTAAAATTTGTTTAAATACACTAGGATGATTGAACACTTTGGTGAGTTCTGATATTAGACAAAATATATGGACCTAAATATCAGTACAGTGTACCTTGCCTTTAGTTTCACAACCAAATTTTTCCTTTTTGAAGAAAATACAACTGAATATTTTTTTTTTACAAATTCATGATTCATTCTTCTTCGTGTAGTTGGGTTGAGACTATTTCCCTTTTTTTCTCTACAAGCAACCATCTGTAAAAAAGAAAAAATCATGATTTTAACTTCATGACTGACATACCTACCCTGGGCACAATTTAAAGTAACCGTGTTTTGTACAGTATTTGTTAAGCATCTATGTGGAGCCTTCTGTCGACTGTCCCAAAGGTTGTATAAACCTCTTGTATTGATGTTTTTGGAAGTTTTCACTTAATAAAAAAAAAAAAAAATGCGCCCGATTTTCAATCTCAGAAACTCGTTCACAGGATTTTTCCAGAAATACTACAAATGGTTACAGAAAACTCTAAATTGTGATTTATACAAAGGGTACAAACCGAGCTAATAGGTAGGTATAAAATACCATTTATTTATTTACTTTTTTTCTTATTGTGAATAATGTGAAATCTTGGGTATGATGTGATATAACACTCCAAATCCTGCGGTGTTAGCTCATAGAGTGTTGATACAATGTTACTCATTGGTTACCGGGGTTGTAATCTGTTAATCTGATGTGGTGAGTAAGGTTGAATCAGCTGCTAGGAGTCAGCTATCTAATTTTATATAGCATCTTTGATCAAACAGTTCCCTAATTATTACATAATGAAAGATTATGAGCTGAATAATCAATATTGGTGAGTGGAGATATTGTAATTTAGGTGTAATTTTATTTTGTTCTGCTTAATTACAAGAGGTAGGTCTTAGATGAGCCTATAAAGTTTCATAAGTTCATTGTTAATAATATGTAATATAATGAAAAAGTATTCATTTAATTATATGTTCAATACTTGCACCTAAATATTAAGCGTACTGTACTCTGGTTGTCAAGGGAGTGTGTGATGACAAGGATATTGTTTTAAGTACAGTATACATCTGTACTGTATTGTACTTCGAAAGCATGCCAAGATAATCATTGAAATCAATAATGATGACAAAAGTAAACTCTGTGATTGACCCTGGCCCACATGCTGCTTTTGTGTATAACATGATAAACATCCATACTACATTAATTAATCTATGAGAGCATGAAAAGTATCAACATTTGCCAGACCAAGTAATGAGTAAAATTTTATCAAGTTGCTTTAAAACATTCTGGTCCCAGGCTGCCATGTGTGTGCACCTCAAGTCTCGCCAAAGTAACTCGGAGGTTTCAAATTCACGAGTTGATACTCTCGGGCCTTACACCTCACAGAGAGAGGGTGGATTGACAACTGTATTGTACTACCATCCTATCTATTCTACTCTTCAGTTCTATATACAAAACCTAAATCAGCATGCAGGAAGAGAGTACTGTACCAGTACATCCTTGCTATTGCACTCATCTTTTTGGCAATTAGCACAAAGCACTACACAATCATACTTTTCTAGTGTGCAATTTTTCAAATCTGCAGCAGTTGATTAGATTAGATGCTACTACCATGACAAAGTATGCATTTTAATAAAATTCCAGTAAATGAAACCCTACTTAGGATATGAGAAAAATATTACAAAGTATAAAAATCATATATGTACTGTACTTACATGAAAATAACAGTAGTAACCCCAAGGAAGGTGGCACTCAGGAAGTATATAGTACCAGGGTAATCCTCTATGGTGGCATTATAAACAGCTGTATACAATGGGTGTGACACCAGAGGTAAGATGGATTCCCAAAAGGCCAGCATAGAGAAAACTTTGCCTAGTTCATCTCGAGGAACGATCTTGCTGATTATGGACCGAGAAACAACCAATGCCAATCCTCCTACAGATGAAACAACACTTGCTGCAAAAGAAAGTTATGTGTAATCATAGGCAACAAATGTTTTCATTTATACGTATTACGGTTCCTGAAGAAGAATGCAACTGCAAACCAGTATTAATAAGGAGTTTCCTGTCCTGCCTGTGGGTAGTGAATTTTATGCAGTGCCAATTGTAATAATTGCAAACCCGACGAAAGACCGACTCGCAAGATGAAGCAGAAATACTGTACAGTATATGCACTGGAACCTACTTAGTAGCTAAAGAGTGTTGTGTACAGGTGCTTTCCTCTCCTAGGTTGAGCCTTGTGATTTCTAAAATGGTGTGAGGTTTATACTGTACTTGACAATATACCCTAAACAGCAGTGGTTCCCAAACTGGGATTGGTGGGGCGGGGGTGTCATGTGAATTACATACACTGTACATTGGCATTCTGTTTTCTTTATTAGTAAATTTTTAATAGAATTGTGTTAGAGTGCCAACCTGGGGGATAATTAAAGGCCACATCCATAGTCTGTTCATTAGCAAAGGTGACAAGGGGGGGGGGACAGACACGTTCACACGGCGTGGCGTCTGAGCCGGAACAAACTCCCGTCGTTGGCGGATCCATACACTCTTGCCAAACCGGCACATACCCCAACAAATCGTGTAAGATTAATCTTTCTTTCTTAGTATATAAAGGTATTTCAGTCTTCCCCATATGCATGAGATACTGTACATGGATATAATAATAACTGTACAAGTTAATTGATCTTGAAGTAAAATAAATACGAGTACTAGGTGTAAAATCTGTCAATTTGTGGCATTTCTCTTGAACGATGGTGATGTTTTAAGACCACCTCCTCATTTACGATAAAAAATATTCGCACGAACAATGGTCATCATCTGGCTGAAGTGCAAAATGCTACTGTACAGGTATCCCTTGTTTAACAATTAGGATGCTTTCCCGAAAAACCCATCAATGCGAAAGAATCAATTAACAAGGGATAACGAGAAATACGGTACAGGTAATAACGTAAATGAGAAATAACAGGGGGTATATCTGTGGAGATGGTAAATAATTGTGTAGCAGTTTTCGACTCTCCACCCAGTAGCACTCGGAGTGGATGAGGCCGAGATGTGAGCTATGTTATTGTTCAATACATAATTTCGTGTACAGGTAGATGAAATTTTTTTTGCTCTGTTACATGCACACACAATTGTTCAAACAGAATGTGCATAAAAAATAATAATAATTATGATACTGAACAGTCAAAAACATAAGAGAATAAAATTTATCATGTCCGCGGAAGTTAGTGTTGGACCCTGGAACGGGAAGGGAAGGAGCAGGAATGGGATGCAGTATCAGGGGAACTCGGCCTCCCCGAATCAGGTCAAGCTGTGAGTTGCATTATTGTTCTTTTTCAACTTGTAGCTTGGGTTGATTTTTTTTTTTTTAGTTACATGCATATGCAATCGTTCATACATACTGTGGAATAAAAATTATAAAATTATCATGACAAAAACATAAAATGAATGGACATTTCTTACAGACATTGGAGTTAGGCTTCAGAGTTCAGGGGTAGTGGGGATGGAGGATCTCTCAGTTGTTCTCTGTCTTGTGTCTCATGAAACGATTGCCGTGTGGCAATGCAGTATTTTTCTATTTTATTTATTACAGGGTATTTCTTTTTTATTCGTCACATTTACTGTGATTGTGAAATGCTTCTGTTCTTTTTTTTTGTGAAAAGTGGATTTGCTGTTTTTGTGACCGTGAAGTGAGCGGTGTACAGTAATTTGAAAATGTGTAGCAAGCTGATGCTGAAGACTCCTGCATATGAGAAGGCAAAGGCACTCAAGAAAAGCATCTCTGGAGTTGAAGCTTGACATTGTCAAGCTGCTAGGCTTGTTCTCAATGATGTGGTGAGTGTTGTTTTATATTTATTTTATTCGTGTGGAATTTTTTCAATATATATGTGGGTGATGAACTGGCCTGGCAAGTGTCTCATTGAACCTCATGTTATAATGATCTCGATTTACAGTATTTTGACTTGTGATGGGGTTTTCAGGAAAATATCCCTTTATCCTAAATCAGGGGATACCTGCACGGTATATTATTACAAGTATTATTAATTCCTTGCAGTGATGTTAAATTCCAATTGTACTCAATGACTGATGAGGAATCCCTATTACTGTACAAATAAGTTGAGTTTAATTGACGAATCATATTTACTAGAGCTCAAGGGAATTATAGCACGGGACCCCAAATTCTGCATGTTTAACTTCCCTGCTGTGAATATCATCACTGTTCAGTTTTGTGTTCAGTATAGTCTTAAACAGATGAATATATTAATTTAATTCACTTTGTCACTTCCATCCTACATGGGTACATGAGAAGATGCATTTCCTTACCTAAATAGAAAAACCAAGAGTAAGGTGCACACCCTTCTAGAATGTGGTGAACAATTTCTGACAAACAAGCCACAATTCCCAATGTGGCGTCACTAACTTTAAGCCGGTAACTGAGCAGTGGTGGAAAGACAGCCATTGCTGAAAGAAATAAAGAGATATTATATATTACACCATTGTGATTAAAAAGTGGGGTTTGGGGTTGGAGATCCCTTCTCCGAGTACGGAACAGAAACCTCCGGCACGGGTAAAATTTCCGTAGTTGCCATCGGAAAACCAAGTGGATGTTGCGAATGCGAGTGAAATGTAAAAGCTGTGACTGAGGAATGCAACAGAATGAATGAGGCAGAGGCATGCAAGAATATGTAAAACAAAGTAGAGTACTGTACAGTAATACAAACTTTGTATGGAATGAAATAAAGGGTAAGAGGTTTACTTCACATGATGGGGGGAGTGGTACCATGAATGAAATAAAAATATGAGAGTTAGCTTGTTGGTATGTGCTTTTTTGAGCAACTTATGAGATTCACATTGGATCAGTGATATTGTGTAACTGTCATAATTATGTAAACCATATGATGATAGTGACATCAAAGAAAGATTATGGAATAAGAGATAAAAAACATTGCAAGTATAAATGTATGAGAGAGATGACAGAAAGGTTCCATCTGAAAGCACATTTGACTTAAGGCCAAATAATGTGAATCAAACCAATGATAGAGGTTTAGCTGCTCATATACAGTATTGTTAGCATACTAGATACAAATCAAGTCACAGTGGTTTGGAACAAGAAGCATAGATGAAAAACAATTACACTGAGACTTGTTAACTTATAGGATAATTGTATGAAATTTTATTTTCGAGGGAAGCTGGGCAAGAAAATGATTATTACAAATTGTAACTAAATAAACCATACAGTGTATATTGCCAGGACTTATCCATAACAGGCACACTGCAATACACTATCTCGACTTAACCAAAACATATAAACTCTAATTCTTGTATACTGCCTGGACTTAACCACATGAAACACTGTAGAATTGCATGCAGCTCGGTCTTACCTGCAAGGCTTGCGAGTTTTCCGACAACTTTTAGGTGGGTATACTCTGTGTAGTCCCAGCCAAATTTGAGCTTTATATACAAGAAATCCAAATTCCTGGAACCTGCAAGAATGCCATAACTTTATATAAATTTGTATGACTGTACAAAAATAAAAGCAACACAATTTATTTCAATACAGTATAAAGTAAATGGGAAGTGAGGGATTAATCTCCAGCAAACAATACTATGTATGAATAGGGGCTCGGGGAAAGAAAATGCTGCCGGTGGATGACGTCGGCTCGAGTAAAGTGACACGGGTAAACCGAATTTGGAGCACGGTTATAGATGGGAGGTACAGTTGCGGAAATGCGTTCCCACACCGCCGCGGTATCCCGTCTCTCTAAACGGCACCGTCTCGGATGCAGTTTCGCTATTTATGAATGAATGGGTTCGGTCGTGTAACAATGCACGTGATTGGTCGATAAGTTTGCCATAGGTCGTATAGGTTGGCCGTTTGGAAACGCGGGGTTACCACGGGGGGGCGTAGGAACGCACTTCCGCAACCGTGCCGTAGTAATCTGCGGACTTGTCTTCTACAATAGTGACGGTGATGGGAAAGACTGTTTGTTAGTGTGTGGATGTGGGGGGGGAGTGGTGTGACCTCTCTCCATTGGTCAAAAATGGAGAGAGAGGGTTAATAAAATAGTTCCACTATCCTGGTAGAGAATGAATATTATATATTAATAGTTGTACTTATAAGAATTAGATATGAAATTATATATCACAGGATGAGTAAACTCATGCAAAACTATCTACATTAAATAAAGGACTAAAATAAATAATTGAAAAGTACAGTACAGTATTGGCAAAAGCTATTCAAAAGTAAATGACAAGAGTATATTCTAGTTCAAATTTTAGAGATTATTCTTTAGAAGGCATAGTTAATTGGTGGTCAGTTGTATTTGCAAAATAATGTACTCTAAATACTGTTGAGATAAAGATACAGTACTGTAGTCTCTCTTAACCAGACATGTCTTAATAGAAAATCTGCAATCTACTACATGTAATAAATAAAGTCCAGCACAAGGTGTTTTCTGTACAATTTCACTTCTATATTTTCTTATGGTTTCATCTCTGCAGATTTTATTCCTTATCAATTGTAGGGCAAAGGTTTTTTGGCTGAACGAAATTGTCAGGTGTCAGCTAGAATAATACAGCATACCTTTAAGTGCACTGCTGCCCTCTAATGGGTTAATATATAGTGGTTTGGTTTTGATTATTTTGACAATTGCCTAATTAAAATCTGGAAAATATCCAGTTGTGAGACTTGTTTGGTTAAGGAAGCTTTCTAAAGTACAGTAACCATAATTCTCACTTAATCAGACTGAATGCTCACCAATTAATGTACAGTACTATAGTTAAGGGAGACTTCAATGTGTATGAAATTTTAAAACTGGAAAAAGACTTATCAACATACCAAAAACAATCTGAAAAATACACAAGGTTCCCATCATCAGAATTATTTTTCCCCGTCCTTTGTTTGGTCGCAACTTCTTGACAACAAGAACTGTATCTTTGACATTCTTCATATCAAAGAGACCACTGCACATATTCCTTGGTAAAGGAACTAGCTCATTGTATTTTGAGAATGGACCACGAGTATCTTCAATTCGAATAATAGCGTATATAATTGCAATTAAGAAAAACAGTGCACTGGCACCAAAGTTTCCGAGATATCCAGCACGATCGAAGAGGATGCCACCAAGGAAGAATCCAAGTGGAGACCCTAAGCTGAAGCCTAAGTTTAAAAATGCCATTCGCATTGTTCTTGTCCGTTCTCTGGTCATATCAGACATGTATGCATAACATGCCATGAAGTAGGTAATGGTGCCACCAGTTAAAGATATTGGAATACTAGCAAACAAGATGTACATTGCAGGAAGTTCAATCCAGTATGCATTTATCTGCAATATAAAGAGATTACTGTATTAAATTCTGGAAAAAAAGTTTCAACAATATTCTGAACTCTACTATAACCACCTCTCAAGCTGACAGGATATATAATCTAGTTTGAAGACACAGTAAAAATAATGCGATACATTTCATAAAACAGATACCCCGTACAGTGGTTGATCTCAAGATGTAGCAGAACTTGATTTATGATGGAATGAAGTCGTCTAGGGGAAATAATAACTCCATTTTCCTTGAAAATATAAGAAAACAATGGCTGTAAGAATTCAATTGACTGAAATACACTGCAACATGGGTGGATCCGTGGGGCTCTGGGGGTCCGACACCCACCCCCCCTCCCCTCAAAAAAAAAATTACAATACTTTTCTTTAGTGCAGTTTTGTATTGTACTCAGGCATTTTTGTATAGTTAAAAGTTATTCCTCTTGACTTCAAAATGGCCTCAAAATGCCGCCTTAACATAAAGTTCCAAATTTATGAAAGTATAATGGTGTGAGTTGACGTCGAGGGATGATTTGAACACGGGCAGTTATTAAGCGAATCGTATCCATTTGGGGATCACTGTATATATTGACACGCGAAGAGCTGCAGAAGGATCTCCGTGAGTTCCAAGAATGGTCGAAGAAATGGCTGCTGAGATTCAATGTTACGAATTGTAAGAGGATGCTCCTGGGGCGTACCAACGGTAAGGAGGCGTATCATATGTGAAGAAACTGCATTATTTGAATGTGAGAAGGACCTAGGTGTGTATGCTGACAATGAGCTGAAGTTCTCGGGCCATTGCGAGAAGAACGTAAATCGGGCAAATACATTATTGGGTCTTATAAGAAGGTCGTTCAGATATCTAGACTGTCCGTTCCTCGTAACGATCTTTAAGAGTGAAGTGCTTCCCCATCTGGAGTACTGGTCCCCGAGATATGCTAGGGACTGTCGGTTGGTTGAAAATGTTCAAAGGAGGGCCACCAGACTGGTGCCTGCACTTCGGCACCTCAACTACCCCGAGAGATTGGAGCGCCTGAACTTGCCTAGCTTATACTACAGACGGACAAGGGGCGACCTAATTGAGGTGTATAAGCATCTCGAGGGGCACTACACCACTCGGTCGAGTGTCTCGGAGCTGGCAGACGCTCGGCCCACGAGGGGTCACAGCTCGAGATCGAAGAAGCCGCAGGTCCAGAAAACTGCGAGGGCCAACTTTTTCGGAGTGAGAGTTGTGAACTCTTGGAACAATCTACCAGAGAGTGTTGTGACAGCACCGAGTGTGAGCTCTTTCAAGACCAGACTCGACCAACACTGGAGCAGGTTCAGGTACATTCAGGAGCCGGTGCATGCCCAGTACTTGCCAACAGTGCGTAACAGAGACGTGACCGATCGCCCAAGCGGCTAACGAGCCGATCAGTGGTGAGGAGGATAAGAGTAAATGTATTTATCTATGAAGAACTAATACATTACAATGAAATAATGAATTCAAAGATAAATAATGAATAGAACAAGCATAAAATTACAATAATAATAATGATACAAAAATCGAATAGAATGTGTTAATAGCTCACCATTATTATCAATGTGCTAAGGAAATTCCCAAATAAAGGGAGAATCATAGGTATTTTCCGTCCATGCTTATCACTCCATGACCCCAAGAAGAGTATAAAGATCACAGTTGGGATGCCGGTCAGAAGTCGTTCATACATTTTGATAGTAGAGACTACCTTTTGGGCGGCGGCATTTTCTTCAGCACGAGACGTCAAATTGGCACATATCTCGGTATCATTCTGCTGTTCTCGGCATACCTGTGGAATGGCGAGCGTGTACAAATGAAATGTACAGTGAAATACCTGTACTTGTACAGTATTTCAAAATATTAGTCCAGTAACCCCAATCCACTACTGTACTTACCCGGTATATCTGTGTCGGGCAAGGTGAAATTGTAGGAAATAGCGTAAATAAAGAATTAATGGGTGAAGATCTGCATTATAGATGGAAAAATCATTATGGAATGAATCTCTTCTTTTAACATGGGATCATATGGGAAAACGGCTCCCTTTTGATGATATTTCACCTTACAAACACTTTGTCATGGACATATCATATACAGTCAGACACACACACACATATCATTACGTACCTTAGTGAGCAACAAGTTGGTTCCAAGTGATGACTGGATGGCCCAGGCCATAATACCGAAGAACATCATGGGCTCTATGGTGATCTCCTGCAAAATTTGTCCCACTTTGCTGCTGCATTTTGTCCTCTGGTTGTCTTCCTCCTCTTCAATTATAGGTTCATCATCTCTGTATTCCATCCTGCATAAGTCTAAGATGAAAATAATTTATTCCTTTCCGAATTAAGTTATTTCAGTATTTAATGCCGTTGTTCTTTTAGTTAAGCAAAACAGTGTGGTCTTATTTTCTTATCTAGTCCTTATACAAGTGTGCAGTAGCTACTGTAATAATTTAGCACATTAAATGGTGTTTCAGATTTCCACTTCTGTAAAGAAAAAAATAGATTTTACACAGTATTCTTTATATAATTACACACACACACACACATGTGTGTGTGTGTGGAATCCATGACAAAACCCCAACGGGGTTGTTATTTGTCAACACTAACCTAACCTAAACATAATAGTGTTTTATTTTACATTTTATATATGAGACTGGGGTTTTGTCCGTTGGGGTTTTATCCGGTCACCATGTGTGTATGTATAGTATATGTATGTAGTATGTATGTATGCAATGCAAAACAATATTTAATTGAACAACATAATGGTAATAACCCAAAGAAAGGTTGTTTGTGTTAATTACAGGGTATATACAGTACTGTATATTTTATCGGTGGTGTTCATATACAATATTAAACTGTAATTACAATATTCACTAAATGAAAAAAAAAAGTTTGTTATTAAAACACTTTGGTTTCTTATAAAATAGCATTATTCGACTCCCATTCTTCCAGTTATTTCAAGCTATCAAGGTTCTACTGTGTGTGTGCACGCGCGTGTGTGCTGCTGTAGTTCTTCCAGTGTTTTTTTTTTTTTAAGGGGATTAGCCCACCTGGGTACAGGTCACTGACCCACATCGGGGCCTGGGGGGCGAAAATTTAAGAATAATAATAGTAATTCATAGTAAATAAAATTTATAATAAAAAGTAAAATAAAATAATAATAACAACACTGTAATGATGATAATAAAGAAAAAATAATAATAATCAATAGTTAGAAATGCTATATGTACAGTATGTTGTCTTGTCAATAGTAAGAGAAACAATTGAGACCCTGCAATTGTGTGTAAATGAGGCAGAAAGACAGATCAGCAACCTGGGACTCGGTCACAATATTCGTGATGCCATGTGGCAGCAGGGTCTACCATTAGACAACACATTATGCTTCCACATTTGCTATAATTGGACTCTGTGTACGTGTTGACGAATGTGAACTTGCAAGACATTTATACTGAATAAATATTTAGCGTATCTCGTTTGGTGGTATAGTTTAGGGGTGTTGGCGGCACAGCAGTAACGCGCACAAATTCGTCAATATTATATAGCGAGGGTTCGAGCCCCCGCTCGGACTCATACGAAGAACATAAGAATGGAGGAAACTGCAGCGGGCCTATTGGCCCATACTGGGCAGTCCCATTTACACCCAACCCCTATCGCTCATATATCCGTCCAGCCCACGTTCGAAGTTATCCAGCGTATTCGAGTTGATGACGACATTTGCTAACTTGTTCCACTCGTCCACTACTCTATTTCAAAACCAATGTTTACCTATTTCGTGCCTAAATCTGAATTTGTTTAATTTAAAACCATTGTTAGGAGTTCGCTCCTGGTTGGATAGTTTGAGTACCTTTGTAATGTCCCCTTTGTTCAGCCCCGACTTGCATTTATACACCTCTATCATATCGCCCCTCACTCTTCGTCTCTCGAGGGAGTGCAAATTAAGATGCTCTAACCTGTCGCTGTACTCAAGGTTCCTAATGCACGGAATTAGCCTTGTCATTCTACTCTGAATTCTTTCCAAGGATTCTACAGTATATTGTAGTGGACTTCTCCCCTACAACTGCGTAGCGGCGTCACCAGCTGCTACCATCTTCCCTAGCAACCAGGCGAGCGGCGACACCAGACGTTACCGTTACCTAGCAACGGAACCAACACGACTCGTAGAGGACTCACGGCTGCTGGGTATATAAGCTCTGTCTCTCCATCGAGATTCATTCTGGCATTCTTCTTGAACACGCAACACCTCCTCCAGCAAGCTCCATGCTGCCCAGCATTCATTCAACCAGGAGGCCAGCAACAGGCAACATCTTCTCTAACGAAGCTCCTGCACATCTACCTCCTTCAAACACGCCACTCACCGAACGTCTCTACTGAGCAGCTCCTCACCGCACGGCACCTCCAGCACCAGACTGTCTATCACATAACTTATATTATACAAGAAAACCACCTTAGAGTTTCCATCCATCCTGAGTGCTAGACAACATTATACCACGAATTCCTACAATATCCATTCTGTAATACGGTGACCAGAATTGAATTGCGTAATCCAAGTGAAGTCTCGCAAGTGCAATATGAGAACGGTGTTATCCAGTGTGACTTCTTTTCTTCTTCCCGACCAAACATCACAGCTCTCCCGGTCTCGGTTTCCTTCTGTACTAACAGTAACACTGGATAGTCCGCTCGAACGGCTACTAATCTTATAAGTGGTGAGAATTATATTAAAATAAAACGACCAGTGGCCCTGCGCCCAGCCTGGAACCGAATAAAGAACAATCTAGTCCTACGTGCAAGGGTATCATTATCCCACAGTCGCTTATTGGGCGGTTACAATTAGGTAGTACATTATGCTTCGAAAATCTTCCCAGGCGGTAGTAGTACCTCCCTGTATGGTGTGATGGGCCGAGTTTCCTCTTTTTATAATTTACCATCCAGATATTCTTTTCTGTTATGATTCTTCAATTCTTTAGTTATAAGTATACTTTAGATTCTTATACAAGTAATTCTCTTCTCAGTTATATATGTTGTTTATGTTAAACTTTCATGATGTATTTATTTAATCATTTCTATGATGTGTCGTTAGTTCCACCATGTACATATATGTCTCATCTTTCTTTTCTTGTACTTTCCAAGTCTTTCTTTTCTTTCATATATATTATATTCTCAGTTTCAATGTTCTTAACTTTCGGAAGTATACTTTGTTTTATGTCTATTCTTATACATGGGTTAGTCTGAGGAACCATGTTACTCTTAGTACAACACTTTTTATACTTACAAAGGGTAGCTGCCACCACCCAGACTTTTCATTATATAACATAACTCATGGAAGGGTTTTGGGTAGTGTGGTAGATGTATAGGCACGTGAGTAAGTATTCTTCTCTGGGAACCAATGTTTAGAAGGAGTAGAGTGGTGATACTCGTAGCTTACTAATTCAATATTTATTAACACCGTGAGTGGATAAGATGCATCTTAGATTCACTCAGACAACAAAACCGCAATTAACTTATTAAGTCATCAAACACTTCAAGAACTTATTACCTCATTAAACACCTCCAAATACTTATTACTTCATTAGACAATTGCAGTATTATTACCTTGACAAATGAGATTCCGTAACTATTATTCACAAGGTATCACTGGACCCTCAGGTCTTACTTTGACAAGTAACAAATTACCTCTTTAATTCTTGGTTAGAACATTATACTCTCAGGTTATTCTTTCATGGTCACTCCCGACGAATACACACTGGGCAACTCCACAACTATAGTAACATACAATACCTCCTGTTAGTTCGCAAGGAACAACCTGGTACCTTTAACTGTCATTCAGTGGTTCAATACTTATCCTGGGATGACTATATTTCTGGTAGTCATCCCCAAGCATGGATATTAATACAGCTCCATACATTTAACCAAGAACAGTAGATAGACCACGATCATACGACGAAGTCAGTGGGCCGAGGCTCTTCACTGTTGAAAATTGTTACGTCTTGCCGAACTGTAAAGGCAATATGACAGTCTTATAAAGCTATTTGGGAACAGTTTTGAAGCGCAACCGTGAAATAAGATGATGCTGGAGAGAAGAGCATAGGGCAGAGATAATCAGTTTTACAGTAGCTTGAACATCGTGAAGTGAATGTGGAATGAAAGATCGGTCACTGTAGTGAGTAGTGTAGGTGTTGGTAAAAGGGTGGACCGGAGGAAGCAGTGGTAAGGAGGGGGAGGGGCATCCATGTAGGAGTGGTGGGTGTGCATAATTGATCACGTGGATATCATGCGACTAGCTTATGTGGTTGCACGAGCTGGGTGGCAGTGACCGGTGGTCTGCATAAAATGACAAAGTAGAAAATCATGTGCCGTGTTGTGGGAGAGAACACCACCATCGGTAAATGAACTTTAAACCTAAACAGAACGGTGTGCATAAAAAAAATACACAGATGTAAATGACATTTAAATAACCTTAAATTATTACCCTGTAGGGCAACAACTGTGATTTTTATGATAACTAAAATACATTTGGGGATTGTCAACGAAATAGTCTGCAAACAATTTTCTTGTATGTTATTTACAATTATCATTTAACCACGAAACGGTTAATTATCATTAGTGTCATCGAAATGGTAATACAGTACAGGTGTATATGTAAATTTAAAATAACACCATTGGCATTACAAGGAGCGTGTGGACTTCCCCTCCACCCTGCAAGGAGTTTTCCTTGGGGATTTCCCTTGTCGAATAGGGTCTCATATCTTTATTTACATTGTCTCGACATATTCATTTCAGTATAAAAAGAAGCAAATACTCTGAGAATTTTGAATGAAAAACGTTATCAACCAAAGTTGCGGCCCCACGCAAAAGCAGCAAATTAAATGACCGAATAAAATACGATAATATGGCTTTCTGGATATCCGGAATCGGTAGTTTACACCATGCACACCGTTACTAGACATACTGTATATATAGATATACTGTACTGTACTGTACTGTGTGTTTGTGCGGATGCCGGGGTAATGAATATGACTGCCTATAAAAATACTGTGCTCGAGTGATGATGGTAGTGTACCTGTACATGACACGGTTGACTCCATTATATAAATACACTTTATAACGTGTGAGTGTTGGGGTAGGCGCGGTGCGGGGCAGTAAATAGTGGGGGTTCCAGAATACGTAAAGCTTACTACAGGAGGAGTTCCTTGTCAGACAGATGACCCGTAAATCCAGGGTACAATTGGTTACCTTCTTTTTCCTATAGCTTAACGTTAACATATTGCATTTAAATTATCGCACGGGATATAGATAGCGTGCGAACCTTTGAAATTCAGATCTTGGATGTTTAGAAATATGCACAACATACCTAAGTAGGAGCCGAGTCGGAGCCACTTTCTCCCGCGTGTAACACGTACGCCTGCCTCCTTCATACTGAGCCAGCTGCCACTCTGATACTCCGGGTGGCCCACTAGCAGGATGTGGGGGTGAAGCAACTGCAATAATGACTCTTCTCGTAGTGACGCACGCAACGCAGTGTTGCCTTTTCGTAGTTTGAAAATTTAATATATATATATATATATATATATATATATATATATATATATATATATATATATATATATATATATATATATATATATATATAATGTGTATGCATTTTTTCAAACTACGATTTTGTTTACTGCCGTTCCCTCACTCGCCCCAACCATACTGTAGAGAGAATAGTCGTGGACCCGTGGCTGGAACTTGGCTCGGTCGACCTCGAGCCTTTGCGATCATGTTGGTGATGCTCCACGCAGTGGCGACGAACCTCGGATCATGAGACAAATTGCTAGAACCACTTATTATTAGTATTACATGTTTTATTTACTCTATTAGTATGATTAATCTAGCCAGCAACAAACACAAGTGAATTAAGAATCACTGCAATTAACTTTAAACCTCCTCTTGTTCACACTTAGGCCAAAGTTTAACATGAACAGTATGAATGTTATCTGCATAATATAACACGAGGAAAATAATGGATATAAACTTAAGCTTCCCTCCTTGCTGCCCGCCTTCCCACCCCGCATTCTCCTTACATGACATCACTTCACCTCGCCTCACCAAAGACTACTCGGCAAAAGATGCGAGTTAATAGAAGTAACAGGGTCGGATTAATAAGGGTCTCGTGGGCCTAGGGATAATTAAGTCAAGAGGGCCTATCTCAGGCTATTAGTATAAGCTGAAGTATATAGGCTAATATGTTATGTATGTATGTATGCATGATTGTATATTATATATGTGTATGAATATATGCTTGTATGTATGTTTTATAGCTTGTTTATTAGGCTACGAAATAAAGTAGTGTCAATATTATCACCGATTATAACACTAGCTTATTTACATGTACTGTATATAATTATGGCAGTAATTGATTTTTAGTTTACATATCTATTACAATCCCTTCAGTACATATACACTATCATTAGCAAGTGTCATCAGTTATAAACTTCTTTAGTTTTTTGTTGCACTTTTTCTACGGTTCTTGAATTCTGGGATGACGTTAACTACTGTATTTCCAGACCCTTGGTCTGTGCTCCGTCTGCTCCGGGAGCTTTGATTTTTATTTATTTTTTTTGTTCAGGCAAGCTATTTTCTTTTTGATGATGTCTGTGATGCTACTATATTTCTTGGTTCATTTTCCACCTTCGAAGTATAGACATTGCCCTGGGTATTGGGATGGTATCCATCGTATCTTGTTTGAATCCTGATGCCAAATAATCGTTTAGGGCATCTGCTGTCCTTTAGAGGGCCAACAGTTTCTTCTGTTTCGTTTTGCTTCTGGTATATGCATAAAAGGACAGGGGATATTTCTTTATATTTTGGGCTAATTTCATCTAGAAACGTCATTCTGTTTTAAGTCTTAATCGGATTAGATTAGCGTCTTTATTCAGCGTTCTGACATTCCAAACAGTTACTGCACACTTTACACTGTTAGCCACGACCTTGGCATTTAAACCCGCGTATCTTGAATGTACTAGTTGCAAAACGTGGTTTTTTTAATGTTTTTATCACAGGCTCATTCATAAGTCGTTTAAATATAATTACATTCGTGGTTTTACATAGACGAGTGTTCATACCAATTTCTAGCAACAACAACAACAACAACTTGATGTGTTATAGATTTTTTCTAGAGAGAGAACAACTAAGGAACACCCGTCGTCGGATGCACTCTGCGCCTGCCAGATAACGGAAGCTCTAAACGTTTCACGCGAGATGAAGTAACATAAAGCAACTGAGATATTACACTTATATATAATTATTCCCAGACAAATTCACTGTATGAAATATATAATTACGAATGGTTCCTCAATAATTTACTCGAGGAAAAAAAATGCATATTTAACCAATTTCATACGTGTACAACCGTTATCCTATTTGACATTTATAATTATTGTTCAGTGTCAAGTGCTTCAACTATCCAAGAACATTTACTCGTTTTCCATTTTTTTTTTACCCCAACTGCATTTTTGATTGTCCAGTGTGAGGGTGTACAGTACTGTCACGTGGTCTCTCAGCGTGACGACAAAGAAAACATTTAACGCTGGTTTTGCTTGGGCTTGTCTTTGACATCTATTAGTCTTCAGTTTCCCCAGAGAATATTGTAGCAGATGTTTTTAACCTTGTCGTGACACACAGAGGCATTGTCTTGAATGTTGGGCTATGGCTATTATTGTGGAATGCATTTTTCTGTTTTAGGACTTTCATCTTCCATACATTATCTTATTGAGGTTGTGGAAATGTGTCGTCTGTCATGGTAGCATCATAGTCTGCAGCACAGTACTTTGGTGTTTGTTACTTTATTGAATACTAAAATATAATAATACATATTACTAATTAGAATTAATTTTATATATAATATGCATGCTTTAGCAGTATTATTATTTTTACATATAAATTATTTTTAAACATTAACATTGATAGAAAAAGTTATATATTTTGTATAGTTTTAATAGTGCAGTGGGTCAATCTCTTGTCCAACACACATATATTATTCAGCTTGTGCCACACTTTCCTTCAAGTTGTAGTAAGAGTCTGGTCAATACATAAGACATATTGAGAGATTATTTGCACCTAGGCCAAACTTACTCCTCACTCTGTAGTGACTCCCACCGAGTCTGTTGTTGTCACCAGGATCCCGTGTAAATTCTCACAGTACTGTCATCCGCAGGTTCTACTGAAGAAGGCACTGTTGGAGAAATAAACATTCAAGTGGACCTGGGGAACAAAGGCTCAATGTCAAGGGCGAGCGACCATTTCAGTGTTGTCAATGGCCAAGAATCCGAGGATTTATTTGCTGATTATGATGAAGAAGCAGGCTGTAATGAGGCACAGCAGAACAGTAAAAGTGAGACAGACTATGATGATAATGAGCCAGAAAATGACAGTGATGAAAGTGAGACCATGATTAACACGCATTGTCGTTATGAAGGAGAAGTATTGCCTGGTTCAATCATTAATGCTTTTAAGAGTGATGTCGAAGTAAATGACTTTATAGATAAGATTGAAAACAAGATTGTTCCGTACATGATCGATTTGGACGACGCTGTATAGGTATTAGACAGCGTGCAGGATAAACGCAACTTTTATTTCTTGACCATGGCAGGAATCATAAAAGCAAGATTATAAACTCGACGTATACAGGTGAGAATGTTGATCACACAATACTATAATAACAATTTGTTTGCAAAACATTAGTCATACATGGTTCTCGACAATACCAAGTCAGTATTATACCAATAAGGCAACAGAAAGGGAATGTTTCTTTTTGTGTGGGGGGGGGGGGATACTGTTATAACAAAATTATTTTTAACACTCACCAAACTAATGATGATGATTGAAGAGTAATCCTGTAGCCGTAGTCCAGGGTTGTGTCCTTTGGATCGTCCACCAGTTCCTCCTGAGGCACCAGGTGAAGCGACCAAGGTAGGTAGATAACAGGTAGCCAGCCTCACGCAGGCCCATAGGAATTCGCTAATTGGCAGCTCTACTCTGGAGATCGCTAAGCCACGCCCCTTTTGCCAATTCATGCGTTTTTAATAGCGTGGTATTATTATCTGTATAGATCCTTTCTCTAATCAAAATATACCCTCATAAAATGGTATTAATCAGATATATATTTAATAATATGTAATATAGTGTATATTGCCATGTAAATTATACAATAAGAAAATGTTTGACGAAATTTACAATAAAACGGGAACTCTGGTTGAATTGTAAAATATTCAATACATTTCTTCCCATTTTAAATATCCCGCTTCTACTGTTTGATATAACTGAGTGGGCGGAGCTTAATAAGTGATGTCATCGCTAGCCAATCAGCGACGTTGGATGGAATTCAGCGGTCGCAAGTAAGATATTTACATTTATTTTATATATTTAATCAGTGGCTCCAATTAAATGAAAACAAAAAATCTCCATTCCATACATTTATTGTACAAGTTTTAATACCATCATAAGGCTTCAAAAATACGTAAATAAAATTGTCATTTTTATTTTCATTAGCGTAGATCCTATGGGAGTGAGGCTACCTTTTATCTACCTACCTTGGAAGTGACCCTCTCAGCTCGTCTTGCTTGCTGCATACCCCCTCAGGCCACCTTTTTGAGACGTTATCAAGGAGGCTTCGAAGGTCATTCACCTTATCGTGGGCAAGAAGCCTCTCGTGGGGGGTACTTTTGGGAGAGCACCACCTTGGAGAATTCAAACTTATCCTTGGTCCAGCGTCCCTCTCCCCTTCATCAAGCGGACTGTAGGAATTCGTGGTATAATGTTGTCTAGCACTCAGGATGGATGGAAACTCTAAGGTGGTTTTCTTGTATAATATAAGTTATATGATAGACAGTCTGGTGCTGGAGGTGCCGTGTGGTGAGGAGCTGCTCAGTAGAGACGTTCGGTGAGTAGCGTGTCGAAGGAGGTAGATGTGCAGGAGCTTCGTTAGAGAAGATGTTGCCTGTTGCTGGCCTCCTGGTTGAATGAATGCTGACAGCGTGGAGCTTGCTGGAGGAGGTGTTGCTTGTTCAAGAAGAGAGACCAGAATGAATCTCAATGGAGAGACAGAGCTTATATACCCAGCAGCCGCGAGTCCTCTATGAGTCATGTTGGGAAAACCCGAGAAAGTCGCCGGTCTCTAGTTTCGTTGCTAGGTTACCGTACCATCTGGTGTCGCCGCTCGCTTGGTTGCTAAGGAAAGCGTCGCAGGTGGGATGCAGCTACGCAGTTTGTAGGGGAGACGTCCACTACAGGACCTCGGTGATGCTCGCGGCCACGTCGTGAGGGGAGTAGTCGTTCTTGACGACGAACCCCTCGTGGTAGCTGACGTCTATGACAAGCTGGGTGGCCCGGGCGAATCACCGTGTAGCATGCTCGTTGACGTGCCCTAGGCGGTCGCGCACGTTCAAAAATTCCTGACGCACCACACTGATCGTCGGGAAACCTTTATTGACGGCATAAGCAATCAAGGCCGCGTAGTGCTTGGTAGTATTGACGAAAGGGCAATTCCGGATCTTCTTTTCGATGTTGCCGAAGGGCCGTTCCCAGGGAAGGTAGGAGTGGCCCCTCTTCAAAAAAATAAACTCGACCCGGGCGAGGCGTTTGGCGTGAACCAGCTGCAGGGCCAATTGGGACGATGATGATGTTCTTGTTCTGGCCGCCACAGTTGTCGCAAAAGACCCTGAGCTTGGTAAAGGCCTTGCCGCACGGTCTGCACAGACTTGCAGCCACTTCAGGATACAGCTGGCCACTTCGTCAGCCCCTCGTCCGACACAAACATGTTAAAATCATGCCGGTTCATGTCGTAAAATGCAGTAGTTGTAGACCCACAGCTTCCTCTTGTAATTATGCCTTGCTTGCACGTAGAAGTGGGCAGGGGAGGGTCTGTTGCAAATCAATTGGAACATTCTTTTTGTCGCGATTTGTCGGGGCAGTCACCTCAGTCTGGCGGAGAAAGTCTCGAAGCACCTGTGCGACAACCTTATGCTCCCTCCTGGCGTCTTGCAGGAGTGTTGTGTCATGGCCGTCTTCCTGCAGGTTTTTTATCCGCCTCTGGGGGCGCTCTGTACACGTCGATCTTTGGTGCATCAAAAACGATGTTGAAGTCCCCGGTGTTCCTCTTCAGGGTACTGTTCATTCATCCATAGACTGTAGCTGCCTTGGAGCTCTGAGATGGAACCCCGCTCTCATGTATCGCCTGTGGGGACTGTGTGCACGGCTATAATGACTGGCTGTCACCGGCAGAGACCGTATGTGCTCGTGCACACGCTGCAAGCGGGTACCAGTGATGGCCTTACTGGAGGGTTGGTGTTCTCTCTTGTCGAGGACAGGAGTGCCACGCAGGGATTCCTTCCTCTTCCGAAGTAGTACGATCATCTTCCTCTCGAGGCCATGATTGGATGCAAATGCTTGCCGGCAGACTTTCAACTCGTGCTGGTTGGTGCGGACATAGAATTTGTACAGCACAGGTCTTTTGCTCACAGCAGCAGTCATATTCCTATTAACGGGCTCTTCCCTGATAAGTGACTGCAGGTAAGCATTCTGGTTATTGTAGTCACCAATAGCCGAGAAATTGTTGAAGATGACGTTTACGTTGTCTCTGCCGAGCTTGTGGAAGCATCCATCTTTGCACTCGGGGCCTACCTGCCTGGCCGTCACCACCTTCTTGGTCCAGTAACTGATGTACTCTTGGCCGAGGTTTCGCTTCCTCTTGGCCACATTGTGCGTCCACTCTTTAACATCCCTACCCTGTTTTTTAATGTGGATACGCGTCTGGGGTTGCGTCACATTCACCACGTGGTGCCTACAAAATTTGTAAGTAATGTACACAGGATTAATTCTACTGCCAGACAGTGTTGATAAGGTGTACGTGCTGTGCACTGAATTGAACCTTATGCTTTCTATGACAGAGCTGCAGGCTCTGGTAACCCTTCCCATCAGGGGGCTGCCACTCCACAAATATTTGGATGCAATTTGAAAAGATGTTTACCTTAGTTACTTGTATTTGAAAATCATTGTGTCAAGTCAGTTAATACGCGTGTTTTATATAGTAAGGTACAGTATTTTAATTAAAGTAGTAATTATGCATAATAATTCACAATTATCATCCTGATTTCAGCCTGATGGGGAGTGAGGAAAGTCCAAAGAGCTTTGAGTTTCACATCTGTGCGAAGGACTACTGCTTTGCCAGTGATGACCAGCACATTGGTGTGGCTGTGCTTCAGCTTAGATATATTGTTGACCAGGTATCATTATTTCTCACTTTGTTTTATTTGAACACTTGAATATTACATAAATAAGTCATTTATATCTGTGTTAGTACAGTATGTGACAAACTTAGGGACACTGTTGAATTTTCAAAATACTAATGAAAAAATTATTTGTTGGATAGTCATGTAATAAGCATTTTGTTATATATAACATAATATTTAAATTATTGTCTTAGTCTGCCAGTGGCAGATACTCTTATGTGCGATGTGATTTGTCATTTTCTGAGAGGTGTTTGGCGTTTCTTCAGGGCTCCTGCGCGACATGGCTTTCCCTGGATAAGCGATGACACATGGATGGACAGTGGTGAGAATTCCGAGTCGACGCACCAACGGCGAGGTAGCAAAGAAATTTATCAAGCTCAACCACCCATGACCCAGTAGACAGATTGAAGAGGAAGCTTTATGCTCTAGTGCAAAGTTTGACTCCATTATCCAGTGATGGATGACAATAGTCAGGTTGTGTAAGCTATCAGTAAAAGGGGAGGTAACTCTGGTTGTTCTAGTGAGGGGCTCCCGTTAAAGGACACACGAACACTGGAATAGCCATCACAGGATCATTGGAGGGCCCTTCGTCCCCATGTGGCCAATTGCAGAGGTGACCACTAACGTCCAAGGAGACTCATTCCGTGTGAAGTTTAATGTAGGAATTTAATCCAACTTTAGACCAAAAGGTGGATTCATCGGCGCCTGTCGATGACGTCAGAACGTCGCCTTGAAAGTAAAAGTTATCCAAAAGAAAGACACGCAGAATGACCCCGGTATGACGCGGCCACGAACGACAACGGGAGGGAATGTGTGATACAGTATTGTGAATGATTACCCTGGTCTACATGTGTGTTCTCATTTCAGTGGACTACAAGTTCTCTGCTCTTCCAAAACCTTATTTAAAAGTTTGTAAAACAGTATTTTGGGTCATTTAAAGATGATGGTGTTCATTCTGTATAATAAACTATTGGTAAGATGTACACCAGTTGCAGTAATATATTATTAAGAAGGAAGTGTCCCAGTAGCTTCGATTCTCAACATGGTTTAATGTCACGTTACTGTCCCATTTTCTGTGGTGGTGTGAAAGAAAACAACTGAACCGTAAGGGATATTTTCCCATTTTCTGTTAAATGGTCATAGGATAAGTCTAGTGTTTTGTGCTCTTTAAGCGAGAAAGTAATGGATATTTGAATTAATCACATGATTTAAGTTGTGAGCACTAACTCTTATTTTTGTATGTGATATTGGCACATATTATCAAAAGGTGCATATTCATATTTCGCCTTTGACCTCAGATTCAGATTGAATAAGCAATCCATTGTACATATCATTTTACCATTAGGTTAGTCCTCGTCTGTAATAATGAATAATTGGGTGATTGTTATGTTTTTCGTTTTAGTTTAACTGGGTCAGGTCCACTACGCTGGAGAGGGAATCCTGAGGATACGGTGCATTTATTTGTCTCGAAATTGGCAAGAGTAAGCCTAAATTGGTTCGTAATTAAAGCCCATTTTCCTACTCTCAGCGAAGAGAAAATGTCTTTTAGTTGCGGGCTTTCTTAGGCTGTGGCATTTGTTGCAGGTGTGTGTGTGTGCGTGCGCGCGCATTTCGTCTGTACTATCAGTATGTTTTCTTAACAAACGGGCCCACATTGGAATGTTTGAACTTTTGCAGTGATAGGTAACCAGTATAATGATGACTGGGTAGCTGTAGGTATCCATGGATATTTTATACAAGGTGTGGAGCATAGCAGAGCAACAGAGGTTACTGAGCGCAGGTCAAAATGATGTCCAGATGTTTTGTAAAATGATAATTGTAAGCATTATTAGTTAAATTGTTACAATAGGAATTGGTCACTTGTTTGTTCATAATTACTGTATAAGAAAACAATCATTTATTCACAAAACTGTAATGAGAACTTTATAAAGGGAAGAAAATATATTAATGTGAAACAGTAGCTTAAATTTAGGGGATGACATATTTGGTTGTTGGTAAACAGGTAATATAACAAGGTAAAAATGAAATAGAAATCATATGAAATATATTCATTGTTTGCAAATATTTCATAAAAAAAATAGATTTAGAAATTGAAGCCAGTGGGATTTTACAATTAGTCAATAATCCTCAGTAACGATGTTGTCCGCTGCTCCTAGGCGTTGAGAAACTAATGGGGGTGTTAATGAGATGGAAGCACTGGGGAGGCCAACGGTAAGGTGAGGCAATCTAGAAGTGACGATAGAGAACCGGCAAAGGCGAGGGACTTGAGCGGGGGACGAGATGTGCCCTTATAGGCCACTGAAGGAGAAAGTCCTGTTTGTGAGAGTATATAGACATGATAGAGGAAAGATATGTCAGGGATATTTGAAGGAAGGGGGACTACTTAAACATAGGAATTTGTTAAGGTCTTTAGTTTATTTCCATGGTGGTCCCTTGCTAATTTGTTGAATTAACTATGGGAGAACCACGATCCCATTTTTGACAACTTCCCGTGCCCATAACAGGTCCTGCGGGGTCCACGATGCTTTAGTTGAATCACCACAGACCCGGGCCGGACGGTGGTGTGCAGACTTTAATGTGAATATAGTCACGTTTTCTCTTACCCTCTCGAATCGTCATATATAACTGGGTATACAGTACCATCTCTCCGAGCGTCGTACCACTGCACTGCCAAATCAGATGTTTTATTTTTCACTTAGTATCACAATATAGATACTGTCCTCTGACGATTCTCTTGTTAATGTGAGTGGGGTCAAAGACGAAATTGTTTTGGTTTTTGTTGGTAGATGTGAATGAAACATCGTTGTTTTGTTTTTCCTTTTTTGGTACAGCTCAGATTAGTCTTTTATCCCAGTGGTGAATGGTTATTGGCATTCATATTATTATATATTAATTCCTAAGTGAATCGTAGTTTGTGTAATTGGTTTTGTTAATATTATTCCTCCGTCTGAAAATAAAGGCCGTTTGAATAAATTCTGTTTCTTTCTTAACCTGTATCATTGAATAAGATGTTTTTCAGACTTTTCTACTTCACGTTTAAACTTGACTCTGCTTTAATGGAAAAAAAAGTATTGAATGTGTAATGGACAAGAAATACTCTGTCACGTTCGTAGTGTGATACGGTATACATAATGTGTAATTAAAGTTTAAAGTCGTGCTTACAGTAGTCGAGCTAAGTTTATTTCGCGGGAAACGGGGCCGCACCACCTTCCCGGCAGACGACGTTTTCCAACAAACTCGCCGCTGCAGCCGGAGGTAGTACAAAGGATGGTGTAGGGGTATCGAGATATTAATGTTGTCTAGCACTCAGGATGGAAGGAAACTCTAATGTGGTTTTCTTGTATAATATATAAGTTATATGAAGACAGTCTGGTGCTGGAGATGCCGTGTGGTGGGGAGCTGCTCAGTAGAAGACGTTCGGTGAGTAGCGTGTTGAAGGAGGTAGATGTGCAGGAGCTTCGTTAGAGAAGATGTTGCCTGTTGTTGGCCTCTTGGTTGAATAAATGTTAACAGCTAGGAGCTTGCTGGAGGAGGTGTTGCATGTCCAGGAAAATGGGCAGAATGAATCTCAATGGAGAGACAGAGCTTATATACCCAGCAGCCGCTATGAGTCATGTTGGGAAAACCCGAGAAGTCGCCGGTGAATAGTTTCGTTGCTAAGATACGGTAACATCTGGGGACAGCTCTCGCTTGGTTGCTAGGCAACGGCACGTTGGAATGTGATAGCAGGTGGTGGCTGCTACGCAGTTTGTAGGGGAGACGTCCACTACAATGGCCCCTTGAAACCCCAAATGACACGTTCAGGTAAGTTTTAAGGGTGTTTTTTATGGTCTGTCATGTAAATTTCGTAAGTGAAGAAATGTGCCGTGAAGAGCATCTTATGGACATCAACAAAACCCCCATGTTGACACCAGCTCAGCTGTTATGTATTCTTACCTGGTATACTTTTTCCAGTGCATTTACAGAGTGTATCAGTACTAGATGGAGATACGAATCAATTTAGAAGTAATGACAGTGTCTGGACTTCTCTTTGAGAATACATTGGGCTATATCATTTATATTCATTAATGGGTAAAATTTAACTTTAACCATCGTCAGTTTGGGTAAATTTAAAGTTTTGGTCATCTCTGTATTTAAATATGTACAGTGTTTTTCTGATGGTTTGCGAGGCGTTACGATTCGACCTTCATTTGCATGGGAAATCACAAGTTTTGAGTGACTACCCCCCCCCCCTCTCCTTACTGGTGTATGTTAAGCTAATCTTATAAGTTATCATACCGTAACCTAACCTATAATATGACTTGTATTTTGTTATGCGATCGAGAAAAAATGCATCAGAAATTCCTTATAGATAATGTGTCTTATTGTTTAAAGTACTTAATCCCATAGTTAGAATCTTAAGGCTCCCCAGATGACCCAAACCCCAATAATACCAATGTTGTTTCGAATGTTTATACTATGAAATTTGTAGTATGAGCAGCTAATATCCATTGAATTAGTTAGTGATTAGTTGCACAAAGCACAATTAATTATCTAATATTTATTTACATTGCCGAGAAGATTGGACAACTACTTCTAGGGTTCATCAAGGCAGATGAAAGAAACTGACCAAGAGCAGGTGCACAGGGGTACTATAGTGACAGCACTAGGATCCTTCTTCAAGGAATAAAATATTGAAAAGGTGCAGGATTCTGAAATGGGAAGTGTTATCGAGCAGCAAGCCACCATATCTTTCCTGGTACCGTGATGAATATTTTGCCTGGTGAAGATTAGTCGGTACTCTGGCACAAAGCACGAACGACTCTGTCCTTTCCTTGAACATACAGTAGTATATGACCAGAAGTCATGTATTTCTGCTGGTAACAACAATGCTGGCTGCCTCTAGGCTCCCTCTAGTCTGACGTCACAGCTTCTCGCAGTCACGTGACTTAAGGTACTTTAACCCCCTTTGTTTTTTGTTAGTTTTTGGCCCAATTTATTGAAGAATATTATTACCAAAGCGAATTTAAGCATTTTCTTCACCCACTGACCAGCCATCTTACGAAAAAATTCCGACCGACAACTCGTCTATTCCTCGAAACTCTTCTGAGCACTGCTAGTGACTCCCTGCCATAGTAACAAAGACACGACTTGTTCATATCTTCAGTGGGGTGACTGTTCAAATGTAAAATTACCACAATAGGATGAGGTGTACCACACCTACGGTTCTCAGCACCCATTAGAAAACCAAATCCCTTTAACCAGCAAGTAAACCTCCACTGGTTGGAACAGGAGATGTATTGTTACTCACAAATCTCAGTGGAACCATCAATACCTTTAACCACAACACACACGCCTACATCTCTCAAGACTCAGAGGTGCATTACTTTATTCGTTTTACCATCTGGGCGGTCAGTCACTTTTATTATGCACCGTTGGCAATTACTAGGCTTATACCGATTCTAAAATGTATGAAAATTTGCAAGTTTTGTTCAGATCTGGTCTTCAATGAATTCACACATGGTGCTGTCTAACACCGGCTGGTTGTCCAGGTCACAAATCTCATTCCCAAAAAAGTTCTCCCCTGATGTTTTTGAACTTACAGCTTCTTGAACCCGAGGTTAGTTTTGTTTTTATCGCACATTTTCTCTCAACTTCAGCCCTGCCCACTGTAGACTAGTAATGTTTGGCAATTCTATCTATTCAAATACTCTAAAAACATTTCCGATGGTAACGCTATAGAAAAGGGGTCTTAGAATTGTCGGAATACCCGAATCCCAAATTTAAAATCCCGAAATTCGCTACGTGAATGGAACGATAATTTTACCACAATTTTGATTCTCTTTAAATTGAGATTCAATCAATATTTAGCTCTGTAATAGCCCATTAACACTTGGGTCAGAGGTTATTTCATATTTGTATTTATAGGTTAGGTTTCCCAAGGTCTTGTCTGGTATTATACCGCTACTGGTGGTAGGGAGGTTCAGTTATTACCGAGATAAAACTAGTTAAGGTCACTAGTCGTTTTTCGCTCATTTTTTTGACAAAATCCACTGTATTTTACTTTCAAATATTAGAAAAGTAAAAACCCGCACTTAATGTATTTATTTGTCCATTGCGTCATGTTGTGAAGATGTCCATCATCATTTAAAAAAAAAAAGACCGGTATTTCCATAGATGTAGAAGCGTTTAATGCCTCTAAATATCTATAATATTTTGTGCAAACGTTTAATACGGGACGTAATCCAGATTTTATTGTGCTCAAGGTTTTGATATAATAAGTAGAAAATTAAGATTTGTCATTTCATACGATACAAGTGGAATATAATATAAAAATAATTTTATTTTTTATTGGTTACATATATATATTCATTATGTATTTAAACCGTAAACACAATTCACTTAACTTTCATATAAAATGGAACATACCATTTTACAGGGAATAGTCCACCTGGGGGCGGGGATGAGGAAAAAAAAGTGAGACTACATTAATATACACAACGAAGAATACGGAAAACCAGCTTTTTGAAGCCAAAATTGTTTGTAGTTAAACACCTATGTAGTGGCCCGGATTACTAGGAAACAATCCCATTCTGAAGCTGTGTAGAAGATCCGCTTGTCACGATCTGCGGTAGAGCGATTCTTACGATGGTGTGCTTCATTCAGAAAGGCAACTCTTGTAGCATCTCAATTGTCCTCTAAGTTGTAAAGGTCACACGGCAGCTTGCTTGGTCAGCTCAAGGGGTCTCACGTTAACGTAACCAGCGTGTTCTAGAAATTTCGAAGATAAAAGGAATGGCCTTAACGTAAAGAGCTTAGTAAAAGATTACAGTTTGTTAATACTCAAAGACTAATGATATTTAAATTAGGTCTACGTATTCACAATCAATCAAATAACTTCAAGCAAAAATCGATACAAGACCGAGCAGAGTTTAACACTACAGCAGTACTTACACCAGATGTTGTATCCCCGTCGTGCACCAGTGTTCTGTGTTCACGCTCGTGTACCAGGCTTTATATACAGGCGGCCCACACTCCCTGACCAATGAGAAGCCGCTTTGTACCGCTAAGTTTTACCCAATGGAAACATTACCTTGTCATGACGTCAGGGTCACACCATGCCGGAGCGAATCGCCCAACGCCGGCAGGTTTTTCAACCCGGCGGTAACAAATGACTGATGCCATGTAAATGATTGAAAGTTTATTGTGACATAAAAGAAGTGTATAAGTTGATAACCAAATATTATGAAAACGTATTTACAGCCATTTATAGTTATAGGTCTCAAAATGTATTCGCTGCCTCACTTATCTTGGTAAAGAAAGTGTGAATGTATTACAACAGCAATATTGGCCTCACTTTAAGTGTGAGATCATTGTTAAGAGATACATACATCCAATTAGTAGTTGTTATATTAAAAAGTCATAAAATTAAATTGAAAAGCATAAAAAACTAAAATGACGACTAAAACAAGATAAATAAATCAGTGAGTACAATGATAGAGAGAAAAAAACCAATGAACAAACCATTGTGAGTTGTTAATTATTAGCCTTTACTTGAAAATAAGCATACAGCAGAAACACTATAAATGACAAAAGCTTTTAAATACTACAAGTGAGTAAATAAAGATACGCACTATATGTTACAACAATGAAGAAAAAGACATAGCCGTTAAAAGAAAGTATATACAGTAATGAAGTTGAGTCGTGAGTGGTGTTTGTAGTCGGCGGATGAACACAATCTACTATACTCGTAAGTTTCCCCCGAGGGGAGTTAATTACACCAGTTATAGGTTACGAGCGTACTGTTACCTCTTTCACTTACATATACCAGTTTCGAGTTCACATAGCAATGGTTAGAGATATATTGACTATTACTGATAAAGTTGAAACATGTACATGATTCATATGGTCAGGGCTCACCCACTACCTTGAAGAGTAAATGTGGCACCTGAATATACTTATACTTTACATTTATTTCAAGGAAGTATTTATATAACATTTAGTGTCATCTGGATTAGTGCACGTAACATGGTGTTAGTAAATACATATGGGAATGTTACCATGATTTCCCCTTTTTTTTTTACATGTTATAAATATATACGTACAGTATTTTAGGGGTAGTTAATTACACATTGCCCAGTTCCTGATTTTAGTAAATTCAGTGTTCATATTTCTCATAAATGAATGGAAATGTGAGTGACTGGCAGAGAGACTATTATCGTCTGCTAATAAGTTGTATATTACGAGTTAGCTGCAGCTGACTAGAATATCATTAATGTACACCAACTGAAGAAGAGTGAGGTTGTGATGATAATTATAACAGGCAAACATACTGTGCGTTTGGGTATATTATCGTTATTTCCACCTAAGGAAACTTTATTGACTAGGCTGCTGACACTGTGACTTCCTATTATAATTTTTTTGTCCCTTTACTTATGACAAATTCTGTGTTTCATTTATGTTTACGGCGTTGTTTAATGTGAATACCCAACAAAGCAGTTTAACCTCGGATTGTTGTAGAGGGATATGCTCCTAGTTTGGTTGTTACGGTGTTCGGGGTCTCGAAGATTCACAAACCACGAATCTGGTGGTTTTGAGAGCCAGAAATTGACCCAATATTGAATGAAATCGATTTTCTTAGACTTTGTTTTAATAATAGTGAATATTACACCAGAGTTCTCAATGTCCTCTCGTACTTTGAGTTGAAGGTGTGGACTAAAATGTTGAAAATTTAAAGTTTTTCGAACGAACGGATTCACTGAGCAGAGAGCGAATGATTTAACGGTTCACCGGCGAGTCGGTGGCAAGCGAGGGTACCTCGGAGGTACAACCAAGCGGGCACTTTAATAGCCGTCGGATCTTTGAGCGTGGTGGTGGGTGGAATACGCGTTTTGTGTTGTTATTGAAAGAACTATATATACCAAATTGTGTTTGGACGTTCTGTTATTAGTGGTTGTTTTGCTGTTCTTCAAAATGTGCTTATCCCACTCGAACACTGACCCACAGCAGGGCTTAAGGGGGGGAAATAATAATAAAAATTATGACCTAATAATTACTAGAAATAATATTAAATAAATAGAAACGTAAACATAAAGCAAGAGTGAGAAACGATATACAGTATGTATGTGGTTTGTTAATAGAGTTGAAATTCTGAATTTGTGTGTACAGTAAATGGGGCATTAAGTCAGATGAGCCACAATTTTCGTGATGCCATATGGCAGCAGGGTCTGCCATAATATCACGTTGTGTTTACAATATGTTTCCAGGCAGTAGTACTTTCCTGTTTGATAGCTTGCTACTACCTCCTACACGTGAATGGGTTTGTTAAACTCTTTTCCGAGGCCTCTTAACACTAGTGTGACTTGTGTGAGAGGCCTCTGAAATGCATTTAGGAAACCCAATTTATGTGTGGGGAGGTTGGTAGCTCTTGAACGAGTTCACAATTCATTGAACTTCCCCTCTAAGTACAGTAGTTTTATTCATTGAAATTTTAAGTGATTTTATTTTTAAGTGCTAGTGTGTTTGATTAAATTGTTGGGTCGTGTTGCGTATCTCCAACTAAGCGTGTTGACACTTAGGATTTCGCTGAGTGACAAATAGTACAATGAATTTATAGAGGAAAAAGATAGTGTTGATGTGAATGTGTAAATCGATGAAGTAACTTTGTTATTCGCGATTAAAGATTGAAATATTCTTTCGCAATTTGCCTGGAGGAATAGGCTGTTGTACGAACGTAAAACCACCATGTACCAAGATTTATTCAGAAAATATAAATTATTCCTGTTGATGATTGCGATTGAACGCCCATAGAACGATGAGAGTATTACTGTTCCTTCAGCTAGGACATTTCGGTGATAAGTGAGCGCTGTGGAAAATCTGAAATAATTGGACAAGATTGGAAGCTGCAGGTATGAGTGGAGAAGTAATGCACGACATTGATGCCACAGTTTTGTGTATATTCGAAATGATTGGTTGTGCATATGATCCACCATATGTATATATAGTGATAACCGTGATACCAAGAACCCGTTGAGAAAAAGTGGGTCAGAAAAAAGTGAAAATTCTTCGACGGACTGGAGATAACGAGGGTGCCAGCGAGATGAAGACCAGCAGGACAGGTAAGTGATTTGTTGAGAAAGTGTTAGAAATTTTATACAGATTTGACATTAAGTACAATATTGACACGGCACCTGATGTTGTATACATTTATCTCGAGGAATTATAACATTTAGTATCCGCTGGTATAGTACACGTAATTTGGTGTTTCCTGGACAATCTATTTTTTTTACTGTATAGATATTTTAGTAGAGTTCATAATTATACAGTAGGTCCTGGGATAAATGGGGAAGCATTTGAACATGGCTTGTTAGCGTGAAACAAGGAATCGGGATAGTGTTTGAACAGCAAATATATAATTATTGGAATGGTATTGTCTATTTACGTGACAATAGGTTTTGAGGGAAAGTTACAAAAATATTGTGAGTGATATTTTTGGGCGACGTTTTAGGGGAGCGTGGTATTTGGTGGGATAGGATCATAGGTGGTGTGAAGATGTTCCACACCTGTACATTTTTATACAGGTCTGGGGATAATAATTAATTGTGTTGGTGTTTTAATAGTGTTAGTGATAGTGTTGTGTTAATAGTGTTGGTGTTGTGTTAATGGTGTTGTGTTAATGGTGTTGGTGTTGTGTTAATGGTGTTAGTGTTATTGTTGTGGTAATAGTGTTGGTGTTGTGTTAATAGTGTTGGTGTTGTGTTAATGGTGTTGGTGTTGTGTTAATGGTGTTGGTGTTGTGTTAATGGTGTTGGTGTTGTGTTAATGGTGTTGGTGTTGTGTTAATGGTGTTAGTGTTGTGTTAATGGTGTTAGTGTTACCATTCTTCGTCTTATATTAGTTTAGTGTTATTATTGTTCGTCTTATAATAGTGTTATTGTTAGTGTTATTATTGTTAGTCTTATAATAGTGTTATTGTTAGTGTTATTATTGTTAGTCTTATAATAGTGTTATTGTTAGTGTTATTATTGTTAGTTTTATATTAGTGTTATTGTGTTATTGTTAGTGTTATTATTGTTCGTCTTATAATAGTGTTATTGTTAGTGTTATTATTGTTCGTCTTATAATAGTGTTATTGTTAGTGTTATTATTGTTAGTCTTATAATAGTGTTATTGTTAGTGTTATTATTGTTAGTCTTATAATAGTGTTATTGTTAGTGTTATTATTGTTAGTCTTATAATAGTGTTATTGTTAGTGTTATTATTGTTAGTCTTATAATAGTGTTATTGTTAGTGTTATTATTGTTAGTCTTATAATAGTGTTATTGTTAGTGTTATTATTGTTAGTTTTATATTAGTGTTATTGTGTTATTGTTAGTGTTATTATTGTTCGTCTTATAATAGTGTTATTGTTAGTGTTATTATTGTTCGTCTTATAATAGTGTTATTGTTAGTGTTATTATTGTTCTTATAATAGTGTTATTGTTAGTGTGTATTATTGTTAGTCTTATAATAGTGTTATTGTTAGTGTTATTATTGTTAGTCTTATAATAGTGTTATTGTTAGTGTTATTATTGTTAGTCTTATAATAGTGTTATTGTTAGTGTTATTATTGTTAGTCTTATAATAGTGTTATTGTTAGTGTTATTATTGTTAGTCTTATAATAGTGTTATTGTTAGTGTTATTATTGTTAGTCTTATAATAGTGTTATTGTTAGTGTTATTATTGTTAGTCTTATAATAGTGTTATTGTTAGTGTTATTATTGTTAGTCTTATAATAGTGTTATTGTTAGTGTTATTATTGTTAGTCTTATAATAGTGTTATTGTTAGTGTTATTATTGTTAGTCTTATAATAGTGTTATTGTTAGTGTTATTATTGTTAGTTTTATATTAGTGGTATTGTTATTATTGTGTTAGTGTTTTTATTGTGTTAGTGTTAATAGTGTTAGTGTTATGTTAATGTTATTATTGTTAGTCTTATATTCGTGTTATATGTTATTAATGTGTGTGTTATGTGTTATGTTAGTGTTATTAATGTTATTCTTGTATTAGTGTTATTGTTTGTTATTATTGTTAGTCTATATTAGTGTTATTGTTTTAGTGTTATGTTAGTTTTATTATTGTTATTATGTTAGTGTTATTATTGTGTTAGTGTTAAGTGTTATGTTAATGTTATTATTGTTAGTTTTATATTCGTGTTATTGTGTTAGTGTTATTATGTTGTTGTTATATTAGTGTTATTATTGTGTTAGTTTTATTATTTTTCGTCTTGTATTAGTGTTATTGTTATTATTGTGTTAGTGTTATTTTTATGTTATTGTTATATTTGTTATTATTGTTAGTGTTATTATTTTTCGTCTTATGTCAGTGTTATTGTGTTAGTGTTGTGTTTGTGTTAGTGTTATTGTTAGTGTCATTGTGTTGTGTTAGTGTTATTGTTAGGTTAGTGTTATTATTGTTAGTGTTATATTAGTGTTATTTTCGTGTTGGTGTTATGTTAGTGTTATTGTTAGTGTTAATATAGTGTTATATTAGTGTTATTATTGTTTGTGTTAATGTAGTGTTAGTGTTATGTTATAGTTTTGGTGTTAAGTGTTATTGTGTTATTATTATTAGTAGTATTTTATTGTAAATTTTGTATGTTAAAAATGTTTATGTAGTATGAATAATTTGTACTTATTGTAATGATTTATTACGTTTTGGCCTCCCAGCCTTTGATGTGGGTCAGTAATTTGTGTGCGGGTGAGGTAATTTCTGTTAAAAAAAGAAAAGAAAGTTAGTCCATAGTCCAATAGGAAAATATAATGTTGGTTTTTCGAGAAAGTGGTATGGATGTTTGAACTAATGTTAACGCTTGTGTAATATTTAAATATATAAGAGAAAGTAGATCTGAATGTGCAAATTTTCAGTGTAAATGGCCTAATTTAATTTGGTCAAAGTTCATATCACCACTTGGCAGACTGGCTTAGCAAGAAGTGTAACTTTGCTCGCACTGTTCGGTTACGTGGACTTGATAATAGTATGTTGTATAACGATTAAGAAAAAGGGGAATGTGTATGGAAGTGGAAAAATTGTTAATGCAAGGTGGGTTTTTGCGAAATTGAATTGAAAGATGAACCCTAATGACCTTAATTGCAGGTGGTAGATGTATGGAAGATGCATAGCTTAAACTGTGGAATGAGGAAGAGTACGTTGCAGAATTTTTGAAGTGTCGCCAAGCGCGTGGACACTTTACGGCGATGTTAAATTTTGTAATGAAAATGGTAGGTGTTAAGAAGTTTGGTTTTAGTTAATTTGAAAGACCTGGCTCATTGCTAAGAATAATTGTATTCTCTCAAGTCAGTGAGATTTGTAACCGTTTGATAAGATACGAATTTTTGTTTCCAGGTTGAGTGTTAAGAGAGCGGGTATTTTTTGAGATGGAGATAAGGGCGTCTACTGATGGGTAAGTGTTGACTTGTAGTTGAATTTTGTTGTTTTATTTGAAAGTTTAGAATGGGCATTGGGAAGTTATTATAATGTTGTTATAAAAGTATTTTTTTCAGGTTGGTGTGTGACGGTGGAGGAATATGGCATGATTGTTGACCCTAGAGCCAACGTGTCGACACTTGATAAGGCGTTGTTAAATTTTTCAATAGTATATTTCGAATAGTTAATTTGAATGTTGTAGGTGGTGTTTGTAGAGAGCGGAAATGTGTTGGTAGCACCCCACAGTACCTCGGTTCTCGAAACAGCCAACCTATTCGCCACAAGTAAAAGTAGAAGTGGAACATTGCCAATTAGAGACGCGGAGGTATAGGAGCATGTGTCTGCAACTGTACGTATAATACAATATTGTGGAAGTTGTTGGTGGCTATTAAAATTGAGTTGTACGTATTGGCAGTTAAGTCACGGAGAGTTGTGAACGTTTGGTTGGTGGGTAATAATTTAAATTTTTTTTCCAGGTTGTTGCCGAGGACGGGAAAAGAAAAGGAAGTAGTGTTTGTGGTCGAGTAGGACTACTGAATGGTAAGTGTTGATGAGATGGTTTATAGGAAATGTTGAATGCGGTATTTGTAGTGGGTTTCTGCTGTAGTGTAATAGAAAGGTTAAAAGTAAGCAATGTGTGTTATGGTAGTTGTTTGAAAGTTTAGTATGTGTTTTGGGGTGTAGGTGGAGAGACGAGGTACAGTACTGTACTTCGGGTAACGTTGAGTTGAAAATGTGAAGTTGGATCAATTGTAAGTAGAGTATGTAGTTTGTATCCCAGTTGTCGGCATCGGCTGTACTTAAAGATGTGGCTAAATAAATATTATACATTAAACCGGAAAGTTGTAAAAGTATTGACTTATTTCAGGTTGGTGTGTGGCGGTGAAGGTATATGGAAGAATTGTTGACCCCAGAGACAGCGCGTCGGCACTACAGTAGAGTAGCGGTTTTAAAATGGAAGGGGTTACCAAAAGTTAATTTGAAAGGTGTAGCTCGTGTTTATAGAGTTAGGGAAATGTACTTGTTCCACCCCGTGGTAACCCTCGTCTCCAAATAGGGAACCTACCTGACTTGTATATGAAAGGTATGATGTTGTTTATTACACCACTTGGCATTCGCTTATGAATTGTGATACTGTACGTGGATTGGAAATGGGTAACGGAGATTTACCAGACTGGTAGTTGCACGTCAGTTACCAAAGGGATTCACTGACAAGTGTAACTGTAGTCGAAAAATCGATTATATGGTTGAAAAGAATGCCGTTATACTTTGAGTGGAGTCCGTGAAAGTTGTTAATATTTGGTAATAATTGGATATTTGTTTGCAGGTTGTGGAGGTGAAAAAAGAAGAGGCGTTTGTTGCAGTAGAGACTAGGTTACTACTGATGGATTTGCGTGTTCCTATTTGAAAGTTTAGCAAATAGTTTATAAGTAATATTAAAAGTTGTGGCTGTTATTTGTAGAGTAAAGGTGCGTTCGTTCTATTTTATAGTTTGTCGTGATGGAGAAGAGGAAATCCACGTGATGTAGTGTACGGAACCGCATCCTACCAGAGGTGGAATCGTGTGCCTCGTCGCTGAGGTCGGCGACAAAATGTAGGTACGTGTTGATACTAAAGTTAAACGTTGAAACACCACTAAGCATTTGTGTATTATGGAAGTTGTGTGAAACGTTTATTTTTCAGGTTTCGGGATGTTGCGTGGGTGGCGACGACGTCATCGGGAAGTGTCGTGTTGGGAAATGCCGTAACCCGATTCCGTGAAGGCTCTACTACCCGTATTTGGTAGTAATAATAGAGAAATGAGGTTTTTGTATTGATTTATATTTTAGGCCTCTAACGAGAGCCGTGTATGTTCATTGCCTTGTGAATTATAGTGTAAAATTTTGGCCAGTTTTGAGTTTTGGAAATTTTGAAGCAAAGGTCGGAATAGCATATAATTGGAAGAAATGTTTTTTAGAGCACTTGTGATTTGGGAAAAGAGATGGGCAACTTGTATTTGTTTGAAATGTTTAAAAGTTTAATAATTGAGTTAAGTTTTGATGTTTGTGTGGATCGTTTGAAATAGATCAGTGAAATGATAGTTCATTATAATATATGAATTGCAAGGAATAATGTAAATGGTTTTGTATTGTATAAAATTGTATGTTTATTATTATTGGTATTAACCAATTTGTATATATTGAAGAGAAGCCGGTGTTGTCCATAACGCCCGATTGTGGGCAGTGGACCCTGAACCGATGATGCCGATAATAAGAGCCAGGAAAGCGAATTATTGTTTGAGGAAGAGAGATTAAATTGTTAGGCATGGTGTATTGTAGAAGTTTTTTGAAATGTTTATTTTTGAGGCTTTAGAATGCTGGGTCATCGGTTGGGAAAAAAGTGTGAATATTTGTGATAAGACACTGGACCTGTTTAATGTAGTTGGAAAAGTGAGAATAGTGTAGAATATTTGATGTAGGTTTTGATATGTATTTATGTTTGAAATAATGTATTTTTTGGTGTATGGTTTGAAATAGGCGAGTTTTGTTAATGCATTGTAAGTTAAGGAAGTGTTGAAATGGTGTTGTGTTAATAAAATGTGATTTTTTGTTATTAAAGTTGTATATATTGTAGAGCCGCCGCTGTAGTAACCGTGGATTGTTGTTGAGCCTCCATGGAAGGTGTGGGTAATAAGAGCTGGTAAAGGCGTATGTATGTAATAATGAAGGATTTATTTGTTAGGCTTGATCAGTATTGAAATGTAATTGTAAGGTTAGAGTATTGTTAACGTATGTTCGTCATGATGTACAGTACAGGTAATGTGGTTGTTTTATTGTCCATATTCAATGGGACTAAGTTGTTTATTTTGTAAGAATGTAAAGTTGGAGTGGATTGTATTTTTTGGAAGATGTATGTATAAAGTAATATAATAATAATAATAATAATAATTTAAGTTTACTATTAATGTTAGGGTAGTGTAGGATAGAATAGGCTTAATAGTTTAGTGGATGCAATGTGTCTATAAAATGTTTGAAGATTGGAGGGTAGCAGCCTATTTAAATGAGAATAATATTGTGCAGCCGTAAATTTGTGTAATTTTATGTAAGGAATTTTTTGTTGCAGGTAAGAGAGTGGATTTATGTTAAGGACGTTGGTGGCAGCGACGGTGGCGGCTTGACGTGAGCGACGACTACCTGTACTGGAGAATGCAGTGTGGCCCTAGTGGTGGTTAATATATTTGTTAGTTGATTAAAAATGGCAGGATTTGTTTGTGGAGAGGGCGATTATAAATGGTGTCCAATTGTTGACATTTTGAATGAAAAAAGTAAGAGTGCCAGAACGATATGGAAGGTAGTGTATGTTAGGAGATGGAAAAGGAGTTGATTTGTGGTTGTACCTAAATGAGAGTTATTGTTTTGTTAACAGTAAGAAAGGTTTGGAAATATTCGGGATAAGATTTGATTGGTTTTGTTATAAGTTAAAATTGAGTTAGTATGCGACTTTGGTGAAATGAATACTGTATAGTTTCACGATATGTATATAATTTGTTAAATGTTAGTGTATTGAATAGGGTGTGTTGAGTTTTGTTTTTAAATGTTAAGTTGCTGGTGGTATTTGTGTGTATACTAGTTAATTAAGTATGATGAAGTATAGCAGTAGAGAGGGAGGGAAGGAGTGTCTATTTTACCATCCACGAACCTTAAAGCGACTGTTGAAGATGTAAAAATGGGAATATTAGTTGTGATTGAGTAGTGAGGAGGTAGAGTTGGGTCATGTTAGTTGTGTAAAAGGTGGTGTGTTGTGAATTTTTATGAGGTTTGATTAAATTTGTGAATTAAGAATGGATTTGGAGTGTGTAGAGACGAGGAGTTTTGTGCCGGTGTGGGTTTAGATAAATAGGTACAGTAAGGTGTTTTAATGTTGAGTGAAGTAAATGGGCGAATAAATTGTTGATACTTGAAATTTGTTTAAAAGAAGCACTTCTCATTTTTGGTGATAGTATTTAGGGAGAAATGTGTATAGATGTATTGTGAAAAAAAGAGAGTATTGGTAAATGTGTATAATAAATATAAATAATGAAAAAGAAAAGTGTATTGCGAAAGTAAATAAATGGGAAATGAAAATTGAAGTTGGTATCTTTGGCGGTTGATTGATTAATTGTTTTTGTTGGCTAAAGCGAGTGCAATGAGAGTAAAGTAGGGCTGCTTGGTGAAAATTGTGAAGGTGGGTTGTTATTGTGTAAGTAAAGTATGATGTTCATTTGTGGAGGCCAAGTGGAGCGAAGTATGGGATCGGTTATTAATTGTTGTAATGGCTATTTTGTGTGGAAGTTGAAATAAATATTGAAATAGTAAAAGATGGTTTGCATTTCGAAGAAATATGTAAAGGGAGTTAAAAAAATGATGGTTAGAACATAAGTGAGTTAAAGTTGGACTAATTTGTGGTTGTTAAAAAGTGTGATCGTTAATGGTCACTTAAAGCTGTAATGGACGTATATGTGAATTTTGTATAATATGTTAAGTGTGGAGAAAGGAGACATTAGATTGTTGTAATTGTGCATAAATGGCTATTTGTGGGGGTATTGAAATGTTTTGTAAATAGGTAAAGTGATAAATATTGAGGAGAATGAAGTTGTGGGTAGCATAATAGAGTTTGTTAATGTTGAAAAATTTGAAAGTGCATTAATTAGCTGTTAGGTTGTTAAAATGCAAGTACCCTGTAGTGAAAATTTGACTAAGTTTAAATGTTATAGTTTTTATAGGTAGAGAAAGGTGTAAGTTATAAGAATGAATGTAAATAAGAAATGAAGTAAGATATGTGGAGAAAGAAGAGTGTAAGAAAGATAGGAAGTTTTAGTTATGTTATTTCCCTTGTTCCCAGAACTTTTTTTCTTCGTCCTCTCTACAATGTATTCGTCCCCCCTTCTTACAACTTCTTCTATCCCTTCCCTACAACTTTTTATCCCTCCCGTACAACGTGTTCAGCTCCCACAGCGTTTTCCATTCCTCCTCCCCTACAACGTATTTCTTCCAACGTACAACGTCTTGTCTTCCTCGTTCCCCATAACGTCTTCCTCCCTCCACTGCGCCCTACAACGTCTTTAGCTCACACAGCGTTTTCAATTCCTCCTCTACAACGTATTTCTCCGAACGTACAACGTTTTCCTCTCCCTCCTCCCAGAACGTGTTCCTCCCTCCCTCCTCCTCTGCTCCCCCACAACGTCTTCTCTTCCTCTCCCCCCTCTCCATTTCCACAATGTGTTTGTAAGTGGGAGTGTGAGAGACCCGTTAATGGTGCGTAAGGACTTTAACTCTGGATGCACTAGTTGCAGCGATGGTGTTTGATATCCGTGAAACGATATGCCTGGGTGGGTGGGGGTTGAATGAT
Source organism: Homarus americanus (assembly GCF_018991925.1). NCBI lineage: Eukaryota > Metazoa > Arthropoda > Malacostraca > Decapoda > Nephropidae > Homarus > Homarus americanus. Next base: position 400,454 of record NW_024719383.1, read on the forward strand.
TATAGTGTGAAGTGGAAGTCTAATTTGGGAAAGGTGAATCTATGGGCGTGGTCCGTGCAGGTATGATTTTTGAGCGGAGGGTTATGGACGGTGTTTGAAATGTAATTTTGTGGAGGTTAAATGTTAGTTTGGCAAGGCGGTGAATTTGGACGTTATATTTGTAAGTGAAAAGGTGTTGTTTGTGAGTGGGTTATTGGTATATTTTGTGAGTTGTGGTCGAGAATATGTGGAAAGGAGTAGCGTGAAGAAAAGATGTTTGTTAGGCTTAAAGATGCATTTAAGAATGTGTTTGAGTGGAATGTAATATTTTGTGTATGTATTTTCAGGGAGAGAAGAGGAAAATGTGGACATTCCCTGTGAAAAGCAGAAGGGCAAGGCGAGTATCGGCCAGATGCAGTGGGACGCCGGGCTGCAGAACAAGATCGCGGTGTCCGTTTTGTTATTACGTGTTGCAGAAGAAGGCCGAAAACGAGTTTAGGGCAGTAAAAGGGCTAGGTAATGCGAATTGTATATGGAGGTGTATTTTTGTGGGCGTGAAAATAAAAGTCGAAAATGTAGGTTGTATTCATTGGCAAATGCGTGGCGGAGTTGCCGAAGGGAAATGTAAAGCCGTGGCTAGAGAAAAGCAAAGAGATGGTGTTTTGTTTTACAACTGTGAGAGTGACAGGAGTTGGCGCTTGGCTGCAGTAGAAGAATGCAAAGGAGTTGCCGTCTGCTTCGAGGATCACCGGGAGAATGGGAGGTAAGCTGAGAATAGTGTTTTTGTTAAGATGTGTATTGTAATGCTTGTGGCGTGGCTGTAGTAGAAGAATGCAAGGGAGTTGCTGTGAGATATGTATATTACTAAAATGCTATGTTCTTCTCTTTTCTCTTTTTGTTGCAGGTACCCGGGAACACACGTGGTGTTGTAGGTACACGGGAACACATGTGGTGTTGGTTTATTGGGCTAGAGAAACTCGAGAAAAGAATTGTCAAGGGGGTGAGGTTCTGTCTGGTGAGTTGGAGTTCCGATGCATTTGCGAGTCTAAGAATTGCACGTTGGTCATTTGGTGCATCACTAAGCTCTAGAGAACAAATGGCAGATGAGAATCTCTCAATATCATCTGTCCATTCATTCTCCTCAGAGCAAAGTGAAGCATCACATTCACCGATGTGCTATGCTTAGTCTTGCTACAAAATGCATAAGAACAACAACAAAAACAGCCTAGAACCAAACCCCCTTGACAAATTTTTTTTTGAGTTTAAGTTCAATAAACACTTATCAAATGAGGTGGGAACTAGACGGAGGGGGCAGAACCTATCTTAATAAGATAGCAAATTCAACCTTAGTGCAAATCCCATTTTCTTTTCTCCGTTTTCTGTTGAAAACATTAACCATCTTCTTCAGGTGACACTGTCTTATACCTCACCCTGTCCAACAATGGCTGTACCTCCACTTGGCAAAAATAAAAAAATTTATATCTATAATTGTTTATTATTAATTACATTGAAAATATTTCTATGTCCAACATTGACTTTGAAAAAATTCTCAGGCTTGATACAATCCAACTCCACACAGGAGTAAAAAAGTCTAAGTCAACACAACAAAATAATCTAAGTCAATACAGGAGTAAAATAAACTGAGTCCACACAAGAATAAAATATTCTAAGTCCACACAAGAGTAAAAGGAACTAAGTCCACACAGGAACAAAATATTCTAAGTCCATACAAGAGCAAACGAAACTATGTCCACACAAGAGTAACAAAAACTAAGTCCACACAAGAACAAAAGATTCTAAGTCCACACAAGAGTAAAAAACAATCTAAAGTCAATACAATAACAAAGATTCTAAGTCCACACAAAGTAAAAGAAACTAAGTCCACACAGGAACAAAAAATATTCTAAGTCCATACAAGACCAAACGAAACTGTCCATACAAGAGCAAAAAGATTCTAAGTCCACACAAGAGTAAAAGAAACTGAGTCCACACAAGAACTAAATGAACTGAGTCCACAAACAATTTAAGTCCACACAAGAACAAAAATAAACTAAGTCCACACAGGAGTAACAGAAACTAAGTCCACACAGGAACAAAGATTCTAAGTCCACACAAGAGTAAAAGAAACTATGTCCACACAGGAACAAAGATTCTAAGTCACACAAGAGTAAAAGAGAAACTAAGTCCACACAGGAACAAAGATTCTAAGTCCACACAAGAGTAAAAACTATGTCCACAGGAACAAAAAGATTCTAAGTCCACACAAAGAGTAAAAAGAAACTAAGTCCACACAGGAACAAAAAGATTCTAAGTCCACACAAGAGTAAAAGAAAACCCACACACAGGAACAAAAGATTCTAAGTCCACACAGAGAACAAAAATTCTAAGTCCACACACAAAAGAGTCCACACAAGAGTAAAAAAACTAAGTCACACAGGAACAAAGATTCTAAGTCCACACAAAAGATACTAAGTCAATACAATAACAAAAGATTCTAAGTCCACACAAGAGTAAAAGAAACTAAGTCCACACAGGAACAAAATATTCTAAGTCCATACAAGAGCAAACGAAACTATGTCCATACAAGAGCAAAAGATTCTAAGTCCACACAAGAGTAAAAGATTCTAAGTCCACACAAGAGTAAAAGAAACTGAGTCCACACAAGAACTAAATGAACTGAGTCCACAAACAATTCTAAGTCAACACAAGAACAAAATATACTGAGTCCACACAGGAGTAAAAGAAACTGAGTCCACACAAGAACAAAATAAACTAAGTCCACACAGGAGTAACAGAAACTAAGTCAATACAAGAACAAAAGATTCTAAGTCAACACAAGAGTAAACGAAACTAAATCAATACAACAACAAAAGATTCTAAGTCCACACAAGAGTAAAAGATTCTAAGTCAATACAATAACAAAAGATTCTAAGTCCACACAAGAACCAAAGAAACTGAGTCCACACAAGAACAAAGGATTCTAAGTCCACACAAGACTAAAACAATCTAAGTCAATACAATAACAAAAGATTCTAAGTCCACACAAGAATAAACGAAACTGACTCCACACAGGAGTAAAAGAAACTAAGTCCACACAAGAACAAAGGATTCTAAGTCCACACAAGACTAAAACAATCTAAGTCAATACAATAACAAAAGATTCTAAGTCCACACAAGAACAAAATAAACTGACTCCACACAGGAGTAAAAGAAACTAAGTCCACACAAGAACAAAAGATTCTAAGTCAACACAAGAGTAAAAGAAACTGAGTCCACACAAGAACTAAATGAACCGAGTCCACACAAGAACTAAATGAACCGAGTCCACACAAGAACTAAATGAACCGAGTCCACACAAGAACCAAAGATTCTAAATCCACACAAGAACCAAAGAAACTGAGTACACACAAGAACAAAGGATTCTAAGTCCACACAAGACTAAAACAATCTAAGTCAATACAATAACACAAGATTCTAAGTCCACACAAGAGTAAACAAAACTGTCCACACAAGAACAAAAGATTCTAAGTCCACACAGGAATAACAGAAACTAAGTCAATACAAGAACAAAATATTCTAAGTCAACACAAGACTAAAACAATCCAAGTCAACACAAGAACAAAAGATTCTAAGTCAACACAAAAGTAAAACAATCTAAGTCCACACAAGAGTAAAATATCTAAGTCCACACAAGAACAAAAGAAACTAAATCCACACAAGAACAAAAGATTCTAAGTCCACACAAGAACAAAACATTCTAAGACAACACAAGAGTAAAAGAAACGAAATCCACACAAGAACAAAATAATCTAATTCAACACAACAACAAAAGATTCTAAGTCAACACATGAACAAAAGAATCTAAGTCAATACAAGACCAAAAAATTCTAACTCCACACATAACAAAAATAAACTAAGTCCACACGAATTAAATGTAAGTCCTCCCGAGGATAAACGAAACTAATCTAAGTCCACGAGAACAAAGGATTCTAAATACACACAAGGATAAAAATATTCAAAGTCCACAAAAGAACAATATTTAAGGTCCACAAACATAACAGATTCTAAGTGCACAACATTAAAATACTACATCACACAAGATTCATATATTCTAAGTCCACATAATTAAACTATTCTAAGTCAACAACAATAAATGATTCAAACTCCACACAAAAATACAAAATTCTAAGACCACAACAATAATATATTCAAAGACAACAAAAATAAAACATTACAAGTCAACAACAATTATACATTCTCGGACATCAACGACAATATAATCTAACACAACAACAACAACAATAAAAGATTACAAGTCCACACAAGAGTAAAAGATTCTAAATCCACACAGTACTAAAAAATTCCAAGTCAACACAACAACAAAATAATCTAAGTCCACACGAGGATACAAAATTACAACTCCAAAACATTAATATATTATAATTTAACACACAAACAAAATCTTCTCAGTCCACAACAATAAAAGATATCATTCCACAACAATAATATATTCTATATCCAAAACATTAAAACATTCAAATTCTTAAAATTAATATATTCAAAGTCCACAACAACAAATCATTCACACAACATCAAAAGATTATAAGTAAGTCCACAAAAAAAAACATTCAAATTTCACAAGTGACCATACAACAAACTCTTCCAAGTCAACAACAAAATAGTCAAAATCCACAACAATATAATAATCCAAATCTACAACAATAACATATTCTGTCCAAAACATTCTAACTAACTCCAAAAGAAGATTCAAACTCAACAACAATAATATATTCTATGTCCACATCAACTAAACATTCAAACAATAATATATTCTGTATCCACAACATTAACACATTCAAAGTCCACACAAATTCAAAATATTCTACACTAACTAAGTCAACATAAATAATTTATTCCAAACTCAACATTCAAACTAACTCCACAACAATTAACTATTCAAATTACACAACAACAAAACACAAACATTTCAAAGTCAAAAAATAAACATACAATATATTCAAACTCCACACAACAACAATATATTCAAACTCCACAACTAACAAATATATATTCCAATTCCACAAACTATCACACACAAAATCAACAACATGCACACCATAACAATAAACACTAATCAAAATCAACAAATATTAAATATCTTATAATATATTGCCCGTGTCGGAGTCCCCGGGACTCGTCGACGACGCGTCGCACGGTCCGAATGCGACGACGATTCGGACCGCCTCCACTTACGTCACTTTTCGTACACTTTTCTCTTACGATGCGTATTACCTTTGTGCTCTCCGCGGACTCCTCCCTCCGTCGTTAACTTTCAATTTCTGTCGCCGATTCCACAAATCCATTCCTAATAAATTCCACCAATTTTTTTTTTCCCCATCTACCGACCCCCGTAATAACTTTAACGCTATTTCTTCAACATAAATTTATTCGGTCTCCACAAATTCAACACTATAAACTTACATTATTTACATTAAAAAGATTCACACTCAAAACATCACTACAAACCAAATTTGGATCCGGCCCACACTCTCCGTAGAGCTATCTCCACAAATTACGTTATACAAATATCTTACGATTCAAAACGTCATTCGCTTTCTATAAACATTAAAAAAATCAATAACGTCACTAACTCGTTACAAAATTCTATTATTTTTCTCGATAACATTTATTTACACTATATAAACTTACATTACACCTATTCCAACCAATATCAAAAAATTAATCACTATTTCATACTACATAACATTTATCAAACATTTTAGTCACAAACAAATTATACAACTCCAATATTACCTTACACATTAACAATCAAACTATTACAATTAAAATCTACATTTTACAACTTCGACAAACACAAAATACCATTACGGAGTCGCCCACAAAATAACGTAAAGGCAAAAATGCGACGACGTGCGATGACTCCACGACGGACGATTACGATCGCAGACTGTACCAAAACAAACGCATAATGACAAAACAAAAATAAAACGCAACATAAAATACTATCGATACTGACACCACAAGAAACGCACATACAAAATTAAACAGATACGGTGATTTCTGCTATAGCACGATTTATGAATTAGGAACAATATTTGTATAACGCTAACGCTTGTTTGCTATAACGCGATTTTGGCATACTATTTCTCCAATTTTGTAGTATTAATTGTGAATATGGTAAAGAAGAATATCTCCAAGAAGCGTTCTGGTGATAGAATTCCCGGTGATGATCGTAAAAGAAAGGATATAACACTTGAAGAGAAGCTCGATGTTATCAACCTCAAAATCACCCTTCTCCCCCATCAAGTAAAGTATTACATTTACTGTATGATTTCATTATTAGATATGAATGTAACATTTATTTACACTGTGCTATCCTTTGTGTTAAGCTAACTACTAAATTTTTTCGATTTCAAGTAATCTGCACCTAACCCGATCTACCGCGCCGCCGTCTTACGCTCGACGTTACGTACACTACTCGCCGCAAAACTAAACAATATACTTCACTACATAGTTTCAATATTAATTTACAAACAAATGACGCACTCCAAACATTTGCCGCACGGCACTACCGGGAATCTCGCATTTCCTGCCGAACGCGCCGCTTTCTCCGACCCCCCCAAAAATATACCCCCGCGTCCTCGCGACATTTCTACGTGCAAAACGCTTTTCGAACGCTCTTAACTACAAATCTATACAATATGCTCGTCAATAACGCTATTACGACAAATACTAATATTTTCCCACTCCCTTCAAACTCTACAACATTATTGGGTCTCCTCTCACTCACCCGACACGATGTCGGACGGAAGCGACACGGACAAAATGTGCCACTCGAAATATGTTCGATAAACAACAAAACTAACATTGAACGTTTTTTTTTTTACTTGCACTCGTCCCATTATGGCCCTTCCGCATTGCGTTACGTTACGTGACGTTTCCGATGACGAAACGCCAACGTGTGGCTCGTTTAAAACCGGCAGTCAAACAAAAATACGGACGTGGACCCCTCCTCGACGGATCGACTCCGATTTCGCCCCCCGCCCGCAACTTTATTTCGTACGATGTCGGGACGTCTTGACGCTAAAACGGTACCGTCTGCTATTAATTATGTCTTCCATAAATAAACAATATTCAGTTAAAAATGACAGTCCTTTCCTCAGTACTGCCATATTACAATTGTCACTCACATTACTCTCATTACCAATAAAATCTTCTCTATTCATTATTTAATAATACGACGGGCGTCCGATCGGGGTCTTCTCGTCTCGCCGCGAGGAAACCCATTAAAATATATCACCTCGTCCCTTCCCGATTTCGACCTCGCCTTTTTTTTTCCTACAGCCAACAATTTCTGCACACACATTGGAAATGACTCCCCCCCCCAAAATATTCTATTCCGCCCGACAGAGATCGTGACGTATCGCTTTAACCGAACCGTGACTGTGCGCGAATACTTTCCCAAATACTCCCTGCTAAAATGAGCCTTCCAAATTATGTGGTCTCGTGTGCCCTCAAATATTTTACAATTTTTACGCGTTTCCTGCATTCCCCGAAATATACCGACGATCGGCTAATCCGCCTATTAGTAATCTCCATTCTTAGCATTATTGCCGACGTCGACGAGGCTCGCGTACGATAGCGCATTACGGTTATTATTCGCGCGCCTTCGTTCCCAAATTACTCTGCGCGTTGCCCACGCACACAAACGCCCTCTCCCCCACCCCGTTCGTCCCCCACTTCCCTTACAGCGCTCCGTTCACAAATATTGCAATTAAACATATTAACGTCGACATTACAAGCACATAACAATACGATGTCGATGGACTACTTCTTCCGCCTCGCGGGTATCTTGGTCCGGCGTCGAGAACTGTCTTCGTCGCGTCTCGAGTGGTGTCCTCGTCCAAAGAGCTCAAAATTACAGCTGTAGTATCTACCTCCAATGATGTCTCTAACTTACATCACATCACTGACACATCTGAAACAAACAAATTCGGTCAAAATATTTCAAACATTAATACTGCAAATTAGACAAAAACACATCTTCATTCTCCGCACGCCTACCGACGCGAGCCCGAGAAAAACGCGCATCCGCCGCAAATTACGCGCTGCGATACTCCGTTGCCCCGCGACGGTATCCGCCGCCAATTACTTGCACTTCACACGCCCCTCCCCCCCCCTTCCAGACGACGACGACGCGCCGATGCACGACGTCCGTGCCGCCTCCAATGATACGCGATTCCAAAAATCGACGAATGCCCTTTCGGCTAATAATAAACCGCGGCAAAATTACATTCGACGCCGCAGTGACGTTAAACTGTCGTCGTCGTCGACGCGAGGAGGCATCCCAAACGAGACGATGCACAATACCCTTCCGAGTGACCGATCGACATACTTATTTACTCGACCGACGCCGCCTGCACTTCCCGCGTACGACGCGAGCCGCTCCTCCGTGTCCGACGTGCCGCTCGCTACTCGCTTACTTCGAAACCGCATTCAAAACGTTACGCTAAATGCACGGGTACTACGCACTCTTCGGACGTGCTATCGACGACACGACTCGCCGACCGACCGCGACAAAACAATTAGACCGCGCATAAAACGGCTTCAATTACGCCACACTGACCGACTCCCTAATAAATAAAAACGCCACCCAAAAATACAAATGTCATTCACCTCCTATGGGATACTAACAAATCACTCGACATTCTAGCAAAAACGTCTAAAATATAAAATCGTATAGTTCAATTTTCCTTTCCTATTATAGGCTAAACACCTTTCCACAAATCTTATAAACAACAACCATTTTGGGCTGTAGGCGGTGACGCCACGGCCGGTCTGCGTCGAACCGGACGATTCGTATTACGCTCCGCACCCTCGAAACGTGCGACGCGCCGGCGAGTTAGCCCTGGGCACCGTCGCGTCTTCCCTGGCTTAGCTACCGTCCATTTTCTCCAAATTCCCAAAACGGATCTCTCTCTCTCTCTATAAACTAAATTGCAATGTCGCACAAAACGCCGCCGTTTTCCGTCGACTCGGATGTGTCTCGCTACGTACGAGATGGAGGGAGGAAGAAGTGGAAGGAGAGAGGGAGGGATGAAGAGGTGGTAGGAACGAAAGATGGTATGTGGAGGGAGAGACAAACAGATGGTAATTAGAGAGAGGGGAAAGTGCTACATGAAGGTTGGAACAAAGGAAGGGAGGAAAGGGAAAATGGTACGTGGAGGATACAACGGAGTAAAGAGAGGAGGGAGGGAAAACCGGTACATGGAGGGCGGAAGAGAGAGGTGCTGTATAGAGGAAGGGAGATGTAATATGTGGACACACAGAGAAATGATAGGTGGAAAGAAAGAGAGGTGGTAGATGGAGGGAGGAAAGGACAAGTGCAAGGTGGAAGGAGGGGAGATAGGTACAACAAAGAACAGGTGGTGTGTGAAAAGAACGAGGGAAAAAGGATAGGTGCAACTTGTAGGGAGGGAAAGGTGGGAGGCAGAAGTGGTAAGTGGAAGAGAAGAGAGGTAATTAGTAGTAGGAGGGTAAACAAGGTGTCTACTGGCCACACAAAACAAAATTCCCTAATTTCTCAACGTCTCTCACGCATGTAAATTGGAAACACTACAACTACATTAATTCCCTATTTATTACAACAACATTACAAATTCTAAAAATATCTTTTTACTATTGGTCACTATAAAGATGATAATTCCCACTAGCAATCAGACTGACTATTTTATTTAACGAGCTACGATCGAGATGATTATTAAGCCTCGGGGTTCTTACGATTTAAATCGGAGTACAAAAATCGCGATTTAAATCAAAATGATTTTTTTTACTAATAACTGTTTTCTCTTTTTATTCTACATGATTGAAAAGTATATGCAATGCAGCAGGCTGATAACATTATTTGGATTTACGCAGTTATGTGCCGTACTGTGGTCCGTTCTCTCCGGGTTGGCGAAACTTTGATCGTATTCGCCCTTCCGAACGGTGGAGCACGAAGAGTTTGTCGAGATGATTAAAATGCTAACGCCGGGATGTGTTTCGCCTAATACGCATCAAATTGGAGGGTCTCTTTTGGATCGAGCATACGATTCGGCGATTAAAAACTATTCGGAAGAACTCGGTGGGAAAACGGTTTGCACGAGCCCACGGTGCGTGCGGCTTTAACGGCGGACGACCGGGTTTATCTCGTCGACTCTACGGACGCAGAATCGAGACGCGAGGCTAAATATCTGTTGAAATTAGCTAAATGTGCTACAAAAAAGTGTCAAGACAAATTTGCATGCACAGTAAGCAGCTGTCTAACAGATAATGCTACTAAAATGGCAAAAATGACGAGTGAATTCGGACAAGATAAATCCATTATAACGTACGATCGCTCTGCACACCTGTTAAATTTCCTTTCCCAAGACCTGCAAATCAAGAACATTAAGGACCACATTACTGAAATCATTAAGTACTTCAGAGATCATCACATCCCAGGATCTTTGTATAGAAGACCAGAAAAAATAATGCTAGTAATGCCATCGGACACGCGATGGAACGCAGTGACGGATTCTATTGAATCTTAATTAAAGAACTGGCAGTGTACAAAGAAAATACTGAAGACATTGATAAGAACATTGAAAGGAAAGTTAATGATAACACATTAAAAATAACTGCACAAGACTATTTAGAGAGACTTAAGCCTATTGCTGTGGCATTGGACTGTATCCAGTGATGCTGTAGAAATCGGGTTAAAACTGAAAACTGATATTGAGGAGTATTTAACACATAAGAAGGATATGGATAATTTGGAAAAAACAATCAAAGTAGCATTGACACCTGCCCATTTTCTAGCTAATGTGATATATCCGAGGTGTCGGGGCAGACGTACGACTCCTGAGCGGCGAGACGTTGCAGAGCGGCGCGTGTGCGAGTCTCTTCCGCATTTCCTTTCGACATTAATGTCCTTCCGTGAAACGAGTGCACCGTTTAAAGAGGTCTATTTTGGTAAAGATGTTGTAAAATCTCTCTCGCCCCTTGCTTGGTGGCAGTATTTTGCCAATGATATGACAGAAAATGTAATGGATGTTCCTAGGCAATTATTTACAGCTGTTGCATCATCAGCAGGGGTCGAGAGAATTTTTTCCACACGCGGATTTGTACACTCGAAGGTAAGAAATCGCCTAGGACGGGAAAAGCCATCTGGGCTTGCCACGGTATACGTACGAGCATTTCAATGTTCGGACGAGCTAATTTAAATGTTTTGAACTATTTTTGTTCTTTACAGAATGAAAATATTGTGTCGACTTCGAGTTATTACCGGTAATTCTTAAACTTGTTACCGGTATTATTTTTTTTACAAAATGAGAATATTATTCTGTTGACTTCAACAAGTTGTTATTAATTTTGGAAACACTGTAATCCTATAAGAGCATTTACGGTGATCCCTCGGTTAACGGGCGCCTCGGTTAACGAGATTTCGATTGACGATTTACCTTCCGTGAGATTCTTAACTTCCGTTAACGACCGATCCCTCGATTGACGAGTCTTTTACGAGCCGACTTCGACGTGTTTCGCTTGCATTTGGCGGTCCACCATCTGTAGTATTAGTCCGCCAATACAGTAATTGGTTTTAGGGCTTAAATTCCTTACTATTTTAGTAAATATCAAGAAGTTTATATTATTCAATACTTTTAAAAGTTTAATATTAACTTTTTTAGTCATTTTAACAATTATTGAACATAATTGAAGGTAAAGAAACTAGTTTCTGGCATGCCATCCAACCTGTTAACACACCAGACAGGCGTTAGTCTCTCTCTGTTTTCAGTGGAGGTAACATCTTATTTGAGACTCTCTTCAACTAAACGCTTTTTTCTGTGTTTCCAAGCAAATTATTAGTCATTTTGAATTTTATTTTACATATTGACAATATATAATACAGTGCAGAGTTGATTTAAAGAAAATAATCTTGAATTACACCAAGAGAACTAAAATTTTAAGGGTGAAATGGTGCCATGGGGTGACTTCTCTTCCACCCCAATGCCTTCTCTTCTCCCTTCTCCTCCACCCCCATTCTAATTCCCATCATCATCATCTAGGAGCCTTCTAAATACAACACCTCAAAGTAAGTGTACTTTTCTACCTTTTTTTGTTGAATTTAAACAATTTTCGGTGAGCTGGAACCCATTGAAACGATGGTTTCGGTTAACGAGCAACCTGCCGGAACGGATTGTGCTCCTTAACCGAGGGACCGCTGTATGTTAAATTTCATTATTACGTTTGGATTTGTGCACTCAAATGTAAGATATGTTACCAGTTTTCTATTATTTTACAAAAAGAATATGATTATGTTAAATTCCATTGGTACATCTACTACATAAATATCTTAATGCCAATTTTCTGTTTATTATCCTGAATAAGCTTTGGTTGAAAAATACTGTTTTTATGGTTTAAAAATACTATTTTAATGCAATTAGCAAAAAAATCAAATAAATCGATTTAAATAAAAAAAAACAATTTAAATCAAACAAGTCAATTTTTTTAAACTTTTTTAACAAATCATGATTTTTTTTCCAACCCTCTTAAGCCTACATTATACACCTTGACCCTTCTCCGCGTGTTTTTCCTCGGATTTGCACAATTCACGTGGGTTGACCCAAACGTCCTCCCCCCAAAAAATAATTCCGACAAAATCAAAAAAATGACACTCCCGAAACACCTGTGTGACTCTTAAGAAATATGTACAATAACCCACTTGAGTAAAGGAACTTAATTATAAGAACAACTCATCTCTACCAATATTCATTGCACAATTAGTTGGTATAACCTGTAATATTTGCTTACTTCATCCCTAACATCAAATATGATACTTACAAACAAATCAGTTATTCAAGTGCACTATTTACTGCAATGTGTTCTCAAAACTTTAATTATTTACAGCATTAATTTATGCTAACATTGCTGCCAAAACACAATATTTTCAACATGAACTAAATTCATAGCTAAATATACATATATTTACAACATTCCTTGACTTTTCCAGGTTTTCCACACCATTGGACACCCGGGAGAGGTAGTCGACGGTAGATGAACATTACTACCGTTAAATTATTTCGACTACTCGACGCGTCGCCGGTGTTACCTGCCCTTGCGGATGGACGCGACGAGGCCGACCGCCGCCGTGACCCGGCTTTCCCGACTCGTGAGTCTCGTCCGAGACGTTGGGAAGTCGCCCTCGCCGGTAATCGTCTGTAAATGCAACGGTCCGTTAGTCGCGGCAATAATGCACAATTGCCGTACTGGGTCTGCATTACCTTTCGTACGAAACCGCTGCCGTGCACATTTTCCCCTTTTCGAAGGACACCCACACAAAAAAAAATATTCGTACATACGGTACAATATATTCATCAAATAACCTGTTTCTCTTTAACAACCTCTACTGTATGGAGACAGCTTTCGTCTTCTCCAGTGCTGGAGCACATCGTCGTCGGGCAAGTCTTAGGCTTCTTACTTATCGAAATAAACTACGGTACAAATACGCGCGTGCAGTCAAATACGCTCCAGATGTCCCGCATTTCACTCGCTACGGCTAGAGCGGACCGCGACGCCTCGAAGACCGAACGCTATTTGCAAAATTTAACCTGCACAAACAAATATTTTTTATGCTAATATACTGTACAACTACAGTACCACCAACACAATTTCTTATCCCCATTCAATAATAAAGACGAAAACCAACTAATATTCAAATGCTATTTAACACTTCTAAATGTGGCCTTACAAACACAACACCACCTCCACTAACACACAATTCATTCTATATTATTCTCATTTTCTTTCATCTCTCATCTTCACATCCGATGCAGGGAGATGGATATTGTCGTACGTGTGTCTAGTCAGTACGCTATACAGTGACCCCTCAGTTAGCGAACTCGATCCGTTCCAGAAGGTCGTTCGTTAACCGAAACCATTGTTTCAATGGGTTTTTGGGTAATTGGTTCCAGCTCACCGAAAATTGCCTAAATTCAACAAAAATGGTAGAAAAGTTCACTTACTTTGAGGTGTGTATGTAGAAGGCTCCTGGATGATGATGATGGGATTTAGAATGGGGGTGGAGGAGAAGGAAGAAGAGAAGGCATTGGGGTGGAAGAGAAGTCACCCCATGGTGCCATTTCACCCATAAAATTTTAGCTCTTGGTGTAATTCAAGATTATTTTCTTTAAATCAACACTGCACTGCATTGTATATTGTCAATATATAAAATATATTTCAAAATGACCAATAATTTGCTTGGAAACACAGAAAAAAAGCGTTTAGTTGAAGAGAGTCTCAAGCAAGATGTTACCTCCAGTGAAAACAGAGAGAGACTAACGCCTGTTTGCTGTGTTAATAGGCTGGATGCCGTGCATTAAACTAGTCACTTCAATTATGTTCAATAATTGTTAAAATGACTAAAAAATTGAATATTAAACTTTTAAAATTATTGAATAGTATAAACTTCTTGATATTTACTAAAATAGTAAGGAATTTAAGCCCTAGAACCGATTAATGTATTGGCGGACTGACACTAAAGTTGGTTGCCCGGTCAGTGCAAGCGAAAACATGTTGAGGTCGGTTTGTAAGAACTTCGTTACCCGAATTTTTTTTTCGTTAACCGAATTGAAGATCCTTATGGAAGGCAGTTCGTTAATCGAAATTACGTTAACCGAGGTGTTCGTTAAACGAGGGGTCGCTGCACTGCATTTGTATGGAGTTTGATCGAGTCGTTCTCGACGTTTTAAAAATTGCGGAGCTCGAAAAACTTTACGGCCGTACCGACGACTCCTCCGAGTCGTGCGTCCCGTTAAGACGGGTCGTGTCGTTAGAGCCACTTCCCTACTTTATAGTAATGCAAAACACACTTCAACTGAAAAGGAGGCACCAAATCACAGCTTCACATGATAATGGGAGTGTTATGCACCAATTACAACAAATGAGTTAGAAGGGGTGGGGTGGTAGGAAAGAGAGAGCTCCAAGGTGGAATGATTAATGGGTAATATGTGGACGAAGGGAAGGGACGAAAGGAAGGGTGGTATGTGGAGGGTGGCAAAGATGGTAGGTGGAAGGAGAGGAAAGTCCAAGGTGCAAAAAAGGAGGGAGGGAGGAGGGAGAGAGAAGCTGAAGGTGGAAAGAGGGAGAAGTGCTACATGGAAGGAAGAAAAGAAAGAAATAAAGAAAGAAAGAAAGAAGGAAAATAAAGAAGAAAGGAAGGGAGGGAGGGAGGGAGGGGAGAAAAAAAGTTGGAAGGAGGTACAGGCGGAAGGAAGAGGCAGAAGAATGGATGGAGGGGAGGGGAGGGAGAGAAACAAGTGAAAGGTGGAGGGAGATAAAGGTGGGAGGCAGGGAGAAGCAAAAACTAGAAGGAGAGAGAAGTGAATGAAGAAGGGATGAAGAGGTGGTAAGTGGAGGGAGTGGGGGTGGTAGATGGATGGAGGGAGGGAGGGTGGGTGGGAGAGATGGAGGAAGGAAGGGAGGGAGAGGTGGAAGGTGGAGGATGGTAAAGGTTGAACGAGAACCAGAAAGTGGAGGGAGGGAGAGGTAGGGATCAAGAGGTGGAAGATAGAAGAAAGAGGAGGTGGTACATGAAGGGAGACAGAATGGTAGATGGAGAGAGACAAAAAGTGGAGGGAGGGAGAAAAGGATAGTATGTAGAGGGAAGAAGGTAAAGGTGGTAAATGGTGAGAAGGGAAAATGGTAGGTGGAAGGAGGGAAGGAAGGAAAAGAGGAAGGGAAGGTGAAATGGTAGGACAAAAGTGGAGGGAGAGGTGATATATGGACAGAGGTAGAAATGATAGGTGGAGGGAGGGAGAGAGAGAGACGTGATACATGAAGGGAAGGAGAGACAGAACGTAGAGGGAGGGAGAGGTGGTACATGGAAAAAGAGAGGTGGAGAGAGAGAGAGAGGGGTAGGAGGAGGGAAGGATGGTATGTGGAGGGAGAGAAAGGTGCTAGATAAAACAAGGGAAAGAGAGCTGGTAGATGGAGGGAAGGAGAGGTGGAAGAAGAGAGGGAGGGGAGATAAGTAGAACGAACGAGAGGTGGTATGTGGAAGCTGGAGGGAAGAAGGGAGAGGTGATAGGTGGAACTTGGAGGGAGGGAAACGTGGTAGACAGTGGTGGTAGGAAGGAGAGGTAATTGGTAGTAGGAGGGAGAGCAAGGTGTCTACTGGCCACACAAATCGAAATTCATTAATTTTTTCACATTTCTCACATGTAAATATGATAAATTACGGATACATTCATTCCCAAATCGTTACCACAAAATAACAGCATTCAAATTTTTCAACATTATTCATTTACTATTGAGAAATATAAACAAGATAATTGCCACTAGCTATTAGACTGACTATTTTATTTAACAAACTACGATCAATATGATTATTAAGCTTACATTTTAAGGCAAACACCTTGACCCCTCTCCACATCTTTTTCCTCAGATTTACACAATGCGAGTGGGTCGACCCAAACGTTCCCCCCACCCAAAAAAAATCGAACAAAATCCAAAAAATAGCACTCCGGAAACCCATCGTGAGACTCTCGACAAAAATGTACAATAAACGTCTTAAATCAAGTAACTAAATTATAACAACTCATCTATGACAATACTCATTGCCCAATTATAGTACAGAACTTGGTATAACCTGTAATATTGGGTTATTTCATCACTAACATCAAATGTGATACTTACAAACAAGTCAGTTATTCAAGTGGACTATTTAATGAAATGTCTTCTCAAAAGTTTAATTATTTACCTATTATATAGTGCATCATTCATTTATGCTAACATTGCTGTCAAAATAACAATATTTTCAATATGAACTTAATTCATATAAAATTATAGCAATATTTACAAAATTCCGACTTTTCCAGACCAATACACACCCTGGAGACTAGTTGGTGATAGGTGAACATTACTACCATTAAATAATTTCAACTACTTGACACGTCACCGGTTTTCCCTACCCTTACGGACGGACGCGGCGAAGCCGACCTCCGCAGAGACGACCACCGCCGTCGCCTGCGTTTCCCGACTTGCGAGTCTTGTCCGATGTGTTGTGGAGTCGCCCTTCCAACAATCGTCTGTAAATGCAATCGTCCATTAATGTACTAGTTGTACTCGAGAAATATTCCCGGGAATAATACAAAAATACTGTACGAGGTCTGCATTAATTTTCGTGCGAACCGACCGGCACGACGACCGTGTACGTTTTTCCCTTTTCGAAGGGACACGCACAAAAAAAAAATATATTCATACATACAGTACAATATAATCATCAAATAACCTGTTAATCTTTAACATCCTCTACTGTATGGAGAGAGCTTTCGTCTTCTCCAGTGCTGGAGCACATCGTCGTCGGGCAAATTATATGCTTCTTACTTATTGAAAAAACTACGGTACAAATACTCGCGTGCCGTGAAATACGCTCAAATGTCCCGCATTTCACTCGCTACGGCGGACCGCGACGCCTCGACGACCGAACGCTATTTGCAAAATTAAACCTGCAAAAACAAATAATTATTATGCTAATATACTGTACAACTACAGCACTACCAACAAAATTTCTTATCCCCATTCAATAATAAAGACGAACACCAACTGACATTCAAACGCTATTTAACACTTCTAAATGTTGCCTTACAAACACAACACCACCTCCACTAACACACTATTCATTCTATATTATTCTCATTCTCTTTCATCTCTCATCTTCACATCTGATGCAGGGAGGTGGATATTGTCGGACGTGTGTCTAGTCGATGCGCTATTGTAATGGTCATGATAAGAGCTAACCTGAAAACCTTAAGGATTCATATTACGCTCAAACGTCCACAAAACCTTCCGAGTCCCCCAGTGGAAACGTCCCCCGTTTTCTCTGTTTCCCCCGCCTTTGTCTATGGGAGCAGACGCTGTATGCTGGGACCTGTTGCCATCCATTCCTTTGTAATCAATTTAATTCTGCTTTCGATAGCTGAGTCAGAGCATTGTTAGTGAAGATAATAGTAGAGAATGAAAATGAGTTCATAGTCTCAATTTCAACGTCAGAGGGTACCGTAAATTAATTCATTGGAATAGGAGTAGCTGGACTCCCTGGCCTAGTTTGAGTGAGGGCGCCGCGGGCATTTTAACCGTTAGTAAGTGCCCGTCCCTTCATCCATACAGGTATGCCATTCCACGCTGTGTTGTAATTTGCCCTTCTTTAAGTGATTTGACCCAATTAATAGTTGATTGTGCAAGTGTTACAGTAACGTAGTTGATATGCTCTGAGTAAAGTCATATTTACGTCTTTAACGTCCCCTGAAACGTGTTGTTGTTGTCACCAGTTAGTAAGTGCCCGTCCCTTCATCCATACAGGTCCCTAACGCAGCCTAGGCCGTGTCTGTAGGGTGGATGTTGTATCCACTATGTCTGGGGACATGTCCGAGGTCCAGTAGGATCAGTTACCTTCGTGAGACCCGGCCGTCAGACACTTCAGACCACCTATAGCCCCCATAGCTGGCTCGTCTGGCCCTAACGCTCGGTCCACGAGGTGACCCGGGACCACCAAGCCACACACCACTACCAGCCCCCATCATTGGTGGATGAGTGTCTACCTCAGTAGGGCTATATTTGTGTGGTGGAATTAACCCACTGGGATCTCCAGAGTTCGTCAGATAGTACTCCATGGTGGCTGGACCCCATGGCTGTTGCTTGAGTATCACTCCTGACGACTGAGTGTTGTAGTGGCAGTTGCCTAGTATTTATGGTGCTAAGTGACTATCATAGTTGTGTTATTGAGTATGTCCACCCCGTAGGGTTGGAAGGGTATTGAATATGTCCACCCAGTAATGGTGTGAGTATGTTGAGCCTGAGGGCCTAGTAATAGATTTCGTCTGTTAGTACAAACCAATTCTTTCTTCTAATTTCATATTCATGTTTAAATAAACTTTGTATTTGTATAATTGTGTATATTATTTACCTACAGTATTTACCGTTATTTCTTCCCTATTGCTTGATACTATCATTACACCTACCCACGAGCCTCCTATCGTCACGCTACCAATGGTGATATATAAGAGTAAAAGGAATTGTTACTGGCACACAAGCCCTCATGAAGGGTGGCAGTAGCAGCCCTCATACTATACTGTATTTGTAGCTAGTTTGATCGAGTCGTTCTCGATGTTTTAAAAATTGCGAAGAGCTCCAAAAACTTACGGCTGTGCGGACGGCTACTCTGCACGATGCGTCCCGTTAACGCGGGAAATATCGTTATAGCCACTTCCCTACTTTATAGTAATGTAAAACACACTTCAGCTGAAAAGGAGGCACCAAATCAGAGCTTCACATGATAATGGGAGTGTTATGCACCAATTACAACAAATGAGTTAGAGGAGGTGGGCATTCTTAGGTGGTAGGAGAGAGAGAGAGAGCTCCTAGGTGGAATGATTAATGGGTAATATGTGGACGAAGGGAAGGGTGTATATGAAGGGACGAAAGGAAGGGTGTATATGAAGGGACGAAAGGAAGGGTGGTATGAGGAGGGAGGCAGGGAGAAGCGAAAACTAGAAGAAGAGAGAGGTGAATGACGAAGGGATAAACAGGTGGTAAGTGGAGGGAGAGGGAATTAGTAGACTTGATGAGTGGATGGATGGAGGGAGGGAGGAGGGGAGAGAGGAGGGAGGAGGGAGGGAGGGGGAGGAGGGAGGGAGGAGGGAGGAGGAGAGGTGGGTGGGTGGGAGAAGGAGGGTGGAAAATGGAGCTAGAGTAAAAAGGTGGAAGGATGGAGAGAGCCGAAAAGAGTGGAAGGAGAACCAGAAAGAGTGGAGGGAGGGAGAGTGAAAGGTGAAGGAATCAAGAATTGGGAATATAGATGGAAGGGAGGTGGTATGAAGGAGACCAGAATAGAAGCAGATGGAGAGAGACAAAAAAGTAGAGGGAGAAAAGGTGGTAAGTGGAGAGAAGGGAATATGGTAGGTGGAAGGAAGGAAGGAAAGAAGGAAGGAAGAGAGGGAGGGAAGGAGAAGTGGAAGGACAAAGGGAGAGAGGGAGGGTAGGAAGGACGGGGAGGGAGGAAGGGAGGGGGAAGGGAGAGGTGATATGTGGACAGAGGGAGAAATAATAGGTGGAGGGAGGGAGAGGTGGTACATGGAGGGAAAAAGAAGGGGAGAGAGGGAGGGGTAGAAGGAGGGAAGGGTGGTATGTGGAGAGAGAGAAAGGTGCTAGATAAAAGAAAGGGAAGAGAGCTGGTAGATGGAGGGAAGGAGAGGTGGAAGGAGGGAGGGAGGGGAGATATGGAGAAAGAAGGAGAGGTGGTATGTGGAAGCTGGAGGGAAAAAGGGAGGGAGAGAGGGAAACGTGGTAGACAGTGGTGGTAGGAAGGAGAGGTAATTGGTAGTAGGAGGGGGATAAAGTGTCGACTGGCCACACAAATCTAAATTCATTAATTTTTTTTCACGTTTCTTACATGTACATTTGAAAAATTACGGGTACATTCATTCCCTATTCGTTACCACAAAATAACAACATCATAGTTTTCAACATTATTCATTTACTATTGAGAAATATAAACAAGATAATTGCCACTAGCTATCAGACTGACTATTTTATTAAAGAAGCTACGATCAATATGATTATTAAGCCTACATTATAAGGCAAACACCTTGACCACCCCTCTCCACATCTTTTTCCTCAGATTTGCGCAATGCCTGTGGGTCGACCCAAACGTTCCCCCCCCCCCCAAAAGAAATCTAACAAAATCCAAAAAATAGCACTCATGAAACCCCTCGTGAGACTCTTAATAAATATGTACAATAAACCACTTAAATCAAGTAACTTAATTATAACAACAACTCATCTATGACAATATTCATTGCCCAATTATAGTACAGAACTTGGTATAACCTGTAATATTGGGTTATTTCATCACTAACATCAAATGTGATACTTACAAACAAGTCAGTTATTCAAGTGGACTATTTAATGAAATGTCTTCTCAAAAGTTTAATTATTTACCTATTATATAGTGCATCATTCATTTACGCTAACATTGCTGTCAAAATAACAATATTTTCAATATGAACTAAATTCATATAAAATTATAGCAATATTTACAAAATTCCCTGACTTTTCCAGACCAATACACACCCTGGAGACTAGTTGGTGATAGGTGAACATTACTACCATTAAATTATTTCAATTACTTGACACGTCACCGGTGTTACCTACCCTTACGGACGGACGCGACGACGCCGACCTCCGCAGAGACGACCGCCGCCGTCGCCTGCGTTTCCCGACTTGCGAGTCTTGTCCGAGGTGTTGCGCAGTCGCCCTTCCCGCAATCGTCTGTAAATGCAATCGTCCATTAATGTACTAGTCGTACTCAAAAAATATTCCCAGGAATATTACAAAAATACTGTACGAGGTCTGCATTAATTTTCGTGCAAACCGACCGGCACGACGACCGTGTACGTTTTGCCCTTTTCGAAGGGACACCCACAAAAAAAAAAAAAATATACATACAGTGCAATATAATCATCAAATAACCTGTTAATCTTTGACATCCTCACTGTACGGAGAGAACTGCTCTTCTCCAGTGCTGAGCACATCGTCACGGGCAAATTATATGCTTCATACTTATTGAAAAAACTACGTACAAATACTGCATGCCGTGAAATACTAAATAAACCAGATTTCACTCCAACGGATACGATGACCGCGATCACTGGCGCACGTAAAGCTATTTGAATTAACCTGCAAACACAAATAATTATTATGCTAATATACTGTACAACTACAGTACCAATCGACAACTTCTATCCCCATTTCAATATTAAAGACTAACACCAACTGACATTCAAACGCTTATTTAACACTTCTAAATGTTGCCTTATAAACACAACACCACCTCCACTAACACACACAATTCATTCTATATTATTTCATTTTCTATCTCTCATCTTCACATCTGATGCAGGAGATGGATATTGTCGGACGTGTGTCTATGAGTGTCATTACACTGTATTTGTAGCTAGTTTGATCGAGTAGATCTCGATGTTTTAAAAAATTGCGAAGAGCTCCAAAACTTACGCTGTGCGGATTTGCTACTTGCACCGATGTGTCCCGTTAACGCGAAATATCGTTATAGCCACATCCTACTTTATAGTAATGTAAAACACACTTCAGCTGAAAAGGAGGCACCAAATCAGAGCCACATGATAATGGGAGTGTTATGCACCAATTACAACAAATGAGTTAGAGGAGGTGGGCATTGTTAGGTGGTAGGAGGAGAGAGAGAGCCCTAGGTGGAATGATTAATGGGTAATATGTGGACGAAGGAAGGGTGTATATGAAGGACGAAAGGAAGGGTATATGAAGGACGAAAGGAAGGTGGTAAGGAGAAGGGAGGCAGATGGTAGGTGGAAGGAGGGAAAGTCCAAGGTGCAAAGGAGGGAGGGAGGGAGAGAGAAGCTGAAGGTGAAGAGGGAGAAGCTACATGGAAGGAAAAGAAAGAAAGAAAGGGAGGAGGGGAGAGAAAGAGGTGGAAGGAGAGGCAGAAGAGTGGATGGAGGCGACGGGAGAGAGGGGAGGGAGAGAGAGAAAGGTGGAAAGTGGAGGGAGATAAAGGTGGAAGGAGGGAGACATGGAGAAGCGAAAACTAGAAGGAGAGAGAGAGGTGAATGACGAAGGGATAAACAGGTGGTAAGTGGAGGGGAGGGGGGGGAAGATGGATGGAGGGAGGGAGGAAGAAGGAAGGATGGGAGGAGGAGGAGGGAGGGGAGGGAGGGAGGGAGGGGAGGGAGGGAGGGGGTAGATAGGATGGATGGATGGATGGAGGGAGGGAGGGAGGGAGGAGGAGGGAAGGGAGGGAGGGAGGAGGGAGGGAGGGGAGGGAGGGAGGAGGGAGAGGTGGGTGGTGGGAGAAGGAGAGGGGAAAATGGAGCAGGTAAAGGTGGAAGGATGGAGAGACGAAAGAGTGGAAGAGAACCAGAAAGTGGAGGGAGGGGAGAGGTAGAAGGTGAAGGAACTCAAGAGGTGGAATATAGATGGAAGGGGGGGTGGTACATGAAGGGAGACAGAATGGTAGATAGAGAGAGACAAAAAGTAGAGGGAGGAAGAAAAGGG
Source organism: Homarus americanus (assembly GCF_018991925.1). Taxonomy (NCBI): domain Eukaryota; kingdom Metazoa; phylum Arthropoda; class Malacostraca; order Decapoda; family Nephropidae; genus Homarus; species Homarus americanus. Next base: position 423,575 of record NW_024719383.1, read on the forward strand.
TAGTATGTGGAGGGAAGGAGATAAAGGTGGTAAGTGGAGAGAAGGGAATATGGTAGGTGGAAGGAAGGAAGGAAAGAAGGAAGGAAGAGAGGGAGGGTAGGAAGAAGGGGGAGGGAGGAAGGGAGGGAGGGAGAAGGGAGAGGTGATATGTGGACAGAGGGAGAAATAATAGGTGGAGGGAGGGAGAGAAAGGTGATACATGAAGGGAAGTAGAGACAAAACGTAGAGGAAGGGAGAGGTGGTACATGGAGGGAAAAAAGAGGGGGATGGAGGGAGGGGTAGAAGGAGGGCAGGGTGGTATGTGGAGAGAGAAAAAGGTGCTAGATAAAACAAAGGAAGGAGAGCTGGTAGATGGAGGGAAGGAGAGGTGGAAGGAGGGAGGGAGGGGAGATATGGAGAAAGAAGGAGAGGTGGTATGTGGAAGCTGGGGGGAAAAAGGGAGGGAGAGAGGGAAACGTGGTAGACAGTGGTGGTAGGAAGGAGAGGTAATTGGTAGTAGGAGGGAGAGCAAGGTGTCGACTGGCCACACAAATCTAAATTCATTGATTTTTTTTCACGTTTCTCACATGTACATTTGAAAAATACAGGTACATTCATTCCCTATTCGTTACCACAAAATAACAACATTCAAATTTTTCAACATTATTCATTTACTATTGAGAAATATAAACAAGATAATTGCCACTAGCTATCGGACTGACTATTTTATTAAAGAAGCTACGATCAATATGATTATTAAGCCTACATTATAAGGCAAACACCTTGACCCGTCTCCACATCTTTTCCCTCAGATTTGCGCAATGCGCGTGGGTCGACCCAAACGTTCCCCCCCCCAAAAGAAATCTAACAAAATCCAAAAAATAGCAAAAGAAATCTAACAAAATCCAAAAAATAGCACTCATGAAACGCCTCGTGAGACTCTTGATAAATATATACAATAAACCACTTAAATCAAGTAACTTAATTATAACAACAACTCATCTATGACAATACTCATTGCCCAATTATAGTACAGAACTTGGTATAACCTGTAATATTGGGTTATTTCATCACTAACATCAAATGTGATACTTACAAACAAGTCAGTTATTGAAGTGGACTATTTAATGAAATGTCTTCTCAAAAGTTTAATTATTTACCTATTATATTGTGCATCATTCATTTATGCTAACATTGCTGTCAAAATAACAATATTTTCAATATGAACTAAATTCATATAAAATTATAGCAATATTTACAAAATTCCCTGACTTTTCCAGACCAATACACACCCTGGAGACTAGTTGGTGATAGGTGAACATTACTACCATTAAATTATTTCAACTACTTGACACGTCACCGGTGTTACCTACCCTTACGGACGGACGCGACGACGCCGACCTCCGCAGAGACGACCGCCGCCGTCGCCTGCGTTTCCCGACTTGCGAGTCTTGTCCGAGGTGTTGCGCAGTCGCCCTTCCCGCAGTCGTCTGTAAATGCAATCGTCCATTAATGTACTAGTCGTACTCAAAAAATATTCCCAGGAATATTACAAAAATACTGTACGAGGTCTGCATTAATTTTCGTGCAAACCGACCGGCACGACGACCGTGTACGTTTTGCCCTTTTCGAAGGGACACCCACAAAAAAAAAAAAAATATACATACAGTGCAATATAATCATCAAATAACCTGTTAATCTTTGACATCCTCTACTGTATGTTGGGAGTTTTCATCTTCTCAAGTGCTGGATCACATAGTCGTCGGGCAAGTTTTGTGCTTTTTACTCGATTAAAAACGCTACGATACGGATACGGACCTGCTACGAAATGCGGTTGAAGTGTCCCGCATTTCACTCGCTACGGTTTGAGCGGACCGCGATGCCTCGACGGCCGAACGCCATTTAGAAAATTTAACCTGCAAAAAAAATTACATTTTTTATGCTAATATACAAGTACAGTACTACTGAAAACAATTTCTTATCCCTATTCAATAATAACACCATCTGATATTGAAACACTGAATAACAGTTCTAAATGTTGCCTTACAAACACAACAGCAAATTCACTGACACACAATACATCAATCATAACAATTCAATAGTGCTATTTAGATGCATTCTTGGAGAATAATTTCAAAATAGATTCTACATTATTTTCATTTTCTTTCATCTGTCATCTTCACGTCTCGTGCGGGGACGTGGACGTCGTCGACGGTGCGTCTACTCTTTACGCTATATTTTTGTCGAGTCTGGTCGAGTCGTTCTCGACGGTTTAAACTTTACGGCCGTACCGACGACTCCTCTGCGTCGTGCGTCCCGTTAAGACGGGTCGTGTCGTTATAGCCACTTCCCTACTCTATAATACTGTAAAACACACTTCAACTGAAAAGGAGGCACCAAATGAGACCTTCACATGATAATGGGAGTGTAATGCACCAATTACAACAAATGAGTTACAAAGGGGATGAGCATTGCTAGGGAGACGGCGGAGGCGGGTGTACAAGAGAGGCGATCGCGTTAACTTTCGTTTGCCGTTTGTTTACTTGCCTTGCCTCAATTTTTTACCTTAATTGTACAACAATTTTGTTTGAAGTACCACAATTGTTAAATAACATAAGCAAGTTAGGTAATATGATTCATGAATGCTGGGAAAACAGGTAAAGGGAGTTGAGAGTTTCATTCAGCCTTTAGACTTACCATATAAGCCATTACTTTACATCATTGATAATATGCCTTAATTTTTTTTAAACTCCTTGTTCAGTATTTTGTATTTGCTATATTAACACAAGACTCACCACTATAGCCACACCCTCCTAGCCTTCCCCTACCACTCCAGGCCAAGCTGTGAACTATGTATAAAAATGATAATTACTTTGTACTTATTTACTCCTCGTTCCCAAAATGTAACTCCCCGGACGAGTGTGCTCTTTGGCGGAAACTATGATTTTCTGCTCGTTAAACAAAAACTAAAGTCGACCTGTTGTTCCATGACAATTTAATGACGACAATTCAAAATCCGGACGGAGAGATTCCCGAGTGCCTCGAGACGGACACAAACTCCCTCATCGCTCTCGAGGAGTGGCTCCGCCGGCACCGCACTTTCGACAATTTCTCCGCTGCACTTCGTCGTACTGCCGAAGGTTTCGATATTTCGGACTTACTCGCAAACTACGTCATTCCCCGGATATACCGCGACGTAGCCGAGCGCACGACGCGCCGTCTGCGCGCTCCAGAAACTCCGTCGAACCCCAAAATTTAATCTCCGCGAGGCACGTACTAGCCGCTGTTCCCCAAGAAACGGGCGAGACCCCGGATCGGCAATTACGAGTACCGTATTAAAATTCCTTGCCAGACGCTGTAATTTCAAATGCGTAACCGGTGCTCGGGCGTGTGACGATTACGTTAGAGATGCCCTCGTAAATGGCTCGGCCCGTCGTGCTATAAGATGGCGTCTCTTCCAAAATAAAACTTGGGATTTGCCTACTGCCTATGAGCAGACATTAAGCCTCGAAATGGCCCACGGACACTCGGCGTCATTTATACGACCCGCTTCTTTAGTTACCGCTGCAGTACGCGAGCCCCAGAAACTGCCCGATAAACCCTCGCCCACCCCTTGCGAGTCTGATTTACTGAAGGTTTTTCGGGAACACAACTGTACGACCTTCCTAATATTCCAAGTACAAAAACAATAACAAATCAAATACCACACAATACTTCACGTCCAGTTAACTCGAGGTCCAATTCACTCGACGTTCGGTTCCCTCGAGGTCGGGTTAGCTTCGGGTCTACTTCGCCGCAGATCCGGTTAACGTCCGACCCGCTTCGCTTCGGGTCCACTTCTGGCATTGACGGAGAGTGCCTGAAAATATCACTCGAGATAAAGTACGGCACTGTTACGATATAAAATTAAAATGTGTACAGAGTGGTAGTCTTCAGAACTATTTTAATAAAAGGTTAATTAACTGAACTGAAACATACAAGTAGAAAAAGGTATAAAAAGAAATAAAGTATTATAATTGATAAACAATGACGTTATAATTTGAAAACCAAGCTAAAACTTATTAATACACTTTAAAGAAAAACAAAATACACACATTCAAAAATTTTTATTCGACGGAAAAGGTGAATCGGGGCCACGTTTTGAGATGTCACGTACCACCGACACGACTTTAGACACAAAAACATTCACACGTGCACACTATGTCAATACTACTAAACAATTGCACATAAACACGATTAATAAACAACAACATGAAGTCGAGTAACAGACTAAGTCTACCTCCTATGGGTCGACACTGATTCGCCGGTTGCCGTCGCGTGCGAAATTGGACGGTCTGTACGGTAGAGTCCGAACTTGTCGCACTCGGATGTGTTGTTCGTCCTCGAAACTTCCTTCCTGGAAATGTGACCAATAGCTATATAATGCACAATACTGCATAACTATTATATTACAGGCAAGGATTATTTCGTCGGTATCCGACAGAATAACCGCTCGCTATTTGACCGGGATCTAAAATCAAACTAAATACTTTGGCCCACAGAAAACTCGACAATTAAATAATAGTGCAATGACTAGTTTAATGCCCACAATCATCCAGACTACACTCCCATTAAAATCGGCAACAATCCCAGCAGGTACCGGTCAAATAGCCGATGGTCATTTGGCCTGGAATCCGGATCAAATAACAACTTCGTATATGTATAATAATGGTTACTTATTTGTTTTATATCCCATGGAAAAATTAATTACTCAAATAGGCTTTTCAGTATTATTATCGTTTTGGTCGTGCAGTGTCGCTAGGTTAGGTTGATATTATGTTGTTCCAATGGATTTTAATGTAGCTTCTGACCTTTGGAAAATAGGTGCATGACCGAAACGATAATTTTACCTGTTTTTTTTTTCGTACTATTTTCTAATACATCGACATGACCTTTACTTCCTTCAACAACAATGAATCTTCCAAAGAAGGTTAGACTTTGAACAAAAAGTTAAAAAAAACAAACATTAAAACCCTACCTAACTTTTTGTGATACACGTGCCAAAAAATAATGATTCGGTATACCGTACACGGTTTCACACACAACCAATCGTGTTTACATTTCCTGGACATGACCAACATGGGTTGAAGCTACACCAACATTGATATTCTTATTGTGCAACTGAGGGAAACGCACTTTTGTGGAATTTAATATTTAAATCTCTTTCACTTCAATTGCACATAATCTGCTGTAACCAATCAGTGGGCGGTTCAAATATATTGGGGGATTTATGCATGCACAAACATTTTTTCTACGTGTATTCAAAGCCTCCCTCGTAAACTAAATGCTGAACACAAAATAGCACTCGCTACCAAAACATTGAAACCACAAAAAATAATTACTAAAATAACTTCATCTCGGATCACTAATTACCTGTGGGCAGGGCATGAAGGTTGAGGGTAAAACACGGGGAAAAGCTCATCGTATCACACTAAAATGATGTCTCTCTCTGCTTTAAAAGTATGCGAAGAAATTACTTATTACCGTAAACGCCCCTCCGAAAAATCTGCCGATTCGCCGCATCGCGTTTCTTTGTAACCGACCCTGAGTCCGAGAGTACTATCGCATCCACACAAAAGGCAACGCAAAATTACAACACGACACTTCAACAGAGTTACTTTCATTGGAACCAAATATCAAAATAAATACTCTGTTTAATATGGCACGTCCCGTCCCGTGTCGGAAGTTAGGTAAGGTTAGGTAGGTCTCTTTGGTTGGTTATAATAGATCAGATTATACAGTATTAGCTTCTAGTAAATGTCGCATCTTACAATAAATACTATATTGAAAATAACACCTGTGGAAAATGTGAACAAAATCAAACTACTCCTCTCAAAGACAAACCCCAAAGGATTCTACCAAATGTATCAAACAAACACGAGATAAGATTGACCAATACGGTCAGATACCGGCGAGCTAACCGATAACGACGGAGAAATGAGCAATAATCTCGATAAATATTTTTCAACGGTTTTCGCCACCGAAAATTTAAACATGATATCCGAGGCCCTGACTCTATTCAGAGATAGTGAAGAAAACAAATTAAGCGAGATAGTAGTGACTAGTAACGATGTTTATATCTAGCGCTTGTGAGACCTCACCTGGATTACGCAGTTCAGTTCTGGTCACCGTATTACAGAATGGATATAGAATCCTTGGAGAGAGAGTCCAGAGGAGAATGACAAGACTAATCCCAGGCATTAGGAACCTTGAGTACAGAGACAGGTTAAAGCGTCTTAATTTGCACTCCCTCGAGAGACGTAGAGTGAGGGGCGACCTGATAGAGGTGTATAAATGGAAGTCAGGGTTAAACAAAGGGGACATTACAGAGGTACTCAAACTATCTAGCCAGGAGCAAACTCGTAACAATGGTTTTAAATTAAGACATATTTAGATTTCGGCGTGAAATAGGTAAACACTGGTTCGGAAACAGAGTAGTGGATGAATGGAACAAATTACCAAATACCACCATTAACTCGAATATGCCGGATAGCTTCAAACATAGGTTGGATGCTTACATGAGCAATAGGGGTTGGGTATAAACGGGACTGCCCAGTATGGGTCAATAGGCCCGCTGCAGTTTCCTCCATTCTCATGTTCTTAATGGCTCTGACAGAAATGAAGGTCAGAAACATTAACACAAAATACACTAGGAAAAAATTTTTGGTATATCACTTGTTGCCACTAAACGAATCTCGAGAATTTTATAGTTACAGTCAGTAGTTTTGACAATTCTAACCACTTTTCATTAATGGCATTTCTGGCGCAAATTACGTTTAAGCGAGAAATTTAACATTTTATTATTTATGTTCGTATGTGGCGGTACACACCCTGATTAGGTTCAATGGTGTTTTTCCGATAGGTCTTTATGTTTTGAACACTCTCAACTTGATTTTTATAGCAAATATCTAAATTCTGAGATTGGGGGCGGTCCGACTAATTACCCAAATGTACCCAAATATAGCCTGAATGAAGTCAAATAATGGTCCTAGATAAATAAATCGGACTGCCAATCACTTCTCGACTAGTATTTGGTGTCAGAAAGTCACAAAAAATTGGAAAACTTACTTTAATCTGAATTAATAGATCGCGTGCATGTACCGACGGAGCGAGGAATTGCCCAAATGTAGCCGCAATAAAGTCAAATGATGGTCGTACAAGCGTAATTCGGGCTGTGAATCACTTCTCGATTATTATTTGGTGTCATAAAGTCCAAAAAAAATTGGTAAACTTAATTTAATCTGATTTGTGTTAGGTTAGGTTAGGTTAGATTAGATTAGGTTAGGTACATGCACTAGATCTATTAACTCATATTAAATTAAGTTTACCAATTTTTTTTGACTGTGACACCAAATACTAGTCGAGAAGTGATTGGCAGTCCGATTTATTCATCTAGGACCATTATTTGACTTCATTGCGGCTATATTTGGGTAATTAGTCGGACCCATTGGGGGGGGGAGGGCTTATATCAAACCTATTGACTTGTGACACAAATGTAGCTCAAATTCGTACATAACATAACAAAAACCATCGGAAAAACATAGATTCAATTTTGATTTCGTATAATAACCACAAGTGAAAATTTACAGATACTGCCACCACCTCCATGAACAACCCAACACAATGGATTAAAATAACCATTAAATACACTTAGTCACACCATAATAATAACCCAACAACTGCTCACTATTATTAATGATATATATCTTATATAATAATATTAATATATGTCTTACCGATGCCTCAGGCGAATATTTTCAGGGCTGTCAAGTAGTCGTACACCCTGACCGTCCTCCATCTTGGTTCTCTGTCTAGTGGCTGTTGGTGCTGGTGACGGATCCCAGAATAAACAGACGAGAAACTCTCCTCTGTACCCCCGTGATGAACGTTTAGTAGCGCTGTTAACTCCTAGATGGCGTTCACCTCCATATATCAACCTTTATTATCTTATTACTTTTTTAAGTTGAAAATATAAACCAACACTTAAATATTCATTTATTCACATCTTAATCAAACTATATTAGCATGTAATACGGTTCATAAAGATAAAATGAGTTTTTGGTGTGAAATAACTGAAAAACGTACAGAATTCAGGAATTTAACAAGAAAGAAAATGTGACTTCGTTCTTGGCCACTAAAGAAATTTTATAAATTGGGGGAACTAAAGAAAATTATAGATCAATTACATAACTGCAAACTTTGAAGTATTCTCACTATCTCTATAAACAATACTATGCGCTAGCAAAGCCTATATGTTGCTGATACTTACAGACTACCTGAAGTACTTAATAACTACCTGGTTTATTTAAAGGGTGTGAAACTTATATTTAGATTGTGTGTGTTAAGTTGAACCAATTTTATTGTTTCTTTTCTTTTACCAATACTTGTCACGATGTTGTCAAATAAAGCCACTGATAATAATCTGTAGTTTTCTTGACAGGATAAAGGCCGTTGCTTACACTGTTAAAAAGGCAAATAAATTCTATAGTATATTTACGAATGCATAGATGGAACCCAGCCAGACATATATTGAATACATTCATTTTATTACAAACCTTAAAGACTTTTCAAAATGTCAATACCCTAACTTAGTGAACATTACCTAGAGATTCAGATGTATATTTGTGTGAAATAAGTGACGAGTGTAGAGAAACTTAAAAATTCATAATTATTTTTTATCCATAATCTTTCAAATAAAATTCAATTGTTATATGGCTATTGAAGTTGGGATAAATATAGCATGACAATTTCTACGGCTTTCTAACGGCTGCCAGACACCACCGCCCGACTCTCATTAAAGCCGCTAATGGTTATTACGCCTGTTTGACCCCTTTGTAAAACCACATTCATTCATCTCTATAGTCATAAGTTAAAAAAATTATACATAGAAAAACAGTAACATCAGCAATAGCAAGGCGATAACCAAGACATACTGAAGTTTTATAGAAAAAATAAATAAAAATGAAATGTCTTAAACACTGGTAATTCGGTGGTTAGCCTAAAACCAAGCCCCCCCACCCCCCCCCACCCCCCCACCTCCCCCACCCAACGCTCGTCTTTAAATACTCCGAGGGCTGTGCCACAAGGTCAGTGCTGATCGTTACCACCGTTAGAACAGAGCTCCGTAACCCAAGGATATACTTGTCTTTTTTTCTTCAAATGCTGTTATTAATTCTTGATTTATATAGTTAAAGGTAAGTGTTGTTAATTTATTATATTTATTTTGATACAAATTTGTTATATATTTGTTATTTGGGATTTTCGTTTGTTGTTGTGACTTTAACATTCTGCTTATTTCAGACACTTGTGATCTACCTACAATTGAGATCTATGTGGTAACTACTAGCAATGTCTAAACGGTTGGATGAAGTCTGGTTTTTGGTCAAAACCAGATCTAGTCTGAACCCATTAAACCATCTACCTTCATCCAGTGTACGGCGAAGGACGAACCTTGTTGAAAGTGTGATAAAATTCGGGAAACATTAAATTAATATTTTGTACGAGTCGGAACTTTTAAGGATGTTTGATTTTGTTTAAAAAACTAAATTGTAAACATAACATGGCTGATTTTCTTCCCACCCTACAACAGGTAATTTTGTGGATTCAACCGATCACGGCTTAAGTATTTAGTAGTGTCGTAACGATGTTATAGACCTTAACCTAACGTATCTCTCTTTAATGACATGAGTAGTGTACCAGGTTATTTATGTTAAGCATCCTTTAACCCTATCGATTTTCTTTAAGGTTTATGTCGAAGCTAACTATTCAGTAGTTCCCTCGCTAAATCATTAATTACGCTGGGAGAAAACTCCCAATCCTCTAGCCCAACCAATATTAAGTATTAACTTACGAAATTCTTTAACAATCAAACTATAACCTCATAAGGACAGGATAGTATGCTCTTCCCACCCACCTATGCCATTCTCTGCTGGGATTTAGTTATAATAATTGAAAACACAATATTTTTATAACCAAGAAATAGATATGTCATGTAAATTGATTGTGGATTAAGGTAGGCTACGTTCACCCCAACAAAAGTGTAACCAAACAAGTAATCATTTGACTAGATTCCGTTCACAGAAGTCGAGTCACTTTTGTCGGTATCCTGGCAGATAACAAGCGGTATAAACCTTCTCTAACGGCCTATAAAGCAATTGTGAATTCAGTGGCGTAGGAGGATGTCGAACCGGGTTTGGGTGCATAAACTCTAAACCAGTTTAGTGCCTTGTCATGTTTAGGGACTTGCTGAATCACCCAGGCATATTCTACTAGTTTCTTCATAACGACAATGGTAAACTAGATGAAAATGGTTAAAATGTCATTATCTGAAAAAAAGACATTAAACATGCTATTGGAGTTGAAAGAATAGCCATATTTTTAAGGTAAGCTCTGTATTAGAGTTGAAACCTACTGTTGAACTAGGCAACACTTGAAGGTTAACCTTGACAAATTATGATTTAGGAAAAATATTCAGATACAGCTCAATGGATTCGCAATAATTGACGAAAAAATGGGGGCGGACTGTATTCATGACTTGACTAGACGCCCTTGGTGTGAATACTTTGTTAAATTACAAATGATGTCTTCTTCATTCGAGAGTCAAGACTCGATGCGACTTGGTTCATAAAATGCATATATTAAAACCAAACCTCAATTCAACAAAGTAAATATTCACGGGAGAGGTCAGCAGTTCCCCTTGTCTGGCCACTGAGATATGTCTGCCGCACACCTACACGTTCCCCAACCACTTGGTGCCTGTACTGGTAACTCCTGAATCTGTAAGCGGTAGCATTTATAGAACAGTCCACTTATACTGCAGATATTTGAGCTCCATTAGCCAACACGGAAAAGTTCACTCGTCTTGGGTGGTAAGATTCACAGGGTTTAACTGCTAATCTTGGTACTGTACTGCATTATTTCTATTACTACATATCTTATTACCCTAATACAACTGTACCACTACAGCACCCTCCTCCACTGCTAGTACTCTTACCACCACTACTACTACTACTATACTCATTGCAGTACTACCACGACAGTAATAAACTCCCCACCACCATTACTGTACCTTTTTATAATTGCTTTTTATTTTCATTTTTACGTAACTATACACGATGAAAGGAGTTATACAAATACTATGTTCTTGTTTAACCCTTTACTAATATTCGTCACTCCACGAGATATATCTCTCTACAGTAATATACCTCAGTACCCTCAGTAGGTCCCTACACAAAGGGATAAAAGATACAGCCGGGATATACCAGGTAACACTATATATATATATATATATATATATATATATATATATATATATTATATATATATATATAATTTATTTTTTTTATTTTTTTATTGGGCACCCCCCTACATCCTTGTGTAAGGTGAAGCGCAGAAGCGTTTACAGCGCCCAACAGGGAAGCATGCTAAGTTCATGCTTGCCTTATGTCTCATGAGTTAAGGGCGTAGAAGCCTGAAGAGTCAATGGTTTATGTTTAAGCAAATTATTGGAAGCTCCAACAACTTGTCCCTGAATACAAATTCGCAACTTTCGATTTATAGCAGGTACCTACTTTGCTGCTAGGTGAACAGAGACCAAGGGGGACTAGGAAGAGTGTCCAAACAACTTCCGCTGGCCTGGGAATCGAACCGGCGACGTCTTGTTTGCGAGGCAAGAGCGGTACCGCTCCGCCGGCGCCCCCCGTTAAGGGGTATAGGGAGGGTAAAGCAGTTTTAATGGGTATAGGAGGTACAGATGTGCCTATCAACTAACAAAGAGGTGTGTCAAGTGTATATATTAAATACACTCGACACAAAACACCGTCACAAATACGTATACTGTACTATATTCTTCAATCCAACATTTTATATTGTTGCACATCAAATCCTCACATAATGCTGGAGGAGGAGTAAGAGGGGGGAGGTTCGGGAACGGTTGGTGGAGGAGACGTGTAAGAGAAGTTAGGTATGGAACAGCAGGTCTTAGTGCATGAGGAACATTTGCTGCAGGAGGTAGTATTAGTGGAGGAGGAGGTGTTAGTAGAAGAGGTGGTGTTGGTGTTAAAGAGAGAGAGTTGTTAGTATAGGAGAAGGTGTTAGAAGAGGAGGGGGTGTTAGTATAGGAGGAGGTGTTAGTATAGGAGGAGGTGTAGTATAGGAGGGGGTGTAGTATAGTAGGAGGTATTAGTATAGTAAGAGGTATTAAGATAGTAGGAGGTATTAGTATAGGAGTTGGTGTTACTGGAGGAGGTGGAGGAGTGGCTATTCGGCTGTTTTGGGTGTCGTCTCGAAATAGAGTTACCGGATATAAATAATTCTAACGTTAGTTAAGAGGAACCGTATTAACTATACTGTAGTGTACGCTGTGTATCTAACATACGTACTCTACACTATCTTTCTATTTACTCTTCGCCACTGGTCAGCTCTAGCCAGATGGGTGGTTGGGTATTTGTTACACACTTGGCAAGTACGGATAGCCACTGAGCATGTACTGTACGACATCTACAATGTGCCTTGGTCGAGTCTGCTGGTCTTACGAGCTCGCCCTCGGTGCTATTACTACATTCTCTGGCAGGTTAATCACAGATCACAACTCGCTACAAACACGTTTACCCTGGAAATATCCAGTACTTTTGGCTTCTTTGAGTCATAAATTATAGTGGAGTGGCTATCACCTAGCTCCAGAAATGAATGCTTAACTATGAAATGTCCTTATTAACTGCTTATGAACTTCTATTAAATCATTCCTTGCCCATCTATAATTACAAACTAGGCAGTTGAAGCTGTTCTTACTTCAAATGGGCCTCCTGTACACATTACAAACCAACTGCCAGTCTTTAATATATATGTAACCAATGAAAATGACAGTACAGTGTAGTACTGTTTTATGAAGGACAGATCATCTACTATAGGTATGTGAATGATCTTCATATAAATATCACTATGATAATTTTTAAGATTTGACATACAGTATTATGCTGGTCAGACTTGACAGCCTGTCTATCTTACATTTTCAATCTATCTACCTATCCAATGTGTAAATGGGTAGCTTATAGCTAGTAGTGACTATGAAGGCAGTCACTCTGCATAACAAATAAAGCCTGCAAGACCAACCCAGTGGCATGCTTATAAGATATTAGTTATTCTTTGATTTGTTAATTTTTTCTTACGGGGAATAGCCCACCCGGGCACGGGTAGTTGACCCACAACGGGTCCTAGGGGGGCGAAAAAATAAGGGTTAAAAAGAAATTAAAACTTATTCTTTCTTGTTTACAGTAACATTAATCACAGGAGCCCACAATGTGTGCTTGGAGGCTACAAACACCAGCACTCAACACTTATTAGATTACAGATTTAAAGATTGTTCAGGACTGATTCTTGTGCTGGTGTTGGTGCTGCTGGTGATGTTGGTGCTGTGGTGATGATGATGATGCTGCTGCTGCTGCTGGTGGTGATGTTGGTGCTGCTGGTGATGTTGCTTTTGTTGCTGCTGGGGTTAAGGGTTGAGGATGGTGTGTAGAGGTGAAGTGTAGGTTCAGGATGGCAAGTGGAGTTATGGGTTGAGGTAGGGTGTGCATGTAGAGGGTGGGAGTGGCTGGCTGGCTGGGTGCAGAGGTGGAGTGGATGTTGAGGGTGGAGGTAGAGTTTGAGTGTGGGACATTTTGTATGCATAACACTTTGATGCTACATACTAACATTCTTAAAGATTTTCCCACATCATCATAATAATGTAAATAAGCCCCACGGGGCAGGGTTCCAAAGGTCGGTGCCGACCTATCCGTCGGCACTCGCCTCTCTCGCGCAGTGGCAGAGATTGCCACGGACTTTCGTCTCTTAGGCGCTCTGGACGCGGGCTCGCGGCTCTAAATCTGACCGTTGGGTGTGGTTTGGAGGTGGAAGCTGAGGGTAGGGTGTGGAAGTTGAGGGCGAGGTGTGCAAGTTGATGATGGAGTGTAGAGGTATGAACACGATAACTAATGTCACGTGCAATTGTCTTTACCTCGGTTCGCACGCGGAGGTCAATTAAACACGCGGGAACATCATAGCCGCTTTTATTTGTTAATTCTAAGCAATAGTCAAATATTAAGAATTGATTAAGGAGCAAACAACCTGACCATGATTTATCCACTTCAAAACTAAATTAAAAACTCAATTGATTGCAACATAAAGTAATGTAGCTAAGAAGTGTCTCAGCCACAAGTACAGAGAATAAGGCATCAATGTAATTAATAACAAGCATAACAACTGGAAAACAGGTTCATAAAATCTAGATCTATAGCATTCTGACTTTGATATATCTATGATATGTACACATATGGTCACTTGAGTCAGCATTCGAAGGCTGATTTAACATTGGTAGATTGTGACGGCCCTTCACTAAAAGAAGAAACTAAATGAAAACAAGTAATTGGCTTCATTGAATGACACTTTTAACTTTAATTGGGGTACTTATCACATTTAGGGTTTTTCATTTTGCACCATTGACACATGACTACAACGCTTATGCTCATTTTATATGCAAGCTGAAAAAGAAGTTTTATGATACATCATCTATACAAATTTGTCTAACCACACAACTTGAAACCGAATCCCGTTTTTGATTCGGACGTTCGCCGCTACGTTGACGCGGAGCGGTTCGTCGGCGGTCCCGAGATGTGACGTCCCGTTCGTTTCTCCTTACCCGAATAGTGCACGGTCGATTTGAGCGAGAGACGTGCTAATTTTTCTTTCTTCCAAAGGATGATGTACAGAATAATCTATCAGGAGCGTATAAAAACTGATATGGATGTAACGCAGGACGAAACATAAATTAGCACGTCCTCGCTTCCTAGAATTAACATTACATATATTAGAATTGCCAGAGTAAAAAAATTTCCCATTTTCGTCTTGGCCGTTTCTTCCCCCGCCTGCGGCCCACAGCTTCGGCCAAACGTCGGTAGTTACACAGCCTTGGACTCCCCGGTACGAGAAGCGTCGGAATCCTCGTCGTCCTCATCGCTAGGCGAGTCGCTCTCCCCCTCGTGGGTCATTGTGGCCACCAGAGTGCCAACTGCCTTCCCCAGGTCGCCTGTAACAATATTTTTGAAAATTAAATTACACCCAATATTGAGAGAAATGCATGCTAATCATTATGATCAAGTTATATACCCACTGTTAGTACACGTGCAACACACTCTTAGAACGAGAGAACTCACCATCCCGAGCCTCTACTGTATGGGGCTGCATGTTTAAAGAAAAAAATATATAGATTTAATTCTTAATTTTACTTTTCATTTTTTTTATCTGTCATTCATGAGGCTACACTTCTATAAATAACTTCAAAATCAATTTTACTGTCTTAAATCACAATTAACTTCATTTGTTTTTACAATGTAGTACTTTAAAGTTAATGTACTATCTTAATTTTTTTAGATTTAATGCTTGGCACTGAGAAAAAATTGCCTTTTCTGATATTCCTCTCAATATAAAAAAGACCTCTCCCCATCAACCGGACAACACGGTCTTTCTATTCCGTCGCTGTAAATGCCGGGGTAATCTTCCGGTTGGCTGGAATCTCCGGTCCGCAGAACTCTCCGATAGCTGGAATGAATGTTGAACCTTCCGGGATAACTCTCTCCGTTATGGGCGCGAAACCGGTTTCCGAGGTCGAAATCGCTCGCGTTTCTCGGAAAAATTCGGAGAAAATCTCTCCGTTCCCAGCGTGGAAGCAAATAATTTTCGGGGAGTTATCGGAGATTGTGCCGTGCTCCGACGCGTCCGCGCGTTCCTTGCGTCGAGGGTGTGTGGGTGGGCCGGTTGCTTGGGTAACGTAGGCCGTGGGCTCGCGCGCTTAGTTTGTGCTGCCGTTGTGCGAGGTCTTTCCCTCGTCGAGTTTGCGCAAATTGGCGTTGTGCAGTACTGTACATTACTGTACCGGGAAACACTCGGCCCAAAATACAGCGTTAAGACATAAAAAGTGATTACAGTTGTGTACATTTGCTAGAGTGGACAGTGTTGCTTACTGTAGGCTAGTGTATAGGTGTGTACATTCCATCCTGCTACAGTAGATGGTAGAGGACACAGGTAGGCCATCCTGTATCATCATATTACCATTTGGCCTGCCTGCATCGCAACCTCAAGACGGCAGCATCTGCTGGCGAGTACGGTACGGGGGGGTCCCCGGGTTACGAACGGGATCCGTTCCCGAGGACGTTCGCAAGTCGGGTACGCGTGCCGTGTGCGTACCGTACTTACAAAACAACGTTTAAAATCTCACTATATTATAGCCCAAGTCTTTATATACTGTACATCTAAAATCACTTAATTTTAGACAAAAGAAGAAATAGAATAACAAAATACGGTAAATGAAAGTAAAAATAAGTCGTCGAGTAAATGAAATACTGTAAATTTCAAGTATAACCCAGTTCCTATCGGCATTCGTTCGTAAGTCGGGGACTTTCCGTAGTAATGTACAGTACCGACATTATTTTGTTTATTTACATTATATTGTACGTATACAACAGTGTTTGTGTAAATAAATACAGTGACCCCTCGGTTAACGAACTCAATCCATTCCAGAAGGTCGTTCGTTAACCGAAACCATTGTTTCAATGGGTTTTTGGGTAATTGGTTCCAGCTCACCGAAAATTTCCTAAATTCAACAAAAATGGTAGAAAAGTTCACTTATTTTGAGGTGTGTATGTAGAAGGCTCCTGGATGATGATGATGATGGGAATTAGAATGGGGGTGGAGGAGAAGGAAGAAGAAAAGGCTTTGGGGTGGAAGAGAAGTCACCCCATGGCACCATTTCATCCATAAAATTTTAGTTCTCTTGGTGTATTTCAAGATTATTTTCTTTAAATTAACACTGCACTGCATTATATATTGTCAATATGCAAAATAAATTTCAAAATTACCAATAATTTGCTTGGAAACACAGAAAAAAAGCGTTTAGTTGAGAAGAGTCTCAAGCAAGATGTTACCTCCACTGAAAACAGAGAGAGACTAATGCCTGTCTGGTGTGTTAACAGGCTGGATGGCATGCCAGAAACTAGTTTCTTTACCTTCAATTATGTTCAATAATTGTTAAAATGACTAAAAAAGTTAATATTAAACTTTTAAAATTATTGAATAGTATAAACTTCTTGATATTTACTAAAATAGTAAGGAATTTAAGCCCTAGAACCGATTAATGTATTGGCGGACTGATACTAAAGCTGGTTGCCCGGTGAGTGCAAGCGAAAACATTTTGAGCTCGGTTCGTAAGAAATTCGTTAACCGAATTTTTGTTCGTTAACCGAATTGAAGATCCTTATGGAAGGCAGTTCGTTAACCGAAATTTCGTTAACCGAGGCGTTCGTTAAACGAGGGGTCACTGTACAGCTCTCTGTCCGTTCGAGATGTGTACTTTTTACTCTCGGAAAACTTTCCCCAGTACGGGGGTGCAAAATCCCACGGTCGGTCGTCGCTGCTCCCTTCGTGCCAAGCGCCCCCAAAATCTCTCCGTTTCGTGGCCCGTATCGCGGATTTTTTGTATATACGTGTACTGTATAGATTTTTTGAACAAAGTTATAGATAAAGTATTCAATAATATTTTAGTAAAAAAAATGCCTTTCTAACTGAATTAGAATGATTTTATAAACTCCAGTACGAACGTTTCTAATGTTTTTTCGAAAAAGCCTCGAGTCGGCGTAGTGTCGCGTTGAAATATTGTACACTTTTATGCTAGCCGTAAACATTTTCGCTCGTGACTGCAGCCTAAATGCGACGGGAGAGCGTGTCTCGGTACGAGACGTGTAGTTTAGAATCTCGCAAACCTTTCCCGGCGAGTGGATGAATTCCGCTGGACGAGAAATTCGATGCATCGATGCCCGGGAATCTGCCGTTTGGAAGAACGCGTCGCCGATTAAGTGTATTCCGTGCTTCGGGGACGTCGCCGTATTTGTTAATTTGGCGGTTACGTACGCATTATGGCTCTTCTGATAATGCCAAATACTAAAAATACAAAATAAAAATTATTTTTGGGACACCGAATTTAGTCTACTACTAAATCTTTATAATTTCATCCATATTTACTCTATTTTGTGAAAATGTCCAGAGATCACCTCATTCTCATTTATCTAGCACAAAATAAAATAAGGGTCCGTGCAATGATTTGTTACAATTAAATTTTTTGCATAACAAAACACTACAATTAATCATATCATCATGCATGTTATTGTCTACAAATTCTTAACATACATTTCATGCTCACTTGACAAGTGTTTATCAAGCACTCAATTTATGACAATACAGGTAATTAAATAATTTGTACTTACTAGATTCTTACAAACAAAAAAAAGCTACACCTACAACATTATATTTCAATGCATTTCAATCCAGGCAATGTCAGTGCATTAATAATACATGGTCAATTAATCAATCCCCCACTACTGTGCATCTTCACAATCTCCCTCGTCTTACCTGGGATTGTAAAGGGTTCGTAGTAGATAAAACACTTAAGCGTCGTACACTAATCAACAGAAAAACAACAAATTATTTGAAAGTTCATTCTCAGAGTCAATTCCGATCATGCAGTGGTGCCAATTGTACCTGCACGTGAGAAGAGGTTCCCCACATGGGCCACACTTCCCATAGGAGGTGGTGGCGGTCGCACATACTCGCTCATTTGCTCTAACCCATCGTAAGCACTGCTGGCACCCACTGTGCCAACGCATCAGATAAAGAAATTCCAACACCGGGTTAGTACGATGCACTGTCATATTTTTATAAGGATACATCACTATGTAGAGACAAAACAGACACCCTCCATACAATATTTACAAACACTTTTCTGATCCTTTGTACTGTATTTAAGAAAAATCAATTAACTCTACAGAAAAAAAAGAAACTCGGTTTCCCATAAATCTTATTTCCGACTAATAAATGTAAGCGATTCTTACCTTGGTTTGAGTGTCCGTTGACTTTAGCGGGAGAATCCATGGCCAACTGACTAGCGGTGACCGACTTGGTCTGCAGAGTCCCCGACTTGTTGGGTGAACTCATGCCACCGGGCTGAAAATATTGCATCTTTCAATTCTTTTATTTGTACTAAACAGTATATGTATTTCTTTATGCAAGAAAATTTTCCAAAACTTCAAGACCGGTTTACTATCCACACGGAGTAACCGACGACTCGACCGTCTTCAGCGGCCTGCGGTACGAGACGAGTCTCGGTTTTAAAAATTATTACGTCAAATGCGTTTTCGTGCATTAGTCTCACCTCTCCTAATAGTTGCCGCAGTCGATGGAGTTGAGCCTCGAGCTGCCTGTTGTGCTCTTCCAAGATGCCCATTCGAGCCTCGAGGCGTCCCTTGTGCTGACGGAGAAGCTTTGCCTCTGCCAGCATTTCTGCTTCCGAACGCTGCCCGCCTAGACCGTCGTCGGGAGGAGATCCCACTGGTTGCTGAGATTTGAGGCGATCGTATTCTGCCTGAAGCACGCTATTCTCTTCCTCGAGTGCCCTGTTTATAATGAAAGGGTTTAGAAAAATTGACACTGCATTAAACCATCACACCTTTTCTCCACCGATCCGACCCGATTATTCTACGTTCTCTCTTCAAACACTGTACTCTTTGGCATTAAATTGTGGCTGTATGAAATTATTATTATTTTACTCGCCTGTTCCTATGAAATAAAAATGTTACTTTGGAGGTAAAGTACATACTGTACTAATTCTCAAAATGAGGAATCTGTGTTTGTAAATCACATACGTCTTTATGGTTTGGTATTCCAAAAACTACAAAAATATATACAGTTTATTCCTCTGTTAACATACTGTAATATCTTGCAAATTATTGTGCCAAGAGAAATTGTGTAATGTAGTGTTAGTAATAAACCCATAGGAAAAGACGAAACAAATATTGTGCACCGAGTACAGTACGGCAATATACTGTACCTGAACTGTATGTACACGTGAAGGATGGGAATGTATTTGTAAAGTCAATCAGGGGTTAGTAGTGAGAATGATAAGTCTGTAATATTAAAAGAGTAATGTAAAAATGCCCACGGGGTGAATACTTTCCGTAATTATTTCCTGTAGACGGGCGGTCTTTGATTACCTCGGGGAATTACCACGTTCCCTTGCGAGCGGCTGTTCCCACCTAGTGGGTTGGCGTTAGGAAGGGCATCCGCCCCATAAAACTTTGCTTGAACGTGCCTGATGGCAGCCGGGTTACCAGAACTGTGACCGGTCTTTGCTGCATTTTCTGGGCTGGTGCCCTGGGTTTATTGTTCTGGTTTTACCCAACATCTGCCATCAGATAATCAATGCAAACCCACACATTAATGAAGAGGAGGATGATGATGCTTAAGGTAAATAATATAATTATTAATGTAATTAAGTCAAATCTCAACAATCCAAAATTGAAAGTCCATAATGCTCAAGAATTTGCCCGGTTTCAGATTTAAAGTGAGCACCAAGATTCAAGCATAAGTTTGCCAGTCTGTCCTCTGGTGGTGTTTATTTTTATATAAACTGTTTGGTACACATTTCATTCTTAAAAAAAAATGGTTGCATAGAGATTAACTGTGTATGTGAATGATGGCATTTTGGTGAAATGTGTGGCTCTCTGCTATTGATAATCTTTTGGCAGTCAGAATGCAAACAGGTGCCTTCTAAAACTGCTCTCATTCTTCACCAGTTCAATTTCATTTTCACCCCTAATATAATAGATTTCCTTTGATTTTTTCGTCACGGAAGCACTCGTCACTCAAAACTCACTTTGACTCAAGATTGTAAAGGGTGCAACTGGTAAATCATGAAAAAACAGCAAAGTATATAAAGTCAATGTGACATGCGTATGAGGTGGATGGGACAGAACCGAGTACTGCATTGTCACGTGGAATCTAGGACGCATTCATTTATCGATTGTGTTCAACTGGAAAACATTGTGTTTTGTGAGGAGTATTCCCCAATTGGCTTTGTGTAAATACGAAATTGTGTTGTGCAAATGTTATGTTAACAGAGGATACCTGTACAGAATATGGAAAGATAAAAATTATACGATATAATTGGATATTCTAAAGATGTTTATAACATGCCTACATAATTACATTAATTTGCTGAATATTTCTGTATATCCTGCTAATGGATGGAATGAAAGTACTGTATGCTAGTATGAAAGGACAAGTTTAAATTGATTTGTATCCCTTATAAGTCTTCCCTTGAGAAGATTCAATACTTTCTTAAGGTTTTAAATTGAGGCTGTGGCTAATAAGCCATTACCGGTTGAATGACCCGGTAGTCGACGCAGCCGAGACGGCTACGCGCGGGGCTATTCGGCCGTCCTGACTGCGTGCGCCGTTTTACCGGTCCGTTAAATTTAGTGACGACCAATTAAATTATCAAAGCAAAGTGCACTATACCTATACAGTATATACTAAAATTCAAATTTAATTATTGGTTCTTTTATTTTTGCACCATTACATTTAAAAAATACTAAACATATGACCAACCTGATCATTTGCTCCAATTCGTCCTTTTGTTCGGCATCGACTGCAGCCATTATTTGCAATGGGGATCGTGGCACTGGCAGTGGGGCATCAGAAGAGCTAAGTGACTGACAGTACTGTGCAATCAACCCATGCTCATCCTCACTATAAAAATAAGTGCAAGTTTTTCAGTTTGGCGGACAATTATTTCTCAACAATTTTGTATACAGTACAGTATTACTATTTCACTTAATACAGTAATATACATTTTTTCATAAGAACTTCAAACGCCAAGTCCACACCTGTCGGGTGTAGAATTGGAGTTTGTTCTCAGTTCGACCTCGGCCAGCCGAGAAGCGTACAGCTCTAAACGCGAGTGCATATCTTGACTGGTGACATTGTGCTGTGGGGATGGTGAAGGTGACTCTAAAGGATCACCCTACACAAATATAAAAGTATTAATTACAATAGTAATTATCTACCATGAATGACAATGATGAAACATTACAAGCTATTTAATGTACAAATATACTGTACATTACGAGCATCAATACAGTACAGTTATACCATCTTTCCAAAGTTGATTATGAATGTCATGCAACAAATTTAAAAATAATCTTTGCGATATTATAAGGTAATTAAATTATGTTCAACACTCCGGTAGTACTGTACTGTACTTACAATCAGAACTTGCAAAAATATAAAGGCTCATATCTATAAAATGAACACTGAAACAACACAATACAGTATAGTCTTCTTACCTCCAATACAGTCTGAACTGGTAGGTAGCCCTTCTTTGTATGCTTCTGAAGAGATCGTTTTGATTTGAATTTATTCTTGAGGGCCTTAGTAAAATCTTTTACATCTTCACCAGCAGTTGTCTGGAAATGATTAAAAGATAATTTGTTAAGTTATGTTTTAAACAGTGATATTGAAAGTCATTTGTAAACCAAATTCATCTTTTATACAAATATTTTTCCTTAGTAATTTTTATACCGGTATTTCACAAACAAATTACATTAGTTCGGTATGAAGAGTAGAATACTCACAGCTGTACAATACTCGTGCATGGGATGCGTAATTTTATGGCTTTTGCCACTTCGACCGTCAAAGAAGCACCGTTGGCACATGTCAAAACTCAGGCACTTGAGACAACGATATCTCAGGCCCACGATTGGGTAAGCTTTGCAGATGTTGCATTTCACCTGGAAAATAAACAGTCTACTGTACTATACAAATCATTTTTTAACTTTTAGAATTTCCTTTAAACCCCCTGATATTTCAACAATGTTGTAATAAAAAAATTACCCTGCAATTGTTTTTCATGTTTCTGCACCACTGCCATTGAAAATAAATGATATATTGGACTGAAAATGTAAATATCATAAACTACAAACTTTTAATCACCTTATTTCTATCAACATATACATTTCTTAAATATTTTCTATTTTCTGTTTTTCTTTCTCTCCCATAGTTGTCACCATAAAAGAATCTCAAGGCTATCCTACCACTATAAATTTCTTTTGTCCACCATTCCCTCTATAATATTGTTCCAAAATAAAGGCTGCCTTCTATAACCAGCACACCCACTCCACACCACCATATCTCCTTTGCATTAATAACTCATGACACTGGGGCTATGGCAAAAGGTGTTTTCCACTTTGTACAGGGAAACTTAAAATTACATTCATACCTGATGCTGAATGCTCTCTGAGGCAGCAACACGGTGTAGCACAGCCAGCCAAACAAGGGATTGAGGTTCTTGCTGTACCCATGTCAGGAAGTGCACAGCCTAAAAAAAATATATATTTTTTTAACATCTTATTCAAACACAATTAACGTTTTTCTCATTTAAAAAAGTTTCCGGTGCTATACAGTATACCGTACATCATTGGTAGACCTACTGTATGTATAATTTTGGTAGAAACAAGAAGGAAACTATTGGTAGATACAGTGCAGTACTTATGAAATGTAGTGAAACTGGAGTACTGTATATTAAAGATAAACTATACTGACAATAAAAAAGAACAAGTACTAAGACCAGCTACAGCTATGACATATAAATTAATTTTATAGGATAAGGAAAAATGATAATATGTACAGTACTTAATAATCCGTTTGGGTATGGTGTCACCTTGGAGGTGAATAAAATTGGCTGGCAGTAACTGAGCCAAATGAAATATTACATGTGGCATCCCAGTAGTGATGGGGTTAACTAACTGTATAATTAGAAGTGAAGGGATTATGACAAAGATATTAATAAGAAAACTTAAGTCTTGGAGGGCCAAAGAAAGGCAGAGACTGGGATAGAAGAAGAACATTTAAGGTTGGATCCCCTACGAAAAAGTAAACTAAAAAAAAATAAATACCGTAAATAAAAAATAAAGGGCATGGCACCCTGAAGGTTCAATTTTTAAAGTGTACAAATATTTCCAATCTCATGTATTACATCTTATTTACAAACTCTACCTCAATTGTTTCCCTGTCTTTGCCAGCCTTAGTAAAGCAGCTGCGCACAGATGGTTCAATGTTGGATCCGCCAAAGGCAGCCACCTCCCCCAGCTGCCGAGGAACTTGCACGCAGTCGTGCAGCAAGAGACCCAGCTTCCTCTGGTCCACGAGGCGGTTAGGATCCGCAATCAGACGGAACATATCTGGAAAGTGGTTTTAGATTTTACCCAACTTCTATTAATATACCTTTTTAATCCTTAAACTGCTATCCATCACAATAGACAATGCAGCTTCACTGTTAGCCACGTCAATAGAAGTTTCATATTTTTGTGCCACTATTTAAACTCTGGGTGATGAACAGCAATAATTAGTTGGGTAGCCCCGAGTGGGTACCTCCTTCCGTTCTCAATCGGTGCTAAATTTTACTCGTGGATATCGGAGAGTTCCGGTTAAGAGGGATTCCTGCTTCTGGACATATTACTACCGTAGTCACTTTTTACATACTATTTTAATTATATTCATTCATTACCGTCATTTCAACTTTTTTGCCATAAATAATATAAGAATTCTTTGCATCACACAAAAAAGAAATGTAGACTATAAAGAGGAAGACATAGAACAAGCATGATGACAATACTGTACCACTCTGACCCTAAGACAGCAGAGAGTTATTAATCTCGGATATACTTACATCTGTACTTTTCTTCCAGGTGTCCCCTGCAGAGACATACGAGTCCAATCTTGAAAGACAGGACTCTCATCTGCCCTGTTCTCTGGCTATCATAAACATTTAGGAGCCAATTAAGACACAGGTCCATTGCCAGTGTCGTGTTGACGTCGGGATGATCGGCTGATATGTTGGCATAGAGGGCAGACAGCACCACTACCATGTCGCCGACGTCGATCAATCTGTCATTCTGGCCTCGTAAGCCGTGTTCGTCAAATATATCTGTGGCCATCTGCATTTTGGCACGATCCACTGCAAATGTAAAGAATTTTATTAAAAAGACTTAAAATTTTCTTACTAAAAATTTCAATGCCGATTTTTCATAAACATGAACTACATTACTACAGTACTAGTACTACTATTTCTACAAATAACTTACATGCTAGTTTCTTCTGGAGCATCCGGAGTTTTGTGGCCGTACGATAAGCCGAGAACTTGATGTGGTTAAACTCTGTGAGAGAGTCTAGCAAGTCCATCATGACAGGATGGTCCCAGTGTGTACTCTCCTGGTCATGGCTGAAATATTTGTGAATAAAAGCTTATTACCAGTACTTTACAACATGTACAGTTCCAAAATTTTTTTAACGAACATTTCCTAAATTCATATCAGAACTATGTTTGTTATATCCTTCTTATAGTGTGTCTCCAAATGAAGATACTGTATTAAGAGATTAGACCATTTGTTAAGTAGATATAACAACAATTGCACAAATCTGCACTTAAAACCTTATTTTTCAAGAATTAAAAGACTCCTTATTAATTTTAAAAATCTTTTCAGTATTTTTTCTTCCTTGTACAAAATGGTTACTACAGTATACAGTATTGTACTCAAGTTCTTTCACCCACTTGATGTAATAAGGCACTTTGTTGCTGGTGGTGGCTCTCTCCCAGGGTGGTGAGACTGAGGATGCCAGCTGGGCCGGGGTGAGTGGTGTAACCTCCCTCGACCTGCCAGCCACTTTCCGCCACCTATCGTTTACTGCCGTCTCCAATGTCTTCCATCTACGATCACGAAAGGATTTATACATACTAAAGTAGAAGTTGTGGACTTATACTCTCTTAATCTTTAAATAATCTCTAAATTAAAAATATTCCATTTAAATTAAAATTTCAATACTCTATTAAACAGTAAAACAGGAAATTTCCTTTTTACAACCGAGTTTTTATTTTTTTAATTCATTATTACAGTACAATTTCTTTGCCCCCACTCATTAAAATTATTGCAACATTATAAAGTATATTGACTAATTATTTCTTATTTTACCAAAGTCAAGCCTTAGTACTGTAATTATTTACAAAGTAAAATTGTTCCTACCTGTTATTGAGGTCATGAAGCTTGGCAGAGTTTGCTGGAGTCAGAGGTACATTGTGAGCAGAGAAGCGGGCAGCTTGATCATTGACGTCATCAATACCCCTTTGCAACTCGGCTAATCCTTCACGGAATTTCTGAAAAGAATACTAATTGTTAGTCTCTACATGTCTGCTTATTAGTTACCGATTCATTCTTGTTTTAATCCATACGAGTAATTACGAAAAGGAAAACAATAAATAAAAAAATCCATCTTGCAAAACATGCCAAATGTGCAACACCAAAGGTCAAAAGTAAAGCCAGCAACAATTACAACCTGTACTCTGTGTCTTCATGATACAGGTACGGTACAGTGTAAGTATCTACATGTTAAATTTTAATCAAGAGAGATAAATAGTACCTAAGCATACAGAATGCTGTATCTAAGAAAAATATACCTGTTAATTCCTTACTGTGAATTGTTTAGAGCCAAAACAACTGATCCATTTTTTGATGGACTACTCTACTTGTACAGTTCCTCGTACGTATATGAATTACACATGGGGGTTTGCCATAACAATGAGACCTAACTCAAGAGCTAAGCTTTCATAATACACACTGGATTTAATAATAAAAAAACAAAAAACAAACAATATGTTGTCTGTGTGAAGGCCTGGCATCAAACAGATTGATATAGGATAGGTACTGTACATTATCTCCCCCTATGGCAGGGGCGGACCCAGGCATTGTTGTAAGGAAAAAGTAACTACTATTGACCACGAAATATCTCCTGATATCAAATGCACATGGCTTGAAAATGGCCTCAAAATGCCCTGATATTGGTAAAATAAAATAAAAAATTGGGGGGGGGTTCGGGACTTACAGCGCCCCTCCTCAAACCCCACAGCTGGGTGGGCTTGCTGTGCTCGCCATGTTCCCCCACCAACGAATTCTTAGACCCCTCTTCCCAGATTCCTGGATCCGCCCTTGTATGGTCTAGAACTCTTGATTATGGAGCCCGCAAGGGTTTATTAGAAAATTGTGAAGTATTTGGGATTCTTTAGGAGAGTGAAATTAATGAAAATATGTAACAACTTCAATTACTTGATACAACTTTATAGTTTGAGAAAGGGGGGGGGGGGCACTGCGCCGCGTTTGTCCCGAGTCTGTCGTGTACAGGACGTGTATTTATCACAGACTGGGCCCAGAGAGAGAGCCAGCCTTCTCAGTGGGGGGAAATACATACGTCCTGTCCAAGAGTAAATGGGAAAATTATGTAACTGGTAACAGTTAAACGTGTAAAACTGCAAATAACTGTGCAGTATATATGTGATTTTCTTTTTGTAATGTACTGTAGATCCTATGTTTTGGAGCCCTCGACTATATTTACAATGATAAATGTGGCCCAGAGCCTACAAAAGGCTAGGGACCACTGATCTAGATACTTCCGAGTCATTTGGATGCGATCGGTAAAACATTATTACCTGTAATACAATTAACAATTCAACCCCACTTAGATTTCTACTTGCTTGCAATAATGTAGGTCACTCATAATTACTTATCTGTAAAGGGACCTGGCTTTCCATCTGCGTCCCCAAGAGAGGTTAAATCCAAGTTGAAATTATGGAGGGGACCTTGGTGCTGAACTCCTAATTAGGGACAAGGTAGAACTTATTGTATAACCGAGAGCAAGGCTATAACTTGGTGATCTGTAACCTGTACTAGGTTTCAAAGCAACCACCGTTTCAGAAGTTTGAAGCTTTCTTTAACACTGGTTCACTAGGTGTAAACAGCACTTACACTATTAAATCAGACAGTAACTTGCCATAAGTGCATGCCAAGCCACCTGGCTTGGCATGCCTTCAGTGAGATAGCCAAAGAATTGATATTTTTCTCAGCTATAAAATGAGAGTTCAAACTTCAATCTAATATTTTAGCAAAAGGTAGCCGAATATCTCTGAACAACTTGATATATTGGTAAAGTTTATTTTCGCACAACGTGGGAATCTTAGTAATTTTCTCTGCAATCAACAATTTAGACAACTCTAAGACACTTCTTCAATAACGTTTCCCTCGCAAATTACCTAGACTAACCCCCCCCCCCCAGCATTTACAAGTCATTTGTGAGGAAAACGTCGTAAATGTAAAATGTCTAATTCTAAGATTCGCGTGTTGTCTTGATTTAAAATAAAGATATAATTGTAAACTTTCATTATACTGGCACAGTATAGTATTAGAAACACTGTAGTACTATGGAATTGAATATATGACAGACAGGCTGATGGAACCCAATTTTATATCCCCTAGGGCTTTGGGGAGTAGGGTATTAAAATAATTCTATAAATGTAATTAAGCACTAAACAAAATCATTTACATTCTTTCCTCCTCCGCATGAATTAACGACATTAAAAAGCACTAACCCTGACATTATGAGCATGTTGGTCTGCGAGGTTAGGATCATGGGGCACAGGTCCCCAGGACTCTGCAGTCTTCTCCGCATCCTCCAGGCGACCATTTACGTCTTCCACCGTCTTCTGCAGAACCCCGAGTTTCTGTAAATATAAAGAATATAATGTACATTACATTTCAATTTATACACTTATTCAAAATTAGTTTTGTTGTATTTTATCTACTTGGGTTTAAATCCATCGTAAACGTGCTGTTGGGGGTCCAGAAAAATAAAATAAATAAGGAAAATAAGTTTCAGGCAGACAAACCAACGATGTCAGCTACCTCGAGCTGACGGCCAACATCAACACCATTTATTTTCACAAGATATACAGTACTAGATTTTCCTCAAGTGCTGACCTGAAAGTCTACCATTTCATGGAATAAACTGTACGTACATGAAAAAAAAATACTGAACAAATGGGAATAGCCGAGTTCTATGTATGTCATATTTAAACTAAAAATTACTACGCATTAAACAGAAAACCTTGAAACCTGAGTTAAAACTGACATAATCGCACTCACGTGTGTTGCTTCCGTATACCTGTACTGTACAGTCACCTAAAAAAGTCCTGTCGCGAACTACGAACCCCGAGATTCAGACTCGTGAACCCGAAGCAGTAGACACTGACACATTATTCTGTCCATAAATGCTTAAGGGTTTCAAGAGTCTGAATCTCGGGGTTCATGGTTCGCGACAGGACTTTTTTGGGTGACTGTACAGGTACATATGTTCAAGGCGTACCAACACTACCTTTCATTTACACAGCTTATCAACATTCTATTATGCGATAAGCGGATGTCACTCCCAGAGTCAGAAACATGTGACGATCTGGATACCCAAATCCCGATGATTATTGTAGATAGTGTAGTTTAAAAGGTTAATTTAAACAATTTCCTTAGTGGTGCAAGTAGTGATTTTTTTAAAACAGACTAAACTTTAAACTTACTCGTCAAACCATGATATGCACAGCACCTTCTGCAGCAGCACAAGATCCTAGATTCTCCTATACCAGTTATGGCCTCGAAATAATACCTTAGGAACTATAATTTGTTAACTATTTTAACTCCGTGTAGGGACCTGGGCTAATCAATTATGCAATGCAAATATTGTATTGTAAAACCGAGCACTGATGTTAGTCTAAACTTTGTGTACTATACATACTTGACTATGTTTATTATCTTACACTTCATTATGAGAAACACGTTTTATAAAATCTAATTTTCTTGTTACAAACCCTGATACTTTACACCAGTGGGTTTGAACTTTGGTGACAATGAGAGATGTCAATTTCATTTAAATCTCTATGATAAAATATACGCATCGTCAAAAAATATAAAGGTATATATGACATCTACAGTTTTCTGAATACGCCCAATATACCTTTGGCTCCTGGAAATGTATCTCATTTTCCCCCGATGCTGCTGCTTCATGGAGGGTCCAGCACAGAACCTCTACTTTACACTAATGATTTATACTTCAGTTTGGTAGTTCGTCTCATTCGTTATTTTCAGCCATTCAACAATATTTAAATGGTGTTTGTATTGTCGTGGCAACTCTAAATATTTGTACTTCTGTCTTTTGATTTTCATAAGTTATGATACTAGGGCAACTTTTTGAGGTTTGATCATTATAAACCAACATTTCAAACAGTAAAATTAAAAAAAAAATCACTAACAGGTGTGCTGAAATGTATCATCTCCGATTATGTAACCAACAACTGAATATGCGCCTGTAGGGTTATATAAAGATTTTCCAGGATTAAACACATTTTCGAAATATCAACTTTAGTTCGAAGTAAATGAGATAAACCTAACATTACTGGTTTCTTAACTCAGTTATAAAACCTCTAAAGACATACCCCGGTAACTGATGGTGTTCTAATCCAGCAACCCAGAGGGGACAACATGGGTGATCACAGGGACCTCCTCTACATCCTGACGACCTTGAGGCAAGTCAGGCAACCTTACTTCCACGCCACCTGGCTCTCTTTCCTTCACACATGTGCCACCTAACCTACCTCACACACACAGGAAACAACCCAGCCTCTATAAACACATCCTATTCTAACACTCACGATGTCAACCAAATCCCGTACAGTATACTGAAAACCTAACAGTGTAAGAAATCCACTCAGCCAAGTCGACTCTGATTTACGGAGAGAAACAAAAGACCGTTTTCTCTTTATTTACAACACACCAATGTTACAATCACCCATTAAACAGAGAACAATGGGGAGGAGGGGAGGGGGTTCCAATATGGCAACTTATCTCTCGAATATCTGGAGTACGTCTAATGTTGTGGCGATACCCTTGTTGTTACTGTTTAAATGAACGAATAATAGCAACGACGAGACGTGTAAACAGCAGAAGCTTATGTGTAGTGTTAAATTATACCCAGTGATCGCGTGAGGATGATGGTGATCCGTGGACAAGGGTGTAGCACCTAGCGTGGGTGTATTAATTGTGACAAGTGTAGTGAGAGTGGGGAGCCTACGCCTGAGTGTGGGCGACATGTTGGCAGGCTGGGATGATTAAATGACCGGAACACCCCCCGCCCCCGCCCCCACACACACACGTAAACTCTTTGAATAAATTGAACCACTTGTCTTATTACTGCAAAAATAAGCTGTGAAGACGTCAGAAAATTCACACTACCACAAGAACCTATCCCAAATCGGTTGTTTTTGTTGATGCACCGCCTTCATTCAAGTTTTTAACAAACTAATACACAAATAAATGAAGTGACGATATTGGCTTTAGTAACGAGAAAAAATAAACAAGTTATAGATTAAAAGGAAACAATTCGGCCACTTATAGAAAAGGAGATAATTATAGCAATTTTAGAAGGTTAAATGAGGGACTGTAGTCGCCAACCCTCAGTCTTCACGATGGTACAGTACCTCGATTGACTGGCGATGGTGATGACTTGTGCTGCAGGTATATTACGCTTATTTGTTTTGGAATTAGGGGTCAAGATCGCCACAATTCGAGTAGCATTGGAGAGTCATATTGATAGTATTTTGTTATTGTTTTTTTGTCCCCACTACACAATCTGGGGCAGAGTGATTTTAACCAACCACTAGCCTTGCCATCTGTTTGTTGGTCCCATCTAGTTTTGTAAAAGGAGTTAACAAAGGTTATCCAAGGTTGAGGAATGAGATGTGATATATAAGAACAGTTAGCGAGGTAAGCCATGTTATATGCCGAAAAGCCTCCCTTATGTAATGTTAAATTGTCTTCCCTTCCTTTAACCACGTCTTTCTACTCCTTCGTCACTCTTACCACCTACCTACCTCCCTCCTTCCCTCTTCCCACTCCTCCATCACTTTTAAAATCCCCATCCCTCTTACCACCTCCCTCCGTCTTCACCAGGTCGTGTGTAAAAAGGTCAAGGCTTAGAGCAGGAGAGTGCCATCCTAGACCCGAGTCACAAACCTGCCGCCCACACGCCGCCTCCTGTTAAGGTGTAGCCATGGAACCCCGCCAGTTGCCTAGAGCAGCCACCACGAGGATGCTGCCCCGATATGCCCAAGATGAGATCACCCTCAAGTTAATCTTCCTATACCAAACTACTAGAGGGTTCAAGTAGTCCTAAATAATGTAACGAGGAACTGCTATGTTAAGGGTTATGAAGAGAAACATTTACAAGATGTGTTAGGAGGGTAGCATCGGCCCTTGTGTCCACCAGTGGAAAACAAACAATCCTCACATGTTTCCTCCCTGATACTGCTGCTGCTGCTGCTTCAACTCTTAACCCTAACACAATCTAAATCAAGAGACACTACCATAACCTTGTAAACGCCTCTTTATTTAAGACACATTATAAATCCAAGGTCAGTAATGTCAGGATATGCCCTTGATACAAAGCCCATTACTGGAGAACCAAACTGTACGACCTGTATTTACATATTTTGACATACTAAAGAACCTATATTCATGCATAAAATTTTGTATATTATCTTAAATCCCGCTAGAACAAAGACTCCAGCTTGATAACTTGAGAGGAGCAAATGGTGGGCGGTAATGAAGACGACCTTGCGAGGCTACCCCGGTACACCTGGTCAGCGAGGCCATACGGGTGGTTGACAGCGTTGCGTACTGGTGATGTAACTTTACTTGAAACTGTAAATTAGCCTGACTTACCAATATTAGTATATCCAAAATAAGAGAAAAACACAATATAATCAGCATGACAAAATATACTTAGCGATTAATTACGGCTAAATGGTTAATACAAGAAGCTGTAGTATAGATATCAAACCGCAATAAATCTTCATAATAAAAAACTTGAGTAGCATTTTGTTTATCTGGGGGGGGTCTTTAAATAAGGTCTTCTTGCGTGTGGTCACTGCATTGCTGGGTGTGGTGGTCTGCTTAGGAAATGTACTAGTGTGTGTGTGTGGGGCTCAGGCGTGGGGTGAGAGGACTGCATGCACGTGGGTGGGCGTATGTGTGTGTGTGCGTGCAAGGGGCGGCGACAGACTGCATGAGGCAAGCACCCACTCAGGCAGTGGTGGGCGTGGGTGGTTTAAATAAGAAGATCAAAACCACCATACCAACGTCACTACTTTGCTTCTTTCTACCATTCCTCTAGAGTTTCGTTATCAACCATCGTCAAACAGACTTTAAATAAGAAACAAAATGAATATCGACAATAAAGACAAATCCTAACCAGTAAGCTTATCAACATCATCGTTCCTTTAGGGTTTGCTGTGAATTTCGTAACATCTGTTCATGCAATCAGCAACTCTCATAAGGCTGCAATTCCCACAATAGAAAAATTCACTTTTCCTTTTGTTTCACACAAGCCATGAAAAATGCACTTGTAATCTAATAACACTGGAGAAAAAAAAATTGCCGAGTGTATGACCACATCTTAGTACAGCCCCAAGTTGTCTCAGATTGTTGTAATACCTGGAATGTGATACAATATACGATATAAACTGAGGTATCCCAACGTAGTATACGATATGATGAGAAGAAATCTGTCGACAACCACACCAGCGTGTTAGTAAACAACTGAAATACCTACCCATCAATAATATCGCCTACCTTCTTATTTCCTATGAGAGAACAATGGTATAATTTATGACAACAATAATCGAGCAGTTGAAACATTTTCGTCATCAGCTGAAGGCAATGTACATGAAAGCAACACCGACACTAACCCCAAAATTGTCTGTATCAACTCTATCTTGATTCAGGCCGCTACAAACATGGCTGCCTCCTTCCCTTCCCTCATCACCACCAGCTCACCAAGTTTAGGTTAAGTGGAGGGGAGAAAAAAGTGGCTTTCGAGGATGTGCGATAATAAAACCTACTGATAAGTGTTTTTGTTGTTGTGTGGAGGAGGGGAATGAATGGAACAAATGAGAGGAAGAATAAATGTTAAGATGAGGGAAGGGGGTAAGAGAGAAGAGGAGGAATATACAGTATGTAAGCAAGTTCGAGTAGCAAGTCTCAAATGACGAAGTGATATAGGGGAGGGGAAGGGAAGGCAAGGAAAGGGAGGGTAGGGGAAGGGAAGGGAGGGTAGGGGAGGGGAGGGAAGGGAGGGAGGGGAGGGGGAGGACAGGCTACGGTAGGGCAGGGCAGGTGGTGGGTGAGATTAATAAGTCTGGGGCAAAAATAACTGACGAAAAACAGTAAGAGAGAAGGAGAATTAAGCATGGGTAAGAAGAGCAGGTGTCAGGCAGGACCAGCAGGTGAGGATGTAATATAGATAAGGATATAAGCAGAGGAGGAGGAGGGCAAGTACGTGTCCAGCAGGTGAGGAGGAAGAAGAAGAGCACGTGAGGGAGGAGGAGGAGGAGGGCACGTACGTGTCCAGCAGGTGAGGAGGAAGAAGAAGAGCACGGAGGGAGTCCAGCAGGTAAGGAGGAAGAGCACACGTACGTGTCCAGCAGGTGCACAGGATGATGGCAAGTACGTGTCAGCAGGTAAGGAGGAAGAAGAAGAGCACGTGAGGGAGGAGGAGGCAAGTACGTGTCCAGCAGGTAAGGAGGAAGAAGAAGAGCACGTGAGGGAGGAGGAGGAGGAGGAGGGCAAGTACGTGTCCAGCAGGTAAGGAGGAAGAAGAGGAGCACGTGAGGGAGGAGGAGGGCAGTGTCCAGCAGGTGAGGAAGAAGAAGAGCACGTGAGGGAGGAGGAGGAAGGCAAGTACGTGTCCAGCAGGTAAGGAGGAAGAAGAAGAGCACGTGAGGGAGGAGGAGGAGGAGGAGGGCAAGTACGTGTCCAGCAGGTAAGGAGGAAGAAGAGGAGCACGTGAGGGAGGAGGAGGAGGGCAAGAACAGCAGGTGTGTCTTAGAAGCAGATGTTGGACGCACACAATATAGGTGAGGAGGGGAGGGGACCCGTCAGCTGCCTCACGCCACAAAACTCTATTTACGGCACACACACGCCTCTGACCGACCTCCCCCCTCCCTCCCTCCCTCCTTCCTTCACCCAACACCACACCTGGTTCCTTCCTCCTTCACCCATCTCCTCTCCCCATTCGTTACTATCTGAAGACGGTAAGATTTCTTTTATAAGGGTACAATTCTACATATCTCAATAGGATGTTTACCGCACCTCAGAAGTTCTTTGTATAATACTCTTACCGTATTATGATGAAAACAAATAGATTCTAGGGTTTGTATGATCATTAAGAGATAAAGTTTTTAAAGCATGTTTACTCTATATGCTATGACTGCCATTACTTTGACTCTGTTCATGGTTTACACGGGTCTATATCACCTATTACTGCAAGTTGGTCAGGTGTGGTGAAAACCCTGAATTATTATCCAAACGAATCCTGCAGATACGATATCGATGTCAAGAGCACCCTCAGTAGAATTCATTATACACTTTCAGTACGAGAACAAGGTATCATACTTTTGGATCAAGTTACAGAAAGTCAAGCTATCGTAGGTGTTCAATTTTCATCCTCAGGTAACCGTGTTGTTGTCATCAAGGCCTTAATGTTGTCGTACTTATGTGGTGGCATTAACAGATTCGTCATGTAAACACTACAAAAGATACTGCAACACCTCCATTTGTGCAATAAAGCGACGTCATCACAACAAGAGTAATTGGGGATTTCTTTATTAAGGTTGTGCCGTGAGCAGACAACCCATAAATGCAACCGATATTTAGTGAATGAATAAAGTACAGATAATGACAGCATCGAGACAATGGGCAATTACCTCGCTACTGAAGGTGCACGGCAGGTGTGTTGAACGTACGTAAACAACCGCAGGTGTTACAAAACTCCTCACCACAGCTGTGAGATAAGGCAGGTGTGGGACAGGTGTGGGACGATAGGTGTGAGACGGCAGGTGTGGGATGGCAGGTGTGAGGCATGATTTAATACCCCCCCAAAAAAAATCCTCCCGTGTGATTGCAGGCTGCATCAAACAAAGTAAACAGTCGAGTTTATTTACTTGGCATTAACAACCGCGAGTAAGTAGACCGCGAGTAAGTAGACCAGTCACTCACAGCCCCAAAGCAGTCGAGATAATTATCAGGTGGTGTAGTTTCAATCAAGCCATTATCCCATGAGAACAAAAGACCACTATCAACCACACCACCACCTCACCCATTCAAGTAAACATTATCAACTACAGAAACACCAACCAAACTCCCCCCCCCTCCCCTCATACCACCACCTGCAAGTGCTTCGGGGTGACTTCTAAGACCCTTTCAGCTTCACTTATCCCGGCAACGGTGCATGAAGCAGAGAGAGAGAGAGAGAGATTTCACACGCCACTAACATAATTTACCCAGAAGTGGATGATGTAGGCAGTGAGTCACTAGTGTTCCGTGTTAATGTCAAGGCGAGTTACCACCAACGCCACTCACTGGTCATGAATGGGGCTCTGGGACACCATCTCTCTCTCTCCACCTCCCTTATTTATTTTTTTTTTACATGTAGAATTTATCAAACTTAAGGTGTGGTACTGGAGGAGGAAGAGGAGAGGAGCAAGGAAAAGTAGAAATACAGGTTAACAAATGACATAAAGAGGAGGGTAGGTCTGTGGTGAAAGGGAGGACTGTAAGGTATATGGAGGAGGAAAGTGAGAGAATGGTGTAGGTGGGTCTGTGGAGTGAGGACCTAACATGATAAAGAGGGTGCTGTGTGGAGATAACCTAGATTGAAGGAGGGAAGGAAGGAAGTTGGGAAGGAAAGGGGGGAGGAGTCAGCAGCGATAGAGGGGGGACTCAGGTAAGGAGGCATCGCGGTGGTCGGGCTGACGCGAACAAACGAGTCAAGAGAGGTATTGAGATGACGTGATAGAGAGGAACTGGAACTGAAGATGTGGGCTGAATGGGTTATGAGACCACGAGAACACACACGAGAACACGACTTCGTTATCAGAGGCGATGAGCTGAGGGAGGAATGTAAAGAAGAAAATATGAGGATGATGAATAGGTGAAGAAGAGAGTGTAAACGTTGATAAATAAGGGCCCATAAGACGAGGCGTGGAATGTGAAACAGGTGATGCGAATCGTAAGGAAGGGGGATGTAAGGTAGGTGTGGAATGAGGTAAAGCACAGAGGTAGAAACAAGGTAGAGAGTAAATGAGGGAGGAATTTAAGGTGCGATCAATGAGGTAAAAAAAAACCCAAAGGGATGAGACCAAAAAAAATAATAATTGTTAAGTTATGCAAGGCACGTGGTGTGACCTAGCAACATAAACACACTGACCAGTAGTGGTTCATATCCTCCTCCACCCCCCCCCCCGGGCTAGTGCTAATGACTGTACCCTCTGTTAGCTCGTCTTCTACACTCTCATTAAAAAATAAATACTTAAACAGACAAGCCCTTCAAACACTGCCTTATAAGACGACCTTCTTAGGCAATAGCTTATAAATTCTATCACTAACCGTAGACTCGCTAACATAACGCG
This sequence comes from Homarus americanus, assembly GCF_018991925.1. Lineage (NCBI taxonomy): Eukaryota > Metazoa > Arthropoda > Malacostraca > Decapoda > Nephropidae > Homarus > Homarus americanus. The sequence goes on from NW_024719383.1 coordinate 460,845, forward strand.
GAATGTTTGCATCATCAACATAAGCAATGGTTCAAAAATACAAATAAACACAACCCTTTTATGTAATAACCTAAGTGATGTGTTCCAGCAACTCAATTCATTAGATGTTTTAATATTTATATAAAAATAGTATTAAAGAACTTGTGATGATTGTAAAGTTTGTCAATAGGTATTCAACAGTTTATAATATCAATAAACATATATTTTACCTATAATGTAATTTTATAAAGGATTCAATACCTGTTAATTAAGGGAGTATAATTGTTGCTATATTTTTCTCAACACAAATACCTGACCACAATAACGGATGGAAGTCTGGGAGTAAACAAAAACCCACGCACTAACGCACCACCCACGCACTTAACGCACCACCCACGCACTACTCTTCCTTTACCACACCGTCTGTCTTATCTCTTCAAACCTGCCCACTCAAGTGAATTCTCTCTCTCATCTTGCTACCCATAACCTCCATCCCAGCAGGGTTAAGAGTCACCTCCCTAAATCCTCACGATCTTATTTCGACAGACACTACCTCATAGCCCCACCCACCCTCACTCACTCGGCCGATCTCGTGAAGTGTCGGAGGGAGTTGTTTTGCCACGCTACCTGATGAGTTTATCCTAACGGGGAGTCAAAGGGCGTTCCTCCTCGGCACCCTTCGGCAGATTAAGGGTCATGTGGGGAGCCGCTAGCATTTACCTTTCATGCCCTACGAAGTCGTGCAAGGTAGGGTCACGGAACTCACGTATCTCATGCCATCGGGATGTGACCCACCTGGTAGGAAGTTTGCGGTATTGTGAGTAGAATGTGATTGGGGGAAGATAGAGCGGGCAGTGGAGACGTGTATGGTGGAGGGAAGGATAGAAAGGACCAATGAGAGTTTAGCTGATATCATTTACTCCAATCCAACCGTATGGGACTTGTCTATAATAACAACCCAAGTTAATATTAGCCTATAACGTAGCGATAATGTAACAAAACGAGAACATGAACAAAAATATGAAGTAATTCCAAAAATTCTCAAGTGTTTTTGTTTAAGGGAAAACTAAAATAGTTTATAGAATACCTAATGCCAAACTGTATAAAGTAACGAACCTCCAGTAACTTACAGGATATTTTCTGAAATTGATATGTATTACACAAACTGGTATTATTAAAACTTACATAAAAATAATAACTCAAAACATAAGCTGCAGAATAATAAAATAAATCTCAACATAAATATGAAGCCAAACTAGTGAATATGTCATCTATACATTATAATAAACCTATATAGGCATAATCATATACGGCGTAAAAACAAACTACTCACAATTTACACCTGAAAACGAGGCTCCACACACACACACACACACACACACACAGGGTCATTACGAGAAAAATGGGGAAGAGGTTAAAATACAATTAGCCATATATGCATTACTAGAACAATGTTTACAATACTGTACAGTTAATAATAATACACTTACTGGGTGCAATATAATAAAGTGCAGTGAACTTGTAATGATTCTCACAAGATAAACATATATTATTTTATTTTAAGTTTCTCCTTTTTAATGAGGGTTGACATTCATCTATGATCTTTCCCAATAAAATGTGACACTGCAGGATTGTGCTGTCACTGCGCGGGCATGACACGGGTGCAAGTGGCGACTGAGCATCGATAACACTGACTGACTGACATATCCGGGTACGTGGATGTCACATCTTTTTCCCCTGTGGATAATCAACTAATAGTCACTTACATATACGAGTGTTTATTTTGGCAGGACAGCTTCCAGTCTATATTAGTAAGGCCTGGTCTGACCACTCGCTGGACACAACATTTTCAACCATGTAATGATTGCATCTAATCTGACAAGCTAACAATGAAATACAGTGCAGTATCATGAAACTTTACATTATCATATCTATATTTACTGAATATTCTCATAAACTATTTTACACAACAGTATTACGGAGTTATTTATCCGGGTAGGTGATCACGTGTTGTCAACGTCACAGTGACAGCGGCGGGAGTGGCTTCAATAGCCTACTTGTTACCCAGCTTGGAATACTCACCTACAGCATCACACACCTTAGATAAATAAACTCGACCTCGGTGAGCGGCGTGTATCACCTACTTCGTAAACATGATGTCAGTATTTCTCTTAACATAACAAGCCGAGTCGGAAAACAAATAAACAGTTAAAATCTATTGGCTTTCTGAACATAAGACGGTTATTTTGACACAAAAGAGCTGACAATTGTGTAGTACTTTTACTGTTTCTTATTTGAATACATACATATAGTTTATTGACTCGTATATTGGAGAACTTATCACATATAAACACGGTTGAAGGATTATCCGTCATTCGGTTAAAGAAAGAGCTCCAAATGTCTTTAGGAACTGTTCATTCACACAAAAAAATTCAGTAGACCTTCACGATAATTACAAATTCTAAACCAGACCACTGTAGTTAATATTTGTACTCGAAGTGTATCACTGACAAATATTGAAGTGTTAGTTGGTCTGTTGACACAACTGATGCAATTTACCAAACAAAATACCAAACCGGTTCTAGCCCTGACACATTTTCCTTGAGAACTAATAACAACTAAAAATAAACATATCTTTGATTTCTATTTTGTTTTTCTACTGCGTCACGCATATCCGACTCTGTAAGTTTAAAATCCAGGGCAGCCTCGCCTAACGAGTAGAGCTGCTGGTGGAGAATGAGGGCACCTCCTTAACGCCAGATACTAAGTCCAGCCAGACAAGAAGGCAAACATTACCACCTGCTACTCCACTTACTATTTTGTTTTTCAGTCAAAATTCTTCACCTCTGATATTATTACTGAAACGGGCCTGAGTCACAATATCGTTTAACATATTAATGCACTTGAATGATAAATGTTTGGGTTATACAGAAATGTGATACTCTGTTTAATTACATTTTGTTTGTTTTTGCATCCCTCACACACACTAATAATAATAATAATAATAATAATAATAATAATAATAATAATAATAATAATAATAATAATAATAATAATAAAAGCTTCCTTCACGCAGTTACATCTTGATCACTTTAAGAAAAACACGCGCGTCATTCATTAAAATCAAGACCAAAAAACGCTACAATTACACTGCTTTCGAAAGAGTTAGTCTAAACACAGTTATCTCGAGTTTCCTTTCAGTCACAATAAAAACTTTATGATACAATTAACCGCGTTTACAGAGTATTAAAAGTGCTGACTGAGCCTTTTTTTGTAACGCTGCACTGCTATCTATTTTTATCCCAGGACACAGGTATAGTCTCTTAAGGAACCACAAAGATTTAAATTAATATTAAACCCTGCGCATCGTATCTAATATACTATAGGACTAGCCGTGTGTGTGTGTGTGTCTGTCTGTCTGTTTGTGTGTGTGTGTGTCTGTTCTGGGCAGCCGAAACGGCACAATCGTTTTTCATCAAACTTGGTGGAAAAATCGCAAAAAATTCGTAGAGTAGAACAAACCTGGTCCTATATCGATGGTTTCTTTAGGAAACCATTAATTAACCATTTTATGTACGCTGGAAAACGATGCAAGTCCACGGACTTGGAACACCCTCATTCGCTGTAAGCCCACGATTGCAGTTATCGTACGGCTCCCTCCTCCTCCCCCCCACTTTTTTTCTTAGCCTACTTTTTTTTTAATGTTGTTTGGATTAGTAATGGAAGGAAGACGAGTAAATAGAAGAATAAAGAAGGGGAAACAGAAAATAGTTAGATAGAACAGGTGGGGGGAGGAGCTGAGTTTCATCATGCGTCTGGATGCTCAGTTTCAACGTTACCAGACCATTTTCGGACCTTGCAGCTACAGTGTGTACAGTATACTTATTCCTGTGACAGTACAATACAGTACACAACGAACTATAAATACTTGTAAGAAAAAAACATAATTATATAGACATGTAAGACTCACAACTTGATAAGATATCCGTAAGACATTAGCTATTGGAAATGTAATTTAATGTTTTGTTATTAATCCAGTGTGAAATATATCGGTATTGGTGGTACAATCCTAATGGTCTCTAATCCTGTTGATTAGGTGAGGTTAATCTAGGTTTATTGAGATTAAAGATTAGGTGTGGGGTTTATTCTACCTGTGTTAGTCTCAGGTACGACCCTTATTGTAACAATCACGACCATGATTATAACAATCACGACCATGATTATAACAACCAGGACCATGATTATAACAACCAGGACCATGATTATAACAACCAGGACCATGATTATAACAACCACGACCATGATTATAACAACCACGACCATGATTATGACAACCACAACCATGATTATAACCACGACCATGATTATAATAACCACGACCATGATTATAACAACCACGACAATGATTATAACAACCATGACCATGATTATAACAACCACGACCATGATTATAACCACGACCATTATTATAACAACCACGATCATGATTATAACAAACACGACCATGATTATAACAACCACGACCATGATTATAACAACCACGACCATGATTATAACAACCACGACCATCTGGAAAACGATGTCGCTGTACGCTGTCAGCCGGACGGCGGTTGCTCGCTAGCCAAGCACGAGCGTTGGAACTTTCACGCCTCGGTAAATTGTACCACCGGACTCGCCACCGGGCACGAAGGGCCCACGATCACGTGTTTTAATCTATTCTACCTAAGTCACTTCCCATCACAATAAGCATGACTTCTGTTTTGATCAATTCATAAGCGAGTTCTGATACTCCACGTTCACCTAAAATGACGACAATATTATTTGATCGAATGTAATAATTTCATGCAGAGAAGATCAGAAACTTTCTTATAATTTTATTTATATATATTTTTTTAGGGGAGGGGAGAGTAAATTCGTGATAATTCTAAAGTACAAAAACAACCCCAAGCGGCAGACTCGTGAACTTACCACCACCACCACTGCGCCACCAACACCCGCATTAATAAACACCACACGACTCTCGCCCGCACATCACTTCCACATGCAACATTCTCTCGCGGCCCTCCACATTACCCTGGGTGCCAAGATGACTCTATAATGTACAGAATATAATGAGAGGCAAGGGTGCACGATGTGGCGCCTCCTTGCTGAATTATTCATTAGTTGCAGAGACCAAGAAACCGAGGGTAATAATGATTATGCAAGATACGAAGACGGGTGAGGTCCCTGACTTTACGCTTCCCAAATTATTTTCCCAAGGATGAAGAGGCATGGACATACTTACGACTATTGGGCTTCCTGTTATAAATAATACCAAACCTTACTCAACCGCAGTACAAGTTTACGCGGGCTAACAAGTTACAACCGATTCACTTTCGGTATTCTAGCTAAAATGTAAAGATTTTATTTTTTTGTTTTCGGACTTACTTTAGCTTGTACTGTAATACTAAAAAAAACAGACGCATAAAATAAACTATAATCTTACCTACCAAACTGTGGATCTATTTTCGGCTGTATTACTGTCAGGATAAATATATCTAAACAAACCAAAGGCAGAATTTTTATAATAATAAACCACTCATTGTTATTTAAGATCACGAGAAGTATCCAAATGTTCGTATATTTGCTTAAATAATGGAACAGTTATATTAATGAAGTGGTAACTCAATTACAACGAGGGCTGTCACAAGATTCTTGCATCAAATTTTCTTCGTTATTTATACAAATATAAGAACTTTTGGAAACTTCTCATGATCTTAAATAACAATGAATAGTTTATTATTATAAAAATTCGGCCTTTGGATTGTTTAATATTTATCCCGACAGTAATACAGCCGAAAATAGATCCACCAATCACCTTTACATACAGCCTTACTTTACCCAGGTACTGCCAGGTAAAATTGCCAGTAGGAGACCCAGGGTGCGGTCGCTGGATCTTTTGGTTGACTGTACCAGTTGTGTTTTATATTTACCCGCGTCACATGGGTATCCTAATATGACATTACAAAAAATTACAAAATAAATACTCTGCGTCGCTTCTTCTGGGCACTGTACTCAAAAGCATTATCTCCCCTCTAGAGTAAAGCTGCAGTGGCTAATTATATTTTAATGACATCTTGTTTTGGCTTTATATAAACTAAAACTTTTTACAACCCCAAATTAAGAGCTGTTTCATACACATAAAAATGCAGTCAAAAGTCTCCCCCCCCCCCTTTTCACATTCTCCTTACCCAACACAATTATTTTTTGTGCGTGTGGTAGTACATAGACGGAATAATTCAGGGAAAATTATATAAAATTAAAGTAATATATAAGGTAAAGACATGGCAGAGGACAAGGCACATGGCTGCCACTGTTTATGGTTCCCGGAGCCGCTGACACACAACTCAGCAGTATTGTAGAGCGGTCAACTTTTTTACAGAAGGCGTGGCTCTGGCAACACACGTCTGAATACCAGGAGCTTTATGCTCACCGCCGGCGGACCGACTTATGACACACTTCTTATGTATGTAAACATTCTACGGAGTATTCTACAAAACTGCTGAATATAATGAGGAGGGCAGACGGCGGGACGCCAAGATCTGTTATGACGTACAGTATGTGGCAAATTACCACAAGCAGGCTAGAAAAACGAATCATTCCTCGTCTTGAAAACAGACTACTTAAATCAAATAGAAAATTTTGTAACGACAATAAATTTATATTTTTTGGCTTTAAATGGAAAACTTACACTGATGTCTAGTTGTACATAAGATATCTTGCAGTATGGATGCTTTTATCATTGACAATACGAAATTAATTAAATTTATGGTTACGATTCGAGATCATTTCACAAAATTACTAAGATTTATATTAAAACGATAAATTCTAATACTGTACTTTATTTAGATACTAAGCTCAAGACACTGACCAATTGTTACAAACTGGTACAAAAAATTATTACGAGAATGTGTACAGTGTACACGGTACTCCATCTCCTCGACACTGGACAAACGCGCCAGCCAGTGTTCCCCGCTTCTAGTGTGTCCTCTTTTTTTCCGCACGTCATTACCCAGAGTGTGTGTGTGTGTGTGTGAGTATATTGCGACAAGTGCGGGTCGGCCCCAGCATCTGAGTCACAATGCAGAGATGATCCGCAGGCAAGCTTGGTGCATGACCTCAGCCCACATCTTATACTGCCCTGCATGTATGACACGCCATCTGTAATGTAATACCAACTGTTTTACCTCATAGGACTGGTTTATCCGAGGAGGGCATCGTCTTTTGGGATAATAAAATCGTCCTAGGTATGATTTCAAGTCTAGTTACTTGTTTAACTACACAAACCATTGCAAAATGAATATGTAGATAGATGCACTTTGGCACATTACGTAATAGTGCCTACACTATCACTACAGCGGCAATATAATCTGCATGATCACCGACTAAAAACAAGACTTACCAGGTATAAATTCAACATGAAGCAACAACTACCACCACCCACAGGTAACATTTGACAGTGACAACTCGTACAGTCGTCTGGCATAACCAGTAATATATTCGCGGCTGACCCACCACCACTACCGCCTCACTCTCCCTCCACCAAATTAGGGAGATCGGCTTCTGGCGTCTAACTTTTCGAGAAGTGAGAGTGAAAGGTACACAAGCTTGGAATACTTCTACCTGACCAGGCGGCTTCCTCTCCTCTATGATCCTCCTATCTCTAGTCTAGTGACACGTAAATTAACACTTCGTTGGGCATGACTACCCACCAAGGTTTAAGACAAGTGGGTAAAGGAGGAGCACCTGACGAAGACCTGCGTAAACGAGGCTTACACGAAAAAGTGAACCCAGGAGAATACCTAAACGACCATCTCGTCTGACTTTTGCAGTGTGTAGCCGGCGGTTCTGGCCGGTTATCAGTGCGTGAATGGTGCTCTCAGTATGTGGACGGTTTTATGTGGACAGTTCTGTGACTGTGAGGAATGTTCCAGAAGCTAAGTTTTTTCTTTCCTGGCAGCTAGGTGTGAAAAAATGTCAAAACAGTTGCCATTTTAGCTTTTTTTCGATTAATTCTAGCGAATTTGACCTGCAAGCTAGTGGGTAAAATGTCATCTAGAGACTAGTTGGTTTTAAACGGTTTTATAAGTTGCCTGGCGGTTATCTAATGCTTTGGCTTGAAAGTGAATCTTAAGTTAAGAAAACCTGCGGAAGTATTATATGACTATACAGTACAGTAATTACAGTATCAATGAGTTCTGTATTTGGTAGGTGTGTGTATATATATATATATATATATATATATATATATATATATATATATATATATATATATATATATATATATATATATATATATATATATATATATATATATATCCTGCCGCTGTCTACAGATGATATTTTTAATTTAATGTCAGTTTTACTAAAACATTATACTGATAGACAATCCAGGTTTTCCTTAACAAAAGTTCTGGCAACATGTTGCCATGCTGGCGGACTTTCTCAGGCCATGGGTAGACCAGGACCCATGTGGTTGGGTCCTGGGGTAGACCATGGTTTCATCGGTATGTGGACGGAACCTCAAAGCGTCTTACAGTAGAGAGGATGTCTTGGTGATGATAATGTGAACATGAGCAAGGAAATACTTTAAGGGAACTCGGGTGTCGGAGGAGATTTTCTTCTTAGCAAGAGAAAGAAGGAAGTAAATAAGAACTAAGTGTAAGATGGTGGCAGGGAGGATCCACAACACGTGGAGACGCTCAAGTCTACTCAAGGATTCCTCGTCACGCCGGGAATGTGAATTCAGACTATTTAAACTTCCGCTTCCTTAAACTAAGACTGTATCAAGTATTCCTGTTACGTGGTGATACAGGTTTAAACTGTGACGCTCCACCCTGGGAGTTGGGATGCGGGAGGGACTTGTAAGCTAGTTATTCAAAGATGTCGGCAGCTTCTGTCCAATGCTTGCTGGTACCTGTACAGTTACTGGTAACACGCACCTCACCCTAGCTAGCCAAGCCCTAAAGGTAAACAGAATCCACATTGCCTCACAGTGACGGCCCCGGTAACCACACACGGTAAAGCCAACAATAGTCTCCAAAGGTCACATCACCACACCACACCACACCACCAGAGAAAGAGAGATAAAAAATATATATCCCTGGCCAATCCTCGTCTGACTGTGAAGCGCAGCAAAACGTCCACCAATAACAGTCACCTTCCTCGACCCTCTCTGAGCCCCACCCTACCCAGTCGTCTCCATTAATTATCCCGGACTTGGCTTGTGTTGCACCCCTCCCCTCCAACCCTCCCCTATCCAACCACTAAATCCCATCTGTAAATAAGAAATTTTTCGACTTCATTTAAATAAATCTCCATTTCTTTCTCTTCCACTACTGCCTAAAAAAAAATGTTTCGTGCTCCAGATCTGTCTAGGCGTCACCGGTAGCGGCTAGTGTTTATGACGTGAGACGCTTTTTTAAATATCTTGTTTAAACTGACGGGGAGGAGATCTAGAGGCCTGGGGAACATTCGCGAAAAGGTCCTGTCTGGCGGCGGCGTTCACGGTGGTGATGGTGGTGGTCAAGATGTGGTTACGTTGGGGAGAGGGCAAGAGGAACGATGGAGGGGCAAAACAGGAGAATAATAAAAGGCGATTCAAAGAACAGGAAGGACATGTGTCAAAAGGTGGAAAGAGGGAAGGGAAGAAAGATGATATGGGTGAGGGAGGGGATAGGGACACTGAACTTTTTAAAAGGGAAGGCATGACGAACAGATGGAGAGGATAAGAGAGGGGAGGGAGGGAAAGGGAAGGAGGGAGAGGGGAGAAGGAGGTATGTGAAGGAGCAAGAAGAAGGAGAAGAAGAAGAAAACACTGATCCTTCTAGTAGTGGCAAGACGGCGGTGGCTCAGACCAAGTGTGTCAGGGACTCTTTAAGGATCAGGGCGTCAGTCTCTCAATGGCTCGGGGATGTTGCGAGAGCTTTGCGGACCCTGAATAGCAACAAGGGTGAGCGCCAGATGTGAAATCATACACACACACACCAAAAGAAAAAAAATATCAGAACGGACAGAGGGGTTAGGAAGAGGGCGGAGTCGTTTTCACCCTGTTGATGGGGACAATGGCGACCTTTTGAACACAACCCCAGTGCAGGATAGGGATAAAGGTTACTGTAGAAGGAGAAGAAGGAGGGGTGGTCCTCAAGCTGGTTGGTTGGTGTGGCAGGCAGGGGAACGTCCTGGTTAAGGTGATAAGAAGAAAAAAGATTGAGATGGGGGGGGGCTGGTGCAAGAAGCAGTGGGGACGTGTGGGGAATGTGGTAGTGGTGGTGAGGAGATGAGGAATGGGTGTGGAAGTTGTGAGGAAGGAGAGAGAGAGAGAGACGAAACCTTCAGAATAAATGTACGTATGGGTGGAGAACAGAAGACACACAAAAAGAGAGAAGAAAAGAGGAAGAGAAGAGGAAGATAAGAAGAGAGAGTCCAAGTGGCCGGGTGTGGTCCAGAGATGACCCCTCCCTCCACCTCCTCCCTCCCAGTACCCAGTTGGTGTCATATAAGGGAAAACACACACACACACTGCCTCACTACACACACCTGTCTATCTCTAACTCTCCTACCATGTTGTATTATGTCTTTACCTGTCTTATGACTCACTGCATTTTTAGTCTCTATCCTTCACACCTGTCTAAACTAAATATCTCCTCCTAGCTCTTCCGTCTCTATCTCTCAAATGTCTCTCTTTACTCTTCTCCTGTCCGTCTGTCTCTCTCCCACACCGTCTCATATCTGTCTCAACCTATATCCACCTCTCACTATGGAGATTCACCCCCCCCCCCAGTATCTGTTTCCAATTTTCGTAACTAATTGACATTTAATGCCACCTTCTTACACCTCCACCTCTTAACTATCACCATGCTACTTTATCACCCATCACTATGACGCCAGCACCCATCACTATGACGCCAGCACCCATCACTATCACGCCAGCACCCATCACTATCACGTCAACATCCATCACTATCTCGCCAGCAGCACCCATCACTATCACGCCAGTACCCATCACTATCTCGACACCAGCACCCAACACTATCTCGCCTGCACCCATCACTATCATGCCAACACCCATCGCTATCATGCCAACACCCATCGCCAGCCATCACCATCAATGTCGCATGAATCTTGACCCTTAACTATGCAAATCGTATCATGTCACATCCATCACACCTTGAATGCCTCTTCAACAACCTCGCCTACGTGTCACCTCTCCTCCCACGATCTGAAGGAGGGCGAGGGCGAGGGGGGGTACACACGCTATCTACAGCCTGAAGGAGGGAGAGGGGGGTACACACGACTATCTACAGCCTATGTATCATCCCCTACAGCCTGAAGGGAGGGTGGGGGTACACACAGTATCTACAGTTTATGTATCACCCCACAGCCTGAGGAGAGAGGGTGGGGAGGGGCACACGACTTTCTACAGTTTATGTATCACCCCCACAGCCTGAAAGGAAGGAGGGGGGGTAGGGGAGGGTACTTCCGTTGTTTTTGGACACCAGTTCCTCAACCTCTGCAATGCGACTAGGTTTTATTGCCTTCTACTTTTAAGGTTATGGGGGGAAGGGAATGGGAAAGATGAGAGGGGTGAGAGGGAGGGTACAGTAGCTCGCGAAATATGACAGGAGAAAAAGATAATGGGAAAGAACGAGATGAGGGATGGAAAGGGGAGGAGGAAGATAACATATAGGAGTGAAGAGGCAAGTGATGGAAGGGAAAAGAGAAAGGGAGTAGGTGTAGAGGTACGAGAGGAGACCCAACCCCCACTCAGGGATGGATGTTAGAGTAATAGCATCGAGTATGTGGCTTCGAGTAGAGGACAGGTTAAAAGAGAGAGAGAGAGAGAGAGAGAGAGAGAGAGAGAGAGAGAGAGAGAGTATCATGTCACCACTCACTCCCTCCTGACACACGCCCACACGTAGACCAACCCATCCGACAGCTATACCTACACATCTTCCCGTTCAACCTTTCCTCCCGACATATCTTCCCCATAAAGCCGTGAGATAGAAGACCATTACTCCCTGTAACAACACAAAGAGCTTCCCTTACCCCCTGTGGAACGAGAATCAGGCAACGTAATAAATAAGGAAAAATCTCACAAGACCACATCACCTAACTCGTCCTTAAGAAAATTACTAATCACATATTGGAGGGAATACTTCTTGTTAGTCGTTAATTCTCTAAGAACAAGATACACTAGAGATGTAGCTATGGCGGACATCTTGACGCAACAGCTGACATCATCACAATATTTTCTCAAAGTCATTGTACGATTTATCTCACGGGACAAACACTCACCACCACCACCACATTCAACAAACTATACGTCATCGTGGAATACTTCCCACCACAGCATCTTTCCATACCTTATGACACAACATGACACCATATGGCATTTTACGACACCACATAACACCTTACGACACCCCCATGACAGCTTGTGACACTACATGCCATTTTACGACACCACATGGCACCATATGACAGCTTAAGACACCAGGTGACAAACTTCCGTCGCAGCAATCAAGAAGTTCATTCACTCCAGCTTTCATGACTTCACAAATTCACTGTCCTCAGGCGGCCCAGACAACACCTTAAAGCGTCTGACGTAAACACAATAGACAACATAAAACCCCAAAAGAAACGTACCTTTAAAGGCCTTTCAACGTACACAAAGTACATGGTCCGTGGTACATTTATTTACACAAAAATCCTACCGGTGTTTAGTTTACATAATCCCGTCGTTTAGACTTCTAAATCTTTTTTCAATACAACGTAAAATTTTCTTGACGTAAGCACCTGACGCGGCACCACCACCACCACGCCAAGGACGGCAGGGAGTAAAAAAAAAATACAGTTTCTTAGAAGTTGTGCCAAGTGGAACAGCTGACGGCACCTTCTCCTCCTCCACCAGGCGGGCCCATCACAGGTAGCTACCTCCGGATTCTCAGATATTCGTGGATTGAATTTTTCTCATAACTGGTGATGTGAGAATGTATCTAAGCGGGATTATTAAAATTACAGTAAAAGGTAATCTACATAACACAGACTCTCTACCGTAACTAATTGCGGTCTTCCATTCCCTGTCAGGAGGAGACAATTAACGATTGAGTCTGATAACATGGGAGCGGCTTTATAAAGGTTTGTAAGACTCCACCTAAGTGTTTGACTTGAGCTAAGACTGCACCAGTGTTTGACTTGGGCTACAGAACAAAAACTTAGTCCGTCCAAAAATAGCAAATTAAACAAACTTTAGGTTAACTAGATACGTTCACTCAGCACCAATTGGTAAAAAAGAAAAGATAGGATATTTGCTAAAACGTTTCTCTACCGAATCTTCTTGTCCTAACAGCTGCTACGTAATGTTATCTAGTTAAGAGTCTCAGTATAATTTCAAAGATAATTTCAAATGTCTGTTTTTGTACTTTATCTTAAGCCGAAAAGATAAGTGCATTCTTACATCTTCAGAAACGAGAAACATTCATCGTAGGAATCTTTGTTGATCCGACCTCTGGGCCCTGACAGGTACCCCCACCAGGGTGTTACCAACATAAACACCGACACACAGATTAAGACACGCACATAGTAACAAGGCGAGGGGAGGAACCTTGTGCCATATTGACGACGAGGCCAGAGGAAAAAAAAATCACAAGAATTTGCATATAAACCCTTTTATTACACCCAAGATCACCGACAACATTAAAATATGAATAAGAAAACTTGCGTAGGTGGAGACTTTGCTCGATACACAACACCCGGGGTATAAATGTTACAATGGCCCAGCAAGAGGATGCGGCCAGGATGACGGGGGTACGCCCAGCACCTCAAAGGGGGAGAAAACATCACACGATTTTTCTTTTCTTGCTGAGGGAGGAGATAAACGTTCCTGAGGGGGAAGTAAACAACATTGGAGCCTTGAAGAATAGGTAAATATTAGGTTTCTTAAGGGAAGATCAGCAATATTATTAATGAAGGTATTGTATTATGTAAGCTCAGGATTTATCAACGTTAACATCATTTCTGAATATGTGTAAACAATAGTATAACTTAAGGAAGAGATCCGTAAATAAGTAATCAAGATTTCTCTACAAGGTAAACAATATGACTAACAGTGTCCACGGCAGGATTTATGATGTAAACAACAGGACTCCTGGAAAGCCATAACTCTGAGGATATGACACCCGATATCCTTTAGAAGTTTAGGATGAAGACAACACAACACAATACAACCTTCACTGTGAGGAGAGAACACGAGAGAGGAGACAGGCGGCAGTAAGGCCGAGGGAGTGCATTAGACAGGCCGATACGCTGAGGACCTCACATCGCCTTAGTTACGAGGGGACCTCCCGGTGCACCAGACCTGCTCCCGGGGGCCTCTGTCTACCGGAGTCTTTGGTCGTGTCGTTGCTCTTACAATCTACGACCCACTTATCCTATCCCTGGCCAGGCTACCAATGTAGTATCTCAACTGCCTGAGACTATTCTTTCTTATATATGTATTAGTTTGTTATTTTTACTGGTGGTGGGGCGAGCTGGTGGGAGGGAGGGAGGGTGGGGCGAGCTGGTGGGAGGGTGGGGCGAGCTGGTGGTGGGAGGGAGGGAGGGTGGGGCGAGCTGGTGGGAGGGAGGGTGGGTCGAGCTGGTGGGAGGGAAGGTGGGTCGAGGGGGGTTTACAAGACCTAATACAGTAGTCTGTGTCTGTCTTATACTTGTCGTGGAAATTCACAAACAGTTTCGTCAAAATTTAAGTTTTTAAGCAGCTTTGTCTTTTGGATCTTAATGATCAATCTTGACAGAATATGACAGTGGGTCCCACAGGAATGACTACCCCGCCAGAGACAGTTTAGATACACTAGTCTGTATTGAAACGGTTTATAACACGTTGTGCTGGAGAAAAGGACAATAAATGGATTCGAAACCAAAGAGGGAAATTGTGATCCGACTCCTATTGATTTGGGAGGTTCGAACCGACATACCGAGGCCACTGACAACTCTCATCTCGTCAACATTTCACAGACGGTCTGACAACTGCTAATAATTTGCTTTACGAGGGGAGAGGACCTCAACGGGGGAAGAGGGAGAGAGAGGAGGAAAGAAGTGGGAGGGGGAGGAGAGGGAATCAATGACAACAACACCCAAGATAACATGAGGTGAAGGGTGAGGTCATCTACCACAAAGTTCATGAGTTAAGGACGGCTGGGGTGAGAGGGAAGTACATAAGCATGACCTAGGCTATCCTGTTGGGGGAAGGGGAAGGGAGGGGAGGAGGGGGAAGGGAGGGGAGGAGGGGGAAGTCGTAGTACTGATCACGGATATCAAGGGAGAAAAAGTTGGAGGCCGGGACTACTTAAGAGCTCAGAACATGATTGCAGGAACTAGGATGAGATTAGCGTTTGGAGGTGATGATGAAACGGATTTTTAAAAACCCTAAGTGCATGATGGAAAGGAACAGGAGGAGGAGAAAAAAGAAGGAGGTAGAGAATTCCAATAAATGGGACAGAAGTTGAAATTGTTACCAAGTTGAAATTGGTAGCCTATAAAATCCTGAAAGTGATGGGAAGGATTTGAGGATGGCCCAGTTTTCCCCTCCAAAATAGAGACTATTAGGGACTAGACTAGAGGATGAGAGTTACAGTCAGAGAGATTACGATGACGAGGATTAGGAAAGGGTGGAATTAGAAAGATGGGAGAGAAAGTGAGAAGAGAGGAGGATGTGTAAAGAAAGGAGGATGAAAGTGAAGAAAATAAGATGAGAAAAGCACATAAATGGAGAGACAGAAAGACGTGACAATATGAAGAGAGGGGAAAACGTAGAGAAGGAAAATAGATCAGAATAAATGGGAGTGAGAGAAAAGATTAGATAAATGGTGATAAGAAAACAAGAAGTGAGGAAAGATAGAAGAATAAGGAGGAAAAGGGGAAAACAAAGATGAAAAAAGAAAGACAAAATCCCCGTGAACAATGCATCCGAGACAGACATACAAACAGACCGAACAGGCTAGACCCGTTGGGGTTTAAAGCAGCCTGACCCATAAGCATTAACTATCCACACAGATCATTCGCACCAAATAGCGTAAAAAAAATCCACTGAAAAGTCTCTGATTACCGATACTGACAGAAAGACACACCGATCGCTATACCCTCCTCCTCTTTTCGCACCAGGGAATAAAAAAGGGAGAGGAAACATAATAAAAGTTGATGAGAGAGAGAGAGAGAGAGAGAGAGATAAACCTTAGGTACACAGCTATATTAAATATCTACCCCTCCCCCCCCATCTCTCACCCTAGTAACTCTCTCTCCCTCCCTCTTACCTACCATGTGTGGCGGGGGCAGGTTGGGTCACGGCCCCCTGATGTTGCCTCCTCTTCCACCTGTTCCACCTCTACTTGCTCCTCTACCTGCTCTACCCCCTCCTCTACCTGCTCCACCCCTCCTCTACCTGCTCCACCTCCTCTACCTGCTCCACCTCTCCTCTACCTGCTCCACCCTCTCCTCCACCTGCTCCACCCTCTCCTCTACCCACTCTACCTGCTCACCCTCTCCTCTACCTGCTCCACCCCCTTCACCTGCTCTTCCACCACCTCTTCTTCCTCAACCTCCCCACCTCCTCTTCAACCACGACTACCTTCACTACCTCTGGTATCTAAATTTAACGCCGCTTTGAGCCACAGGGCCTCCTCTTCTATGTCCAGGTTCTATTAAGGCGTCACAGTCCCTCCCTCCCCACACACACACACACTCAAGAGTTTCGTCAGGGCTGCAAGATGGCTGAAAACTCTTACACATTTGGAAAGGAATTCTCGAGATTTTCATACTCGAATATTTTTTTTATGCAAATACGATACATCATGATGATTTGTGTGTTATGTTGAAAGCGTTTTGATTGTTTACAAACACACACACACACACACACACACACACACACACACACACACACACACACACACGACTATCAATAGGGGATTTCTCTACCCAAGACGTGTACACGGAACCCACAATCAAAAAATCTCATTTAGTTGTCGTGTCGTAACCTCACACGACATGGGTCTGTCTGTGTGTGTGTGGTAACTTTACACTACAGAGGAAGACAATTTTATCCCAAGCTTACACTACACAGAGGAACTTGTTGTGAGGTAAGTTCACACCAGACCAGAGGTTTTGGAAATACGACTTAGCTTAACCATGACATCACAAACTTGGCCTCACCACCCACCTACCACCACACTACACCACACCACACCACCACCCTCCAATAACCTGTTTTACACAACACCTACACCAGGCTCTTGTTACCTATCCACCTCTGTACTTCAGCGTTACGTCACACAACAAACGAACTATCCGAATTTTTGCCGCTACTTCACGCTCCCACACGAGACAAAATTATAGACTTGGAGAAATAAAGTATAGAGTGAAAATTTACCTCTTTACTCTTCCTTATCACACTATTCGACTAAGCGACCTAACAAGACATATGGATGAATGATAGACTAAGCGATCTGCGTTGAGGTGTTGTTGATACAAACTCCCAATTTTATCACAGTGGTATTTGGGTAAGTAAAAGGATGTGGTATTATTTACACACACTTAGACAGAGACACACACAGGGACAAACAAGTGTAACACGTAGGCACACACACACACACACACACACACACACACACACACACACACACACACACACACACACACACACACACACACACACACACACACACACACACACACACTCCTGAAGATTTTATCACCCGATCTGAGTCATCTCCTGAATAGAGGGAGGTTGTCATGAATGGGTGCTTGGGTGTGCGTGTGGGCGTGTAATGAGAGTAAGTGGAGGTATGTGGGTGTGGCGGCGAGAAATATGTGGGTATATACTAGAGTGAGTGAGTGCGTGAGTGAGTGAGTATGTGAGTGCGTGAGTGAGTGAGTATGTGAGTGCGTGAGTGAGTGTAATAATGTTAGAATTCTGAGAAAATGCAATGAATGTGTATGTGGGCGTGGCAAGTGAGACCACCTCCCTCGCCACCTTCCCTCCCTCACGCCCACACACCTCCCTCCCTCACGCCCACACACAGTTAAACTCTCTTGCCTGTTTACACACTTAATCTCCAGGTCTGATTTGTGGAGACCTCCCTGCTGTCTGTCCCCAATACATACCAGAAATTGTCAAGTTTCTCCAGTAAAAAATAAAATCTCGAGGTTTTTTAAGAATTATTGGTTTTTCCTTCTATTTATGTTTTCAAGTAAATATGTAATAGTTGATGAAGTAAGTAACATTAAATTGTATACATGAACAGATAAACACAACACAAGGGGGCCTTTATATGACTACTCAAGTAAGCGTTGGGAGTGACGGCAAATAGTTTTGAATTTTTTTTTTTAATTCCAGATAAACATCATTGTTGGCTGTTGCCGAGGGTCAGGGAGGACTTACGTCACCCTTAAATCTAAGTTCATGACTTAATTGTCGACCCCACAAAGTTCACCGACCCATAATGGCTACAGGGACTAAACTGTTGGTAATGATGGCGGGTAAATCCTCCCATCGTGCAGCAGCTTAAAGCAAGAGGCTGAAGTGAAACTGAACAATCCTAACACAAAATTATAATCACCGAACTCAGTCAGAAATCATGTTGGGATTCTCCTACAAAACAATTCTGATTCCGATACATTGTAATTTGTTCGAGTTACTGTGTTTACAAACTTTCAGGTAGTTGGTCACACACACACACTGGCAGAACAAGCACCATTCCCATCCCCCTTGTGAACGGCGAGACAAAAGCCTGTTATATTATCATTATTTCTACCATTCCTTATAAAATCCTGTAATTAAGTTCATGATCATTACCTGAACTGTGATGAAATAACGCAATATGAAGTAGTCTCTTTCCACTGTCAGCACCTTGTTACATTTACTTTCAAACAATGGTGGGTGTGGGAGTGGGGGTGTGTGTGTGTGGGTGTGTGTGTGTGTGTGGGTGTGTGTGTGTGTGTCTGTGTGTGTGTGTCTGTCCGCCAATTCAACCTCACAATATCTGCTGGTTAAGTCGGTCAAATTGTAAATAAACTTGAGTGTATGTAATGTTTGTACCCTAGACCGGGTTTTCTATTTGTTATGAGGTCAATTGGTGATAGGTCAAGGTCACTGTTGGTAAGAGACATCCCCCAGGCCGCCGTAACACCACTGGCGGACGCACGATAGTCTATTCAGCCCTGCCTACGTCACGAGAGGGGGCAGGGGTCGGCTTCCTAACAAAAGCATACTATGTTTTTCTACTACACTAATGATGAAATATTCTTACTAATAATCCATAACTCCAGTACAAGGGCTCGCTACAAGACGTGGACCAGGAGCAAGATTCTCAAAGAGTCTTACGTTATTTTTTCCTCTAGAATGGAACAAGAATGAACACGACCTTACTAAAGACGCGTTGTCAAACCTCCAATAAAAAAAATAATTATCGTATAAACCATTAAAGAGTATTTGGAGATCTGAAGGACACTTGATTAAGACAAACATTTACTCAAAATTCTTTACATTGTCTCTTAAACAGTTCCTTAGTGCTATTTAAACCACTTTATGGATGATTAAGTATGCAAGAATGTGGTATGTAAATAAGTTAAACACAGTTACAAGTTTACTACACTCTTGGGCTGTTTACCGGCTTGAGGTGTGTTGTTCCCTCTCTTCTTGTTGCTCCCTCTTGCTGGTACAATGGCAGGCACTCCATGGACAAGCTCATCCATCACTATTTTGGTTAGGTTAGTTTTTTTTATTTTCCAGTTGGTGAAAAAATACAACGTTTGGTGATTTTCATGGACGCTCATCTTTCCGACTGCTGATGGTAATATCTGGTATCTATTTTAACTTGGGTTAGTTGGGGGTGAGAGGAAGGAGGGGGGAAGTTGAGGGTGAGAGGAAGGAGGGGGGAGGGGGGGAAGTGGGGTGGGTGGGTGGGATTCGAGTTATTCTGACAATCTATTGAATCTGATTATCGAGGAGCGGCAGCGTTCACTATAGCTATTGACTGACTAACCCCACAAGATGTTTCATACTCCCAAGGTGTGAGTGTTCTGATTTACCCCCATCGTTACTGACCCATATTATTATACATACCTCAAAACACAAGATACTCAACTGCTCTGTGCACACAATAGACGTGTGGTTCTCTAAAGTTTTGAGGACGAATTAAATTTTAGAAGTTTGGAGAGACAAATGTTTTAAAACTTCTTACGTTCACATAAACCATGTCCGTGTGTGAGGGTGCGAAGAACGTGTGCCTGGAGTGACTGATAAATGAACGAGAGAGAGAGAGAGAGAGAGATGCGCTAGGGTGTAAAACTGTTTTTTTAAAGGTGAGTTTATTTGCGTTTGTGTGCCTATATGCGGGTGTCTGTCGGAGTGCACACCTGTAATTGTCACACACCCACCACCACCCATACGCACACAGTTCAGAGGTTCTCTATACCGCCCCTCCCTCACTCCACCTTCCTGACGAGGCGCCATCATGGTGCCTCATCATGGAGTCGCTAGCTCCTCCCCCCCTCCCATCCTCCTACCTTCCCCTTCCCTCCTCTCCTACCACCACCATTCTCCTCCTCCCTCCTCCCTCCCATCTGCTCTCTCCGCCGCTCTCCTTCCTCTTCCTCTCTCTAACCTCCCCCTCCTTCCTCATCCACTCTCCTTCCTCTTCCTCTCTTTCACATCCTTCCTGCTCCTTCCCTTCCACACTTCCTTCCCCTTTCTCCATAACCTTTGCCCCTCTCCCTTTCATACCTGACCCCCCTTTCTCTTTACATGTCTTCCTTCCTTCCTTCTCTCTGCCAGCCATCCTCTTCCTCAATCTTTGTTCCTCTCTCCTGCAACACCATTATCTCGCCCACATCCTGTCTCAACCTTTCCCTTTTATCATCTCCTATCTTCCCTTCCCCTCTTCACCAAATTGCCCCCCCCTCTCCTACACTCTTACCTCCAGCACCCCCCACCCCCCTTCCTTCTCCTCCACTCAGAATCTTCCATGGACTTTATGAACCCAACCTGATGCTTAAACAATCAATAGTATTCTCAACAGCAATGACTTAATAACACATACATTAACATGACAAATTGAATTAAAATCAACAATAATTACTTACCGTATCAGAGGGTCGAGTAATGTATTTATCAAATTATAGAACAAATTTTATAAACTTTTACTGTTAAATTCAGTGACAATTTTTGATACTATTTTGTAGGTAATGTTCGGTGCTATAAAGTGGCTGGCCTTTACATGGAAGGGTTGTGTTGAGTCGCTGTTTAAAGGTTTCAGGGTTGTGTTGGCCCAGGACACTCACCCACCACCTGCTGGAGGAGTGAGATCACCTCAACAGGACCATACAGCCTTCACACTGGTCATTGTCGAGATAAAAAAACGACTAGACCTATACATTGTATACATGGGAAACTAAATATACATTTAATAGGGAGTTATAATAATTAAG
The DNA here is from genome assembly GCF_018991925.1 of Homarus americanus. Taxonomy (NCBI): domain Eukaryota; kingdom Metazoa; phylum Arthropoda; class Malacostraca; order Decapoda; family Nephropidae; genus Homarus; species Homarus americanus. The sequence continues at coordinate 482,343 of NW_024719383.1, forward strand.
AGAGTGTGTGTACTAACCCAGGTGAGCCAGTAGGGGTCGACAGGTGATCCGGGCAGCAGGTGGTAGCCCTTCTCGGCCACCTCCCGGTACACACTCTCGTGCCTCGTGATGGTCACATGCCGCCTCCCGCCTGTCCATCGCCCGCCGCCCTCGTCATCGCTGATTGAGAAGTTACGGGTGACCAGTGCCCCCGCCCGGCTATTGATGCGGGGAGACGCCGGGGGAGCTCCCTCGCTGGTCCCAGGGGAAGGCGTGGTCCGTCCTGCGGGTCCTGGGCTGCCAGGACACAGGAGGGCCGACCCAGCCGTCGGGAAACCATACGGAGGGTTGGGGTTGCTGGGGCTGCGGGGGGCCACGGTGCGTGGCGCCACAGGCAGACCAGAGACATGCAGTGCTCGAGGTGTCCCCGGTGACCGCTGCTGCTGCTGCTGCAGACTCTGCACACCCATGGCTGGACGGGGGCTGTTGGGGGAGGCAGGGGGCAGCGCACCACCCCCTCCCGGTGGGCTGGGGGTTAGAGGAGGCCGCATGCGAGGAGCGCGAGGTGGACGAGGTGGCAGACGAGGGAGGGACCCATGTGAGCCAGACTCATCTTCAGAGGTGGAGATCTGTCTCAGAGTCATCATACTACCTAGTGCTTGTCTCACTGTCAGTTCACTCGCTAAGGACCGGGAATTCGCTCCAGGTAGAGAGTTAGACTTTTCTTTATGCCTATGTCTCTCTTTAACCGTTGGTAAAGACGAGGAGCTTTTTTCACTACGGACACTGCGGAGGGTAGAGTCTCTGGACACTGTCATGTCACGACACAGACCATACCGCCAGCTACTAGAAATGTCACAATTGCTTCCGTCGTTGGAACGTTCCTCCTCGGACTCCGGAAGCTCGTCACTCGTAATACTGGACTCTCGAATAGCTACAAGTCCCTGACGCGTGAGTCGACGACGCTGTATGGCGGCCTGCAGGGCCAGAGACCTCTGGCGGGGTACTCGTACAGCCTCCTTCTCGTGCGACCGTCGCACACTGAGCGACTTGAGAATCCCGTTTGTTATGACGCCCGGATGTTTACAGACAGGACTAAGACTCTGATTGTGCTTACAGAAGTAACACGTGTCCTCCCCTTCATCCTCGGCGTCATCCCCACTGCAGTAATCACACTCCTCGCCGCAGTCATCCGTCTGGCAATAGTCGTCGTCATAGTCGTTGTCATCCGACGTGGTGACAGCATCAAACTCATCAGTACGACATCCTTCCCCAGCATCTGTCCTGAAACCCTCGTCCTCCAGCTCATAATCACTCGTGTCCTGCCCACTGCCGCAGCTGTGCCGGTCCTTCTCGGTGTGCTTCTTTGCCTCCCACTTACCCAAGATCACTGGAGGCCTCTTGGATGGTCGGGTGTGATCCTCTACATCACTAGTGTGGCAGTGACCGCAATCACACGAGCCCCCGTTCATGCCGCAGTTATCGTAGAAGCTACTCCTGCGTTCATCGTCTGAAGCCGTGCTCGTGCCAGTGCTCCGGACACTCACCTGCAACCTGTCCACCCCTGGTTGTCCCTCCGAGTCCGAGAGGTGAGCCTCCACTTCTTGGTCCCGGTACTGCAGTCTCGGGTTGGGTGGTTTGCTCGCCACCCGAACCGGAACCGAGTCTTCTTGAGGCATCGGTGCAGGGAGGGCGTTCAGAGCTCGCGCTATGTCCTTACACGCTTCACGTAACCTATTTTTCTGTTCTATATCATATTCGTTGTCACTATCAACATTGTTCCCACGCTCAAAGTTCAGATAGTCCAAACACGAACCCTCACTACAGCAAGAGTCACTTTCAAAAACATTATCATTGTCACTAGCACCACCACCACCACCACCTACCGCATTCTTCGTCTCACTCACTCCACTATCACAATCAGGTAAGTTGGTTGCCGGCGTCACTCCTCCATTTACTTGAGAGTTGCTTGAGGATGAGGTAGCTCTTGGTCCTGTTCTTTGGTTGTCTACAGCGACTCCACCACCAAGAGAGTTTGGTGTAAAGTTTATTAAGTGTTTGGCATTCTGCCCCGCCCTGGTCACTGCGGGTCCTGACACAATGACGCTTTCATTAACATGCACACTTTCATCTGGACATTTTTCCACTCGACTATTGTATCTGGTTGGCCCGCCAGCAACGTCAGCTAGGGAGGGTGGCTCTCCGGATAATGGGATTACGAGGTAACTGCCACACCCATTGCTGTTGGATGTGTCAGATTGCTGTCCCTGTGTGTCTCCCTCCGTGCCCTTAGACTGCTGGTCGTCGCCTGGGCTTCCCTCGAGTGACTGCGGAGGGTGGTGACACAACTGGTCCTCCGTTCCGCAATGAGCGTTGGCGGCGAGGCGCTGCACGTGTGGATTTCCATGTTGCCTGGGCGGTTGCGCGGGTGGCGGCGGCGTCGAGTGAAGCAAGTGCGTCTCACAGTCACTCCCCGCCTGCCACTCCGCCTCGTCCCCTCCTTCGTGCTGCAAGTTGTTGTTTATGGAAGAACACACTTGGATATCAGGAGGTCGTAATCTATGTAAGCGTTTATGTTTCCTGGACTGATGCATCAACAGATTAACTAAATTTACAGATTGACCTTTCAAGCAAGTGGTCTGTAGATTAGGGTCCTCTTCAGTGTGTGGAGTGGAGAAGTGTTGAGAAGAGGGTGTGGGTGGGGAACATGGTGGAGTGGGTGGCAGCTGGGGCACAGGAGGTGGGGTGGTGTGGAGGGGGTTCACAGAGCTGGAGTTAACCGTGTCACCACTACCTTCCAGTGAGCCCCCGGCTGTAATATCACACCCGAGCCTCATGTTCCCACTCCCAGGGGCCATCGACACACCGGGGGAAACTTTAACGTCTTGTGTGGCGATCTGAATACTCCCTGGGGTGTCTGGTTCCACGGATCTTGTTTTGGAATTGTCTGTCGTCAACATTAGATGTGATTCGACACTCACCTTCCCCGCTGGTCCCACGTTCGCGATGGGAACGTCGTCCAGGGGGGTGTTCCCATGGTGTTCTTTTTCCAGACTAGATGTTCCAGGACGGTGGTGTGAGAGGTGTACCGTCACGGCCGACACAGCAGGAGCAGTAGCACTAGCTGGCTCAACCCCGGCACCTGCCTCCACCACCTCCGCCCTCTTGTTCACGGCTTCCTGCTGTAAATCACCCACATTAGCGCCGTCGCTCTCACAGCCCGGGATCTTTATTGCCTCAACGAGTCCCTCAACTCCCTCCTCACTTTTGCTTCTTCTCTCGAGGACTGAGTCTTCCTCCTCCCCTTGGAACTGACTATCAACGTGATGAGGCAAAACCACAAAGTCAGGAGGATCACAGCCATCATCATCATCTGCAGACAGCGAAGAAAGAAAATTCTGCCGAAGAATGTTAATTTTCTGCTTAGCTGCGTAAATATCAATTTCTTTGTCATTTCTCATTAACTCTTCGTTTTCTCGTAAATTACACTTCACCATTCCTTCGGATTTACTTTCACTTTGTATAGATTTATCATCACTCGTGTCAATTCCTATGATTAAGGTGTTTTTCGCGTTATGTTTGTCACTATGACCTTCACCGGTATTACCTGTGCTACTTTCCCTTTCTCGTGTGCCACAAGAGTTATGTTCGCCACCTAAATTATTACCTGCGTCGCCATTAACTTCAGAAGCTCGCACATCATCATTAACCCCTCCGTCATTACCACTACGGGGGGCCCTCAAAACACCACCACAACCTCCATTCACATCTCCATTTTCACTCCACTTTTCCCTGGTTGGGGGATGGGTTGTGTCTAATGTTTCAGAGACGTCAAGACTCGTCGAACTGTTGGTGGTGGTGTTGGTGCTGCACGCCGCTGCCTGCACCAGTGGGCTGTTTGTTTGGTCTGTGTGAGGAATGCATTCACTTGGCACGTGAGGCTCGCGACACTGATTGTTTATTTGCGATGCTTGAAGAACCTCCGGGGCCGTGATGGTGGCGGGGCCCTCCAGTTCTCTCTCACAAGCGTCAACACAGTTCGGAATCGAGTCTACGCTGATTCGACACTCGTGCGTCACTCCCTCACACTGAGTTCCTGTTTCACCATTGATACCGTCCGCCCGATCCAGTATAACCTGGTCCTTATCACATTCGCTACTTCCGTTCTGGTCTGGCTCTGTTCCACCCAGACCACCCTGGTATTGCATATTTGGTTTATGTAAACTCACTGTGTGGACACGTGCGGGCGCGGTGGGCGTGGGTGTATCCTTTCCTTCCACGCCCTGACACGGCACGATATCAGGCAGGGACAGCCGCTTGAGCTGAGTGGCAAGGTAGCCTTCACTCAGGTGACGCCCCTCCTCCTTGGTTTCGTCGGGGGAGCTCGCCAGGCACCCGCTGTCGGCGTCATCACTGGTGGAGGAGAGTGCGTCCTCACCTCGCGGCACAATGAGGGTCATGGTGGTGGAGGTGGGCGGGTGTTGGGGTCACGTGACGGTGGGCGTGGATGAGGGCGCCGCCTGCCACACACATGTCACCTCACACACGTGCTCCAGTTTATCTACTACTGCACCCACACTGGGGGCGCGCCGCTGCATGCTGACCTCTGCCACCACCTGGACGACTGGCAGTGTTGTCAGTGGGTGGCCAGGGGGTGTCAAAACTAGGGCCAGAACACGTTGTGGCCGCTACACCACCGAGCCATCACCTCAAGGCCGCCACTAACACCCAACAAGGTACAGTACATCAAATGTTCAGTCACTCGTAGCCTAATATTTTGAAAGTACAAATCACAAGAATTATCCAGATCTACACATCTTACGCCGCCCAACAGTCCTTGGGTCGCTCTCAACTGGTTTCTGCTAACAAATTGATCAACGTGACCCTGAAAAGTACACTCGATTATTTACCGCGGTAATGCCAGGTGCTGGATAACATGTTACACCCAACACGACACACTGTACCGGTACTGGGGACTCCTCGAGTGTTCCTACGCGTCTGTCTAGACCTTCGGAGCACACTATAAAGGCATTCGCTTAAGAGTCAGTCTCAAGAGTTTATTCCGATTTTCTAAAACATGAAAGGGAAATCCAGTAAATATACGAGAAAGCAACTGGGAATGAATATGTTCCCGGCAGAGAGGAGAGGAGTAGGGGGAAGACGTGTGGTGGTGGTGCCCCCGTGGCGTTGGCTGGTGGCCAGGGGGCGGCGCCAACACCCCCCCTTCCCCCACCTCTAGCCCCTATATCACTACCACCTTATCCTCCTCCCTTCCCTTACACTACCAAACCTCCCTCCCATAACCCAAGCCTCCTAAACCGCCCGGGATCAGGAACTACTTAACCGCATCACAACACTTGTATGTAAGGAAGTACAGAGATTACTGTACAGCATCTGTCCCTCCTTCATAATTTAAATACATCACAATATATCTCTATACTTTGGGAAACTACCATTTTTTTGCAGTTTCATTTTCTAATTGGTTTCATTTTTTTAATTATAAAAAACCCCACTTCAGTCACCATAACTGACTGACTGATCTGTACACAATACACGTGGCGTCATAAGTTTAAGTCCCGTTTCACCGTATTCAATAAAGATGATTTTTTTATTTAATATAACATAAGTATACATAAATAAAATACACCCATACAACTGTAACTATACTAAATTATTATAACAAATATACTCCAATAATCTTTACAAAAATACTCTGGTGGACATTACACATCTGCTCCCTGAACCAAGGACAGGCGGTAGCAACAATCCCTTCCTTGGTTCCTGGAGATATGACATAAGGGCCTCTAGACTAAGACACTCGAACAGTAAGTGTTTAATAGTTAAGGGACCAGGCAGGCAGTCACCGCATATTGGTTGGGAGCATCAGGTAGTTAGGTGTCAGATTAAAGTGGCCAATGGTCAGGTGTTAGATTAAAGTGGCCAATGGTTATGTGTCAGATTAAAGTGGCCAAAGGTCTTGTGTCGGATTAAAGTGGCCAATGTGAAAGCCAAGCTAGGACTCCCCCCTCCCCCCGCCACCTTTGACAGCTATACATTACACCGTGACCAAACAACCTCATGACAAGACCAATACACGTTCCTAAGCTTCGAATTACACCACCATGTAGTCTACTCAGTGACGTCTTTACAACCACTACTATGCTTCCCATTATTATTATTATTATTATTATTATTTCTGTTATTATTAATGGTTGTAAGAGTGGCGCAACCTCTTAAAGGAATATAGCTTTATGTCGACCTTACTGGGTTCGAGTTACAGCTTAAACCGTCGTCCTCAGAAGCTTAAACTGCAGCTTATAAGAGTTAACAATTCCCAACATTACTTACAATATTGTCAACCGCAAGACACAGACCCTCTCGGCCAAACGCATTCAACCACCGCCCAGAGACGTCCAGACTACAACATAATCTATCCCGTTTCAGAACACACTTATGTCTCGGGCAACTTGGAAAACATTTATGGTAAGAGCGAAGCAAATGCTGATGGAAATAATTTTTTAAACACATGTGCTGTAATATTTTGAACGGTGATCTGACAATCGTTTTCATCCTTAATTCTGACATAGATAGGCTACCCCAGTACCTGTACCTAAATAGTACGTGATAATTTTCTTGCTGCTTCCATTGTACGCTATCTTAATCGTCTCCCACCACCATTACCACAGTCGTAAAAGATAAACACGAATTCTTTTACTTCACAATCAACCTTCAGCACCACCAACACCTAGCCTAGTGGCAGGTGCTAGAGGCAAGCGATCAACACCACCACCACCGTCAGGGTGTGGCAAGACCTCCCCACGACGCCTCCCGCAGCGGTAATGGTCGCACGTCATCACACTCCCGCCAGCCTCCAAGGTCACCCACCACACTCAACCTTCATTTGCATGCTGTGAGGAACCCCGTGTCCATGGCAGGTTTATTTCCCGCACTGAGGTCACACTGAAGACTCTCAGCTTTCTACAGATTTGTCAGTTTTACCGTTGTGGTTTTTGTTTGTTAGGATTCAGCACCTTCATAAGACACACTCTCTCTCCCACTCCCCCACTCGTCTCCCCTTTGTTACCGCCTGGGTTTACCCTCGATTATGTATGCAGCGTCACCCCCCACGTGATAAAAATAAGTTCATAATAATAAATATTTCCGAGGACAAACAAACCAATGTTCCCAGATGTCAGGAGAAGAAGTAAAAGTCCAAGTGGAGACATTAATGTTTTCAACGGGATTAACATACGAGACGGCGTTGGACATTCCCTTGGCGTTGATATTAAAGCAAACCTTTCTTACCAGGGGTCTAAATTACGTCTGCGTCTCAAGTTATTTTAACATAGGTTTAGTCTGAGATCACATTTTAACTCAGGTGATTTGGTGACGCGAGAGTTGCTGGTTATTTCAACATGTGTTTAATATGAGAGCCAAGTTTGGTTGGGATGTGATTTTACCTCATTTACACCGTCATCTTAACCCAATACAAGGCGGCTATGCTCACAACCACAAATTAAAAGTTACCGATGTTGAAGAAAAGTGAATAAAGGAGATAACGATGAAACAACGACTGGACAAGGACATCTGGGAGCCAAAAACCTACAGAGGTCAAAGGCCCCGCCACAGTAATTGCCACGGGATTATAACGAGGCATAGCTACTAGTATGAACTAACCTAACCTAAGCACACCCTATAATCTATACAAACTAACAAAAACAATACTTAAAAAAACGACGTAAACCCATATACAATATACACAAACAAACAAACAAACATTTTCAAGAACAAAATCAAATTCAAGTTCTAATTAAACATCACGAAAACAAAAACACCATAAAAATATCTCTCTATACAGTATACATAAAACCCAAGACGTAACTGAAAATCTACATCACAAGAACAAGTCAAACCACAACATGAACAAGACCCTGAGGCTAGTGTTAGCACCTTGTCTACTCCGCCTACAATTGACAAGTCACCTACGTATAGGGACAAGGTAACAAAATGTGTCTGTCTGTCTTAACCTTACCCACCAATGTGCACCAACCAAAGTGGCTACCGGTAATGGTTAGCGAAATGCATAGTGGGTGGGTGTGTGTGTGTGTGTGGCAACTAATTAATTTTATTTATTCTAATTAAAACAACGTATAATATATTCTGCATTAGCACACACCCACTTCGTTGAGTTTGTACTACACGTCGTCCACATCTATGTCTTCATATTATCATCTATTAATCTTTCCCAACAATCTCTCGGGGTCACAGACGATGGTGTGTGTGTGTGTGCCTCCTGCTCTTGCTAAAGCTATAACGTGTTCTACCAAGGAAGGTCCCAGTTCTTCCTCGTGTCACTCTCACTCAGGTCCTTACGTAACTCCCAAAGTTTATCTCCAACTACGGTTTACTCTTGTTTATTGCTCGAAGTCTCCTACGTTGAGCTTGTTTATATCCCGAGTGAGAGAGAGAGAGAGATAAATGTGTGTGTGCGCGCGCATGCATGTCTGAGCGTGTGCGTGCTTGTGGACAAGGATATCTGCACCCTCCCCCCCCCACCCTTCCTCCTGCATGAGTAGCAGCAGTGGTCAAGCGTAAACAAGGCGGATCCTCTCTCTCTCTCTCTCTCTCTCTCACCAATAACACTACACTGTACACTGGGTGGAGTGAGTGGGGACACGCCTGTTTATCGTTACGCACTCCTTAACCTATAAGAGCATTTGACGGTTTTAAGAGATAGTGTGCTGGACTAAGTTTCAATTAAAATACTCAAATATCTAGTAATAATACGACGACAATATAGAAATTTTATATTAACCATAATAAAAAACTTTCCGAAATATATTGACAGTACATACAGTACTTTTTTTTATACACGAATATAGTCCAAAATATCCCAATAACTATAGTAGCCTACCAAGACCCCGCAATGGCTACATCAAAAAGACTAATATTAACAAAACCTCGTACTGCACTAACACCCAAGTGCTACCTTAACTTAACACTTAATAGAGCTATAACCTAGTGGAGAAGCAAACATCCTATGAATACCCTAACCTTGTATGGCATCAAATATTACCACTCTTTTCAACGCCATATTAACACGTGGCTTTTGTACAATCATTACTCGGCATTCCTTACACCCTACGGCTAGGTACAGAAGAGTTATCCAAATATCGTGGATTCTAAAGGAAGGAAGGAAGGTCAAACTGCCACGGTCTACCGCAAACAGATGACAAGCTGTTTCACCAATGGCACACACACAAAGTCTAGTCATCCTCTAAATGTTGATTTTGTAAAGGATAAATTCTAATTATAGGTCAATCTTGGAGGAACCACAAAAATGCATGTTTATTCTCCTGATATTAACTTTCCAGATTATTTTTAAATTCAATGACAAACCTGGTCGGCAACATCACTTAAAAGACCAGGTCACTTATATTCCCGACGAAAGTATCAAAATAACCACCACACATACGAGCCTAGTGACACCTGCATAACCTTGCATTAACATTTACGATACTGTTAGCACACACAACCACTTTATGACGTCGGGGGGAAAAAGCTGAATGAGCAACGGTGTGTCCGGGGTCGAGTAGAGCTAAACCACTCCTGGCAGTGATGAGGTAAGTGTGGGAAGCATGTAAAGTATACACCACAAATAAAACTGACATCAAAGTTATAAACAATGGAAAGGTCCCTCTGGTAGCGGAGGTATGAATCATCTCTATGTCCACTGTCATATGATAAAAGACGAAAACTACGAATATTCTAGTGTTTGATTATAAGGACAAACGTTGACTATTTGATCCTCGTGTTAAACGTTATTGTGGGGAGAAAAACAATACGTTGCCAAGGAGACGAAACAAACATGGATATTAAAGCAGACAAGCGCAGGACGGCCAAGCTTTAAACATTAATATTATTGCCATATATGTACAATAACTAAGCACTATAACTGAAAAGAAAAAAATGTTTCATAAATGCTGAACAAAAATCCTTATATCGACCATAAGTGTTACCCGGCAGTCGAGAAACAGTACCCCCAGGCTACAGTTACCATGGTGTTGCTATCAGACAAGAGAACATGACCTCATACACCCACAACAAATGCTACTGTAGGCGGTGTCCTTGTTTACTCTCTTTATCTACCAGGTTTCATGGCATTTTTCCTTCGTCTGTGTGTCTGTTTCTTTGCCTATCTCTCCTATCTCTCTAAGCCTATTCAATTACAACGTCTACAAAAGGTGGTCAGGCAGAAAGACGAGATACGTAACCAATTAAGAGACAGGTAGAGAGGTTACGTCCCCAGACAGTGAGGTGGGGGGGGGAAGGGTAAGAGGCCTGGTGGAAGTTATCATTAGTATGCTCTTCAAGTCGTCAAGTCCTATGTTATTTCACCTTGAAGAATACAACCTCGCTATCACCATCACCTCAACACAAGGGGACGGTGCAGACAACAGCTGATAACGCATAAGCTATAAAAATGGCAACTCCATTCTCTTCTCCTTGACTTAAACAAATAAACAACATTCCCCAGGGATAAATAACTATTTCCTCTCACTTTTCGTCATTTTCATTCCCCTCAAAAAACGTGGAATATGACTTATTTATCTTAGAGAATAACGCCCTCATGGTCTACACGTTCTCTTCGCAAATCACATCTTTTAGCTCTCTTATTTTGTCATTGTCCACTAGAGTCGTGAGAAGAAAACACAGCACCGTCACCAGCCACACGACGACCCTCTCTTACTAGCCGCCATTACCACCACGCCAGGAACCACTTTCACTCGGCCAACTAACAACTCACATTACTATTTTTCTGTGAGTTCTGTGAGGCCACCATGTTTGTGACGCGGAAACCAGATCCTCCCTAAGATATAAGTGTTCCTTTTCCAACGCGTCAATTCACTTCTGTCAAGTTAAATAGTAAGAAAAAGCACTTGAAAATAACAGCTGTCACATCCACTTTAATCAATCTCCTAAGTGGTGTACTGAAGGGTCCTTATGGATAATGTTCCTACCAGACTGAATAGGCCTAAGTGAGGTGTTTTATGCCAGTAGAAATTCGCTACGTCAGAGAATGATAAAAAAAGGGATTTGAAGAGGACTCCTGGTTTAAGTAATTACCACCAGGTATCTTTGACCAACATACCTGTACAATAATTTATTTTCATGGTTTATGGTAGATTACTTCAGTCGAAACGGCATTAATAACTGGGGTTTTCGATACTCTGAAACGTAAGGGTAGGCCCAAGTATTGTTTCAGCTACCTCTTTCGCAAAGCTTAACACTTTCGCCCGATATTATTCAGACAATGAAGTAAGACTCACCAAAACACTGAACACGTAGGTACATATGTTTCTTGCTACATGTATGCAGCACCATCCTCCTCCTCCTCCGACCTGGTGGAGTTAATCACATGACCACACCGTATATGCTGAACCAAGGCTGTGTCTGGTATACAACTATGAGCAATAAAAGCAGCACCATGGCATGACAGCTGTGTTATTCTGGTAAATAGAACGCAGTAAGTTTATTAATACGCAAATCATCTCTATAAACACATGGGGAAATATTTTAATACTTGTACATATGATATGCACAAATGTCACGACGTAATTCCGGTAGCCAAGGTAAGGCGAAGTCAAGTGTCCCGCTGCCCTCTCAGCTGACACTCTTCGCCCCTCATCAAGGACAACAATCATCAGTACACAGTGACCAATAGAAAAACAATCAGGATGGAAATGTTAGTTAGGTGATGACGTAGAATAATTTTGAATATGATAAACTTTCAACTAAACTACAGTTCAGTGGTGATCCTATTATACTTAACTACAAGCTTTATTAATACTTGTTTTTTTGTCCACACAGGTTGTAATAAAGTGAGAGTTCGTGACTAACAAATTGCCAGAGGAGGGAGAGACTGGCAGCAGTATAATATCGTATCAAATGGAAGACTCACCCTTGACCTTTCCCTTTTATATAATACCCTAGGCATCTCAAGTCCTCCGAATGACAACCATCAGACCCTTACAGCGCTAGTGTCAGTTAAAGCTTTGGCAGAACGTCACCTGATTGGCTACACGGCCCCCACAGTCTGCAGGATGGTCCAAAAGAGACTATCTCACCATCGCCGGCCATTGGAGATCGGAAGGTTAAGAGCCAACAAATCCTAGTGCAGTCTGCGGGACCATTCTGGCTTCCGATATCCCTCAGGTCTGATTGACTCGATAACAGTGTTCCTCTTCCTTTAAACCGACCCACTCTAACGTGATCTAAGTATATGTCACTACTATATCAAACAGGTAAATAGAAAAATCTCAAAAGTAACGTCACTTTGTATGCTGATGGCTAATTCAGGGAACACGAACAGCGACAACAACAGACGATGATAAGGACACGGGAAAAGAAACACTTGATGTCTTTATGGGTAAAAGACTTGAGGAAGATGGCAGGTTAGAGGGCATATATGTGGTCTGGGGTGGGTGATGAGGTGCTGGTGAGTAGAAGGCAAGTGTGTGGGGTGGGATGGTGAAATGCAGCACTGAGTAAAGGGGGAGGGAGGGGGTAAAAGAGAGGTCGTGGTGGGCTGAGGTGTTAGGGGGGAAGATAAAACAGGATATAATTAACTATTGTTCAGTTGCCGTAATTCCGACCTCCATTTTTTTTTTACTATACCTGATATTACTTAAATAGGCCATTGTTACCGACTTACATTACTGCCCCATTTTCCAACTCTAAAAACATTTAAAGACATACAGAAATATCCTAAGCTGCCCCACATGTATTTCGTATCAATTAAGATAAACTTGCTAGGGTGATGGTATGGATATGAAGTTCAGTGGAAGAGCTAATGTAGAACGAAGGGATTTGGCGCTGGGTGTAAGAAATAAATTTATGTTGATTGTGAAATGCGTAAGGTAGGTCATGAAGAAGAGGGAGTGGAGGGGATGGTATGTAAGGTGTCAAGACAGGGTGGTGGGGGGGTTATGGCAGGATACAGGGAGGAAGGTTGGGGGAAAGGGTGTTATGGTTTGAGGGTAGAATGTTAAAAGGGGTTAAAAACACCACACCACCACTTGCCCGACCTGTTTTATACAACCCGTGTTTACATCCGGCTGAGGGGTCGTTACAAACCTAATCTTCTCGCCCTATCAGCAACGTTTATCTATGACGTTGTTGGCGGGCCGATTCACATTACGTCATCCAGAGAAATAAACTAATAGTATAACCATTCATTTATTTACAATGTTAAAAAATTAATATATACATTCTTTATACATGTATTAAGTAACCACAAAAAATGAATAATTACTCAACTGGGTATACGTATTCAATATAGAGGAGGAAGTATGCGTGTGTGCACCGTGTGACCAACCAACTTAACACGGGGAAGAATTTATATATATATCTCTTTGACGCGAGACCCATCAGGAAGTCCACTCGCCCCACCAGCTTGGGTTTTACGGGGGGGGTACCAGCCGTTCCTGCCTCTCCCCAGACACGGAGTCGCCTGACCTCAGATATGAAATTCTTGCCTCCTCATATTTCACTCTCGCCAGACAACCGACTTGGAACTTTTTAATTTACAAACTCACCCTAGAGTTTATATCAAGGGACCCAAAATACACTTTTCTTTGGGGGAAGATTAATGTAACGCTTCTGCTGCTGTTTTAATTTCCCAATAAAGCTACGTCGCCGTAAATAAAAAGCGATTCAGTTTACGAGAATATCGCGTTATGAGGTTCAAGATCAAGGGACCCTAGGAGGTTCATGGGGCTGGAAATCTGAGTACTTGGACGGTGTGGCGCGGTCAATCTGAGTGATGGGTGGTGAGGTAAATCCCACGAGTTGGAGGTATGGAGGGGTAAATCTGAAATACTGGACGGTACGAAACGATAAAACTCGAGTAGTAGAGGACATTGAAGCAAGGAGGCCGAGTGTTAAGGCTGCATGGAGTTGTATCAGGAGAAAAATATATTCACGTATACCGGAAGTATAAGGTTGGTGGGTACACAGTCACTTGGCATAGTATTTACCTAATGTCAATACCATTAATCACTAGCGAGTTATTGTGAAGGTGTGTCACCCCTTCACCTATGGTTTATTAAACAAGAAAAAATAATTCGGTATAGACGAAGTAATGACACAACTTGGTACTTGCACATCAATCAACCACATATGGTACAATTTTCACAATAAGCTTCGTGAAATTCCATTGAAAATTTGTAGGACGAACTAATCTCACAAACTTATATCAAAGAGAGACAACTTGTTTGGGCACGAACACACATTGCAGTAAAAAATTATTATTGTACTAGTTTACAAAAACTTAACATTATCATATCTAATTAAAAATGGTCACGGATGACCCTGTAACCACACTTCATATATTCAGGCCATGACCCTCCTCCCCCACAACCCCTTCCCATGTTTACCCAACCTGGCGCTGCCCGCTGGTAATAACAGTTATGGTACACCTCGTGACAAGTCCTCCTCCTGCCCCCTCATTACAGCTGTCAGGCCAGCCAGGCGCGGAGTTGTCATAACAACGGGTTGACGCTTTCTTCGTCACACTCCACCTCCATGTTTGGCTGTCCGATTTGATGTGGTTGTTCTCTGTAAGGGGAAAGGCAACCCCCCCCCCTCCCCCCTTGCGCTTAAAATGTTATTCAGCGAAGTCTTTACAGACCCGAACACTAAATTAGGATAAATTTCGTCGTTTTGACATTAGTTATTATTTTTAAGAACACACTAACGCCCCAAAACAGTTAAAATAAAGAAACTTTATGAAATAAACCAGAAACTAACACAAAGTCAACCACGTCCCCACAACACTGTCACCGCCAGAGGTTAATGCGCCACACAAGACACGAAGGTCTCACTAATTCTCAATACGTGACAAATTACCAGCAATTCTGAGGCTGCGAGTCTTGGGGGTGACCACACGACCTCACGGCTCACACGTAACCTACCATGAGGCGTGAGGTGAAGGTACCAGCAAGAGGAGGCAGTGTGTGGTAGTGGTGGGGGGGGGGGAGCGCTGTGGGCACCTTTGTGTATATTCTAATATTAATGCTCATTACTAATACTATCCATTTATAATCATTACTACTATTGTTATTATCACCAAAATAACATAATTTCAGCCAACCAGTATTATCGAATTATCAATATTTTTTTTATCATTATCATTATATCAATCCAGTTAATTTGAACCTCTGAAGAGCTCCACTCAATGAAACGGATATGAAAGTTTCCTTATCTAGACCAAACAGCAATGCCACCACCACCTCTTGCACCACACAAACACCCACCCTGGGGAAGTACTCGAAGACCCCCTGGCAGGAGCCACTTGACGCACTAACAACACCCACCACCTCCTCGTACTTGAGGTGTTAAAATTTTGCCCACAGCGACTCGACAAAGACGTTTCTTGTTAAGGGAAGCTTATAATCACAGCTAAAAGTTAATTTCACCTTCAGCTGTGTGAGTCACCTCTATGAATAACCCGTCTGACTCACTGGCATTACTTTTCTGGGGGGGGGACTAGTCTACGTCGAAGGATCCCATGGCTACTTCCTACCCCTTCTTAGTGGCTTCAGTCAGCGCTACTGTATCCTTATCTATCCTGACTGATAAGACTCACTGGATGTTTCTTTGTCCCGCATGTACTAACACAGCATACGAGGCATTATTGGTCATGCATACTAATTAAAAGTCCGGAGACAGGTACAGAGATTTCAAGATAACAGCGCAGTCCATAAAAACTCAACCCGACCATACCTGACCACATCACCCTGTCATCCTGCAGGTACACACACACACACACACACACACACACACACACACACACACACACATTAATTCCACTCACATCGAAGCTGCACCCACTGACGTTATTTCATGCTGTCTGGTGTTGCTACCTAAAGCGTGATCTGTGTAGAAAACAGCGGTGAAGGATTGTTGTGTTTGGTGGGTAATTGCGCGAGTGCTTGTGAGCGTGAGTAGGTGGTTGGATTAGTGTGTGTGTGTGTGTGTGTGAAGTAATGTGATTGAGGAAGCTCCCACAGAAGAATGACAAGTGAGTGAGTGAGGTGTGTGTGTGTGTGTGTACATAACCCCCCCCCCCAAGTATACCCCAAGAGATCGAGTTCCAATGAACCATTTCCTGGGGAGTGGCATCACAGGTGTCAGGTGCCACTTGATTGGCATCCAGCCCCGCCTCAGGTGCCAAGTGGGTCCATTAACTGACCCCATTAACTATAGGAAATACTGACAGCTTCATTTCACTTCCCTATTTTTGTTACCACTTAAGTGAATCTCTCAGTAACTGTTGTTTTTTTTTACCAATTACCACAATTATCATGTTGAGGCTAAGTGTACGAGGCGCTGAGAGTCACTTGTCCCTGTACTAATGCACCATGACAGGAGTGGCGACAGTGAGCAAGACTTTATAACCTTTAAACGTCAGTCCGTTGGTTCGATCTCCCCGCGTGGTATTACATTAATCGTTTTTTCTATATTTATTCACTTGTAATTAACCCCTTGAATAAATGAAGGAAGGAAGGACGTATGAAAGGAAGGAAGGAAGGAAACCCCCCCCTTCTCTCTCATGATTGCATCACCAGGTGTGTTCCCCTCCTTACACCTGTTCAAGACAAATTACCACCTCGTCACCCACCCTACTGGTCTGGGCGGTCCCGGTTCAGCATTATCTTACCCCCAATTACCGATAATTATCACGCCACAGTCATTAAGGATCGCGATACAATGTCTGGGATTTATGGCGAACAGAGGGACGGGATGATAACTTGGATTAATCCCCCAAGTAGATACATGATTCTCAAAGGCGATTTCTATGTTAATCTCCGTGGGGATTTTTATCTTAATTGTGAATAATCAAACACATCTGCTTTGGTGATTAGGCAGTTAAGTCCTAATATCATCCAATCACCAGGTCTAATCATCCAACCTTAGCCTCAATAGGTCCCAATCCTAATAGTTAAGTTAGGTTAAGAGCTTAGTAGGATTGGAAGCCATTTAAGCTCCACCCTTTAATCACCGTCATCTGGCCATAAGCTTTCTATCACAGCTTGAGTGAGCCAGTTTGACGCTCTGTCGCTTCCCCATTGAGTACGATGACTGAGCTGCTGGTATAGTGTGTTATTTTACTGGAGGGTTTAAATCGTCGTACTCAGGGGGTTAAATCGTCGTACTCAGGGGTTTAAATCGTCGTACTTAGGGGTTTAAATCGTCGTAATCAATGGTTTAAATCATCGTACTCAAGGGGTAAGGAAAAAAAAACCCACCACCTACTGTATAACCTTTTATGGGAAGCATCCGGATCTTGTGCTTAACCTAACCTAACCCAATCCAACCCAACCTGGCTTTACATACGATCCATATCTAGTGTTTCCTAATTTACCTTTCACATCAAACTAGTTCATGAGTTCTCCGACATCATGACTGAGAGAGTAAGTTATGTTTTTGTTTCTCGTCTTCCGGTCTGCTCATTAAGCAACCCACGCGGCATCTGTTAAGTCGGCTTCATTTCTGACCTCAATACACCCACGTATACCCTCCCTCCCTCCCCCTTCCTTCCTTCCTTCTTTCCCTCCCTCACCCTCTAGCTATACCCTCCCTCCATCACACTCCATCTACATCCACCTCTCACTTAACCACCACCACTATTCGAACACATCCATCATCCGTCATCTCACGTCTATTCCACTCCCTCCTACGCCATCCATGAGACTCGTACGCTACTGCCACAACACCCACGCCCTTACCAACTCATCTAAAGCTTACTCGAGCTTATTACAGATCACCGTACACTGCCTTATATACCTTCCCAAGCTACCTATACACACCCCATCCACACTTTTACCTACACCCCATCCACACTTTTACCTACACCCCATCCACACTCTTACCTACACCCCATCCACACTCCTACTCACACTCTCTTCACTTCTTCTACACCCTTGCATGCGTCTTACACACCCCCATCCACACCGATCCTACATCACCGACATCCCTCCTCCCACAACCCACAAAAACACCATCCCCCACACCTTACCTAACCTGCAGTGGATGATTTGCTACCCAAGTTCATCATCCCCTCAAAGATGTGCTAATGAAAGAACATGTTTTAAATCACACGGAAGCACAATTCATTATATATCAAGGTAGTTTATAATTATCTCAGAGGTCGGGTTATGTGTACGTGGCGGTGGGCTGACATGTATACTGAAAAACTCCCCAAGATAATAGCGACAAGGATCTAAGAGCTGAGTGTCTCGAGACCTATCAAAGCATAGTAGAATCTCGGTGTAATTTCGACATCATCTTTGCCTTATACAGCGTCTAGGTTAATACAAATTCTCAAATATTCCTAAGACAAATTTCTCTTCCCAGCTGTGGATGATTAAGTAAATGTGTCTCAAGTTACTGGTTGGATTCCATTGCTATTTTGACTTTAAGTTCGCCAATCATCGAATCGTAGTTTAAGTGGATGATTCTGATGGGTTCTTACGTTACGGATTATGGGGGAAAGTTTAACGTAAGATCCTGTGAGAATTTGAGACCCTCGCAAGATTGTGGTCAGCGGGAGTAATTAGCAACAGCATGTGAGTGATGGCTTATGTGGTAATGCTAGGTGGCAAGTGGTGGGGGTAGTGGTGGTAGTGGTGGTGGTGGTGGTGGGGGTGGTAGGGTAGTAGGATAGTGGTTGATGGTGATAGCAGCAAATGTGGGTTGTGGTAGGAGAAATAGTTGTAGACCAGCAAATATGGATGGTAATAATAGTATAGATAGTGGTTGATGGTGATAGACTGATAGCAGTATATGGTGGTAATGATGATAGACTGATAGCAGTATATGGTGAAGGTAGCTAATGTAGGAGGAGGAAGAACTCGAGTAGCTGGTGGTGATAATTGTAGTAGAATTCAGGGGTGTTAGTGGTGAGATATGTTGGGAGTGGTGGTGGTGGTGTAAGTGGGGTGGGTGGTTGGTTAATGGTGGGGTTGTTAGGGTGGGTGGGACAGTCGACAATTGGATGGGTGGGCGGGTGGTGTTCGTTACTGGGTGGAGGGATAAGTGAGGGTTAGAATAGATAAATGGATAGATGATCATATGGACAGCTTCGTGGTCACACCCTACACCCAAGGGCCATGTCACACCCTACACCCAAGGGCCATGTCACACCCTACACCCAAAGATCAGGTCACACCCTATATCCTAGGACCCTGTCACACCCTACACCCTAGAACCCTGAGACATCATACACCCTTCCAACATCAAACTCAAAACTTAATAACATCGCCATCTAATATTCTTCCCTATTCAAAATGTCACCTAAAACCAGTTCTTACAAGTAACTAAAATTATCGATAACTATTCATTCACTAAATAAACCTTTTACCTCACACACCCATATATGTAAAAAGCGTAAAATATTCTTTAATACATATAATGTCTTTCTCGTTAAGATAACAACTGAGTGAACAAATGGATACAACGAACATTTCAGATAACACATCGACGGGTACATATTAGTTACGCTATATCTAAACTCACTAAATGTTTTAAGAGACTGTATTGTGGCGGGTCTCAAGAGGGCAAAGTCATTATATATTACAAGTGCAAATGAGGAAGGTACAGGATAAAGGCAAGAGATGATCGAGAAAGAAAGCCAACAACAAGCTCCCCGCCGCCACATCACTAGGGAAGGCCTCCTACCACCAGGGTGACGGGGACAAGCTATGTATTACCTCACAAACAACTGAGAGTCACAGCAACGGAGTCCTCTTTATCTCGTAAAAAAAACGCCAGGGGATTAATTTGTCGTTAGCTAAGCTTACCGAAACGACCGTCCCACGACAAGCTCGTTAATCCTTCTACTCCCGGGATTCTCTCCTAGAGGCCACCACGACTTTACGACTACACAAACGACTAGCTACCACCTGGCAATATTTCATACAAATTGCTGCACTTCGCCGCCTCCTCCATTATGCATCCAATTACAGTTCCTTCGACTTACCCGCCGTTTCATCAGACTTCCTCCCCACTTCGTCCTAATTTTTGCTGTTATTAGCCACCATGCATCCTCCAAGACGTTTGGCACTGGTAAAAACATTAATTCCATATTTAACGAGAATGAAGCAAGAACGACGACCCTCCCCCCACAAAAAATAATAAATAAATAAATAAAATATGAGAATAAACCAAGTGTGAGTTAGTGTGTGTACTTGACCGCAATGACTACGACAATTTACAAAGCAAGGCTCGAGGAACCAACCACTTTTAACAACTATGCTTTTAAAGATAATTTCTCTCTCTCTTTTTGTCACAAGTTTTCTTTGCTCAAGCGTGAAACCCTTAAGTCCACAAATGGTCTCAAGTCTCTTTATAGGCGACGCTTGACTTTCATTTTTGTTTTTGCTACAAGACTCCCCCCCTCCCTCCCTCTCATCACCGTCATTAGGTTCGTTCTCACTAAAATTTATCTGGTCTTTATATTATGGTGGATTTGACTATCGTACACAGTAGATCCTTGACTATCGCACACAGTAGCTCCTTGACTACCATACACAGTAGCTCCTTGACTACCACACACAGTAGCTCCTTGACTACCATACACAGTAGCTCCTTGACTACCACACACAGTAGCTCCTAGACTACCATACACAGTAGCCTCTTAACTATCGTACACAGTAGCCCCTTGACTACCACACACAGTAGCCCCTAGACTATCGTACACAGTAGCTACTTGACTACCATAAGTGGCGCCTTTAACACAACTGTTCTAAATAGCTACCATAAACAAACAATTTAAATGAGGTCTTTTTCCTGCCCCAGTTCTAAGCTAATGAGTCACCTCCCCCCACCGACTACCCTCCCTCACACCCAACTTCCTTTAACCTCTAACCTCCAACTTCCCCTTCCTTCCTTCCCTCCCTCCTATCCTCTTGTCCTCCATCTATTCTTTCCATCCCTAAACATCACAAATCCTCCCCCCTCTCTCTCTCTCCAACACATCCCCACTCCAATCCTCCCTCTAACACATCCCCACTCCAACTATGACTCCCGACAGACTCCCTCCAACCGTGACCTCCAAACACACTGTCATCATCCTTCCCGCGTCACAAGTTCCTTCTCCCTGTTCTAAATCTTCCTTTGTGTTATGTTCTCCTCTTCTCTTTTGTTTTCCCTAATTCCTCACCCATCGTTGCGCGCTTCTCTTTCCCACTAACTAATCTATATGAAAATTCCTCCTCTTCGCTTATCTTCTTCCATTAGTGCCCTCCTTCCTTTCTTTACATTCCCCCTTATTCTACTCATCCCTACCCCCTCTCTCTCGCACATTTTTCAACACTCACTTCCTTTCTCCCTTACATCATTCATCACCTCTCTCTCTCTCTCATACCACACCCAGTAACAAGACCATCACACCTCCTCCCTTATCATTCCTAGTAGCATAAAGAACACGAGTCTCCTTACACCCCTGAGTCTCTGATCTGCTGGTCTCTGCACCCATAAATGACAACCACATATCTCATTTGGGTTTTTGGTAGTGTTTAGAGTTGGTGTAGAGAGGCGTTTTTGTTTCCTTGTTCGTGACTTTTGCTATCTCTATTAGGCAACTCCCTCCCCATTCCCTCTCCTTCTCCCATCCCCTCCCCTACCCTTCCCCACACACACACACCTGGTTTATACAGTCACTTAAGTCACTCTTTTCCCCACCTTCACCATGACGGCCCAGCTATAGCTAACACACTCTTAACATCTAATTGATACACTTGAAGTAATTTTAGTGACTATTGATTACTAACCATCTACTAACCAAAGCCTGAAAACAAGTCATTTTTTCTTGGTATCCAGTTTTAGATTAAAATTCTTAAAAAAAAATAGCATCACGAGTAACCTTTTCTTTCCCTTTTATTCCTTCATTTTTTTCCCACACTTTTTTCCTTCCTCTTCCTCCTTAATTCCTATCTCCTGGTACTTTAATCTGTTTTAGGTGACCTTTCTGGTGTCTCAAGTTGCCACCATACCAGACCAGACATTACCTACCACGCCTCAGGAGCCAAACCTCAGAGGGAGCAGGAGAAGTTCTACCCCTATGTAGGTCAAAGTCAGACGTATCGATCACCCTCTTCAACACAAAGACTTCTTATATAACCATCACGGATCAAGAGGATTAGACACGACCCGGATTTTAAAAGGTTCTTGGTATCTTTAAGACCTCCAACCCACACAAGGGAGAATAAGTTGCGGTTTAATTTCGACGTAATATTGGTCGCCCTAAATGCCATAGCTGATGTGAGTTCGCAACACCAGAGATTAAAGAAAGGAAAATTGCGTAAAAACCTCTGAAAAAATCATCCCCTGGTGTGTGTGTGTGTGTGTGTGTGTGTGTGTGTGTGTGTGTGTGTGTGTGACGTTCGTTTTGCATTATATATTTCACAGGTTCTTCTATCACAAAACCTTTTGCCTCACAAAAAGGTAACTATAGCTGGAAAACTCTCCCCTATAATTACAAGTGACGTGAGAATACTTGAGTAATAACTAGCCAATTCAACTTCTACTAATGACTCAATTAACTAGTTCCCGATTAGCAGTGGCTGTTAATTACCCGCGGATACAGTAACTATGAGAATTAGGATACACGACTTCTGGCCTTAGGAGCAGTGGTGGAGGAGGGTGCTGTCTTGAGGCTCGAGTTATTGTTATTAAATTGTTGTTGCGCGGCAGCGAGTAGGGTGGTAGGAGCAGTGGAGGAGAGGGGTGAAGTGGTGGTGGTGGGAGGGAAGGGGGTGAAGTGGTGGTGGTGGGAGGGAAGGGGGTGAAGTGGTGGTAGTGGGGGAAAGGGGTGAAGTGGTGGGGAGGGAGGCAGTGGTAGGGAGGGAAGGTGAAGTGGTGGTAGGGGGGAACGGCGAGTGGTGGTGGGAGGGAAGGGGGTGAAGTGGTGGTGGTGGGAGGGAAGGGGGTGAAGTGGTGGTGGGAGGGAAGGGGGTGAAGTGGTGGTAGTGGGGGTTGCAGTGGTGGTAGTGGAGGTTGAAGTGTTGGTAGTAAGTGGGGGTGAAGTGGTGGTAGTGGGTGAGGTATTAGTAATAGTAATAATAGTAAGTGACAGCACATCATCACTATATTTAAAACGTAATGGTGTCAGCAGTGGCATTGGAGGTGAGAACAATGTCAGTACTGATGATTATAATAAATAGCTGCAGTAAACATAACGCTGTGAAAGTAATGGCGATGATAATTGTGGTTGTAGGTAATTGTGGTGTTGGTAAATGGTGTTAGTTGTAGGTATTAAAGATGCTGGTGGTGATACACGATGATAATAATACCAGTAAGTAGTGGTGATGGTAGTGGTATTAAACTGAGGAAGCGATTGGTGGTTAGGATGAGTTATAACGCTAGTGGATAGATGGTGGTGATAGTGGATGGCTGGATGGTGGTGATAGTGGTGGTAATGATGTTAATTGATGGTAGTGGTGTTAATGGCTGCTGCTGGTGTAATGAGAGCGCAACAATGGAGACAAGGGACATCAATAATGGTGCCAGTAGTGGGGGGTGGGGGGTTAATGGTGGATGAGTGAGAGTCGGTAGATGAAGGCCAACAGGATATGGCCTAATGGTAGTGTTTTGTGGGGGGGTTTGAGGTATAGTGGTAGCAAGTGGTGGTGGTGGGTGTGAAGGGAGTTAGTTGGTTTGGTTGTGAATGGTGGTGGATGTGGGGGATTGTGGTTATGAATGTGGGCTGATTGTGGTTGTGGGAAGTACTGGTGATGACTGTGGAGGTTAGTGGGGAAGACGGGTAGCAGTATAATAGTTAAGTGTTGGTAATAGCAGTGAGTACAGTGGTGGTGGTAGTGGTTGGTGTGACGACAACAGTAAGTGGTTGGGTTATCTTGGCTGAGGATGGTCGCCACTACCTTAGGCCTACCGTATTCATTTAGCCGACATAAAAAAAATAAAGTAGTAAAATATCAAGTACACACATGATTTATCTAAGATTTTTTTTGTTACGTATACAATACAGTTAAGCCTAATGACTGACTACTTTCCTAATCATTAAAGTCAAAGTATTAAATATCAGAATAAATGACGCTTCGATACCTAAAAAAAATAATACTCCTAATTGAAAACAAAGTCGAGGAAACACTAAAGGCCTCGGCTAACCCGACCAACCAGCATGAAAGGTAAACTTAAGTGGTTCTGTGTGTTAGGGTGAAAAGGACTGACGTACAGGTGGACTCAACGAGGTGAAATCATCATCAAACATCTACTGTACATCACTCCTCCATAAACACAGTCTATACCAAATGACGTGAAAATCCGTCGAAAACTGATGGTAAACTTATGAATACAGACACACACAGACACCGATCGCTATACCCCCTCCTCCCCCTTACCAAGGCCAGAGGGATTAAAAGAAATGTAAAAAAAAAATCCACAAAAAATACGCCCCAACAGTTACCTGGAGAGGCTCACAAAGACGAATTAATCAAGCAGGTTGGTGGGCAGTGACGGTGGGCAGTGACATGACTACTTGACATGCCCTGTAGGGTGGTCTGACTCACCCACCACCTCCCCTGTCAATCACGGGGGGCCATATAACTGCCCCACCCCGCCCCAGCCATCACTCACACGCCTACACTGCTACACTGACCACCTCGTAAATATTGGCCTATCTCTCTCTCCTCTCCCTGGATGTCCTATCTTTCCCATGGTGTCTCCTCATAACTCTCTTTTCTCCTACCTACCTTACTAATACTCCCACACTCTCCTCTCCCCGCCCCACTATCTCCCCCCATCCTCTTTGCCCTTCGACCTGCCTCCTTATCTTCCCTCCCCTTACACTTCCCTCATAACCAGGGTCCTGAGTGTGCGTACCTGCGTGCACGAGTTTGAGCACACATGTCTAAGCCTATATTCGAGTAAAGGTTGGTGTGTGCGCGAGTTGTTTGTGTGCGCTCGCGTCTATAAGAACGCTTGTGAGTGGACGCGTAGTGTGTACACAGCATATCTCCCCAGTAAAGGTGTGTACATATCATGCTCACCATGACACGCCACACCGCTCAACCTTTTACCCATTTTTCTTCAGATGTTTTTCGTAAACAGAAGGATCACGTCTAATGCATAATGCATCCCTCCCCGGGGGTCCTTATTTGAATTTCAGAAGATGTAAATGACAATAAAATAGCCGACGTCCCCACACCACTAGAAGACCCGACAGACAAACACCTGAAGATATAAACCTCCTCCCCTGATGACTTTATAATTCAAGTAAGTATGTCAGCTGTCATGTTTAAGAAGCTTAAAACTAATGTTAAACGCCAAAGACGTCTTAAGGAGTTTTGAAAATACTACATCAACAATGAAGTCTTTGTCAAGAACAAAAAAAAAAATTAAATCAAGTTGTAAATTCATAGGCACATACAAATTAGCATAACATCAAACAAGTCTACCTACTGTGCAAAGTAACGTTACATTCCAAATATACTGTAAACCGCATTAGATAAAGGAGTCACCGAATCACAACGAACAAAAAGGTGAACATCTGTAATGCCAACGACGGTGTCCGGGGTACAAACAAGTCTCTGCACTTTGAGGTGGCGAGCTTAACACTGGTCTTTGAAAGGCTAAATGTGAACACCGGTCATGTTAGGCAGCAACTTCGTTCGTGCAGACAAACCCTAATGACAAACGTTAAAAACAGAGTAGGTAGAGCGCGCATGAATTTCCAAGAGCATTCATGTGTAAAAAACTGAAAACATCTTAGCTATACATAATAACAGAATCTACGCTTAATTAAAAGAAATTGAAAGTACAAAATAAAACGGCAATATGATCGTTCCAAATCCCTCTATACCCATTTCCTGCAACTAAGCTATCTCGTCCCGCAGCAGACAACCTCCTGACCTCCTTAACCTCTTAACCCCCAGCACGGGAGGCGTAATGACCATCTCCCCAAGGATGTGTAACCTCCAGTGGTCTCGAGACAAACCGCCCATCACCCGGCGCCCCTAGGCAGACCCATTATCCATTGTAGCTCAAAATTATCTTAATGTGAGTGACTCGCCTTAAATGATTCTCTCTGCTATGGTAAGCCTGTTAACTCCCCGCCTCACTCACTCACTCACACAACCACGCTAAGTTATCCCAATATGAATGGCTCTAATGCTTCACCTGGCAACAAAATAATGACGCATGATATCATTCAACTATACGAGTTAAGTTTGTATGTTCCCTTCACATTCAATTTATTCTAATTTCATTTAAATAACTCACTATAACGAAGTATCTGTGTAGTCCAAATTAACACCATCTAAATTAATTATACGTGTACAAATCATTATGTTCTAATAAAATAATAAACGTCTTTTCAAAATCACTAAAATTTATAATCTTGATTTATGTCCTGTGTAAAGACTTCAGTATCACACATTGCATTTCCTAACAAGCTGGACCAGTTGAAGAAAACGACCTGTAAAATTAATCTTCACTTCTCAGCCTTTCCTTTAAACAAACCTTCACTTTCAAAATCAACAAAAGTCAAACTTCAGGTAATGTTCTAAGTAAGCCATCATCAATACACCTGCCTTTAATTAGTATATTTTTTATCACGGGAAGACTACTAATTAGGTAACGTTCTGGACGAGTCTTCATAGTCCACGGTGCTTTTATTTTTCAACGACAAACTGTTTTCATAACAAAGAGCAATTTTCTTTTGATACAACAACAAACTCTGAAACGCCATGCTCTACAAACATCTTTTAGCAATAAACCAAAAATTAATTTAGTCGAGATCAAAGACCCAGTGCAACGACGATTACATTTCTCTGTTTATTCTGCAAATATATTAACCCACGGTCTATTTCGTTAAGATATCTCTTCATTGTCTGAATTTAAATAATAATTAATTTTTGATCTGCAAATCCATTCAGCGACTAATTGACTATCTCAGTTTTAGCTGACTGTGTACACTGAGAAAGCAAACTGTTTATACTGCAAGATAAACTTTATGTACACTGCTTTTCTTCTTCGTCCTTCTTCCCAATTTCCCAGAGAGAGAGAGAGAGAGAGAGAGAGAGAGAGAGTGGGAGGGGGGGGGGATAATGTGTGCATGCGTGTGTTGAGGTAGTGCTCCTATGACCCCTTCTAACAATGCCTCTGTTGTTAATAAAGTGGGTAGAGAGGTAGTAACTTACGGTACAAACAAGATGTTAACAGTATGTCCCTTGTTGCACCTGCACTGCTATTAATAACTAGTCCTCTAATTTTGAGATGTGGATGGTTGACAACGAGACTAACTATTCATATATTTTACGAGGAAAAAAAACTACATACGCATCCACAACAGTGAGTAATTTCTTTTAATATTCACACATTTAATAATTTACCACTCTCCCACTCCATAAAACGCAATGAGACAATACACAATAAAAATATATACATTCATCTCCTTCACAAAGAGGTACAGACACCTAACACGAACTGATCAAATATCGTTCACTCAATATTCACACCAACAACGATATGACAAGTCAATATTCATACAGACACAAGAACATAATCACTCCCACCACCAAAGACGCCACGAGAATATAAATACAGAATTATGATCTTACTAGGATATCCATAAAGGACAAAGGGCAAAGTCATTCAATTTTCTTATCAACTACAAACCATGTATACACTATGTCTCCCGTAGAGCTCTGATAACATACTGGCAACGAATACAACACTCAAATTATCCTGTAAAGCTCTAGTCCGCATCTTAGCTTCACCCCACGCATCAAAGTAACTAAGCTACCCGCTGCGTCAAGTCTTCATTCTCCCAACAAAAACGTAACGACGAGGTTCTAAAACGTTACCGAGATGTTCCTTTTAAGGGTAAAATTTATATACTACTGTAGGAACGACGCACTAAAAGTAACTACGCAATCAACAGTGTTTTAAGTCCCGTCTTGAAACCAGCACGTAGCAACTAGAATCCAAAACTGACGCAGGACCTCCCCTTGAAGGTCAACCTTGAGACGTGCTGGGGTCTCCAACACTTGACCTAGCCACCACAGAAGCCGCAGCCACACTACTCTGCTTGTATTACGCCCCCTCCCCAGATCCTAATTACATTACGGATCATAATACAACCTGACATTAATGGTTGACAATTCATTCCGTGTTGCATTAAAACCAGATAAAATAACATACCAAGGATACCACATGGTGTTATTTGAGGTTATTTGGCATTTAAAGTTACTGAGGTTATGATTTATTCCTTCCTGTTCTTATGTTTGATGGGACTTGATGCTGCACTGATCACTTAGGCGATTTCCCAAGCACTTATATTCCCCCAAACTTATGGTACTGTATTAATTACCAAAAACTTATCATAGTTACGAGAATACTATTACCGTGAGTCCAAACTAGCCATCGATAGTTTACCAATACCGTGTAAACCACATGTACAGTCAGTCATTGGTCTCGCTGCCTGTGTTGCTTAACAATATATCAACATCTGCATCACTGGTTTGACATCTACGTTACACAAACATGTTGGTCAGACACGAAAATAACAAGCGATGGTAACTGTCTAGGCTACCTGTGCTACATTACCAAGCACACGGCTATTCATTTAAAAATCTAAAATGAATAAAAAAATCCATCTAACCTCACATAACTAACACTAATGATATTAACATAACACGTACACAGGCATATTATGATAAAAATCTACTAATAAAAATAATATATTACATGACACCGGGAAACACGATAAAAAATGAGATATTGATCATTAAAATGGCAAATAAATAAAATGGTATGGAAAATTATCATCAGAATGTATGTTCAATTTGCTTTAAATAGTCTAAAAATAACATATGATTTACCCATTCCACATTTCATTCCCCGAAAACCACATCCACGGATTTATTTTCAAGTCGAAGAAAATATCAGATTTCCCTTTCATGTCACGTATTAAATTTCACTTTATAAGGCGCACTGTTTTTTGTTTTTGTTTTTTTCCAATATCACCATCATAAACCACGTCACTATAAGAACCGTAAAACGTCATACGTGATAAAGTTCCCGAGTGAAGTAGATCCAGGCGAGCGAGTCAGAGGACGGGATCGGTGCTACACCCTCCCAACACGGCGTCTACCACAACACTGAGGTTTGAGCCCTCCCTGACCGAGTGGCCGCCTGGCTGAGTGGCAGGGGTAGGATCAGCGGATGGTTGGAGGTTGCCGCTGTCGTCATGGGAGGGAGCATGTTTCCCCCCTACCCTTAATCACTATCACATCATCACCTCAACTTTACACCTTAATCTTTTATCGAAAAACTTATCTGAATTATCATTACTCCGATGTGGCACCAGGAAGGGGAGTTTGAGTAATTACGTTTATTTCTGCCATTTAACCTAATCTCTCAAATCAATGAGTAGTTTTTTTTTAACAATAGCAATATTATATGTAATGTATTACTTAACGTCTTTCTGTATTGTTCAACACAGCTTATCATATTAATCCTCGCCTGGCAGCAGTGTCTTGAGGGCAGGGTGTTGGACAAGCTTGACCGCACTTCATCTAAACCCACAAGGAGGCCGTGCCCGGGGATAATTACCCTTCAATTACTTATTATCAATACTGCTTTTACTTTGTAGGTTAACGACTTGGATATTACTCCTGCAGGCATTAACCACACCGGGCGGCCTTGATCAACGTCTGCTTTAACACGGCCAGGATACAACTGTATTTATCCACTGGTATTTACGTTACCTGTGTGCCATTTATCTACCGAGAATAATAATCATACGTTATTTATTGTAATGTTTATAATCGACAATGCATTATATTAATATCTAATGCGGCTCGGAGGAAGAAAAATAAAGTTACACCACCCGAAGCAGCAAATACGATCGCCACAATAAATACGATCAGATAAATACCAACAATAACTCAGCTAGATTGATGATGTGGTCGGCGTCACAGTACCGAGTACACCACCAGACCATCCAAGTACCAGCTCTCTGATTAAGTCATCCGGGGGGAGTTAATGCTGTCGAGAATGCAGATAATACCGTGTTTTAGTGCATTAAAAGGCGGCAATTCCTCCCTCTGATGCTACCGGATGGCTGCCAAAAACCCCCCATAAAGATGCAGGATAGTTTATGGCGCATATCTGGCCCGTGTGTAGACTGTACCAGAAATAAAGTGGAATAAATTGTCAGTTTCTGCATGGTGGAGATTCACGGGCAGACTGAGTGAATGTAAAATGAGGACAGGGAACGGAACATGGTAATCAAAATACATCAGTTACACCAGAATGACCTCAGCTGCCTTTGCTAACTAGACTAAAAAAACAAAGATATTTATTTAGTAAGTTGTGCATGTCGATTGTTCAAACAGAAGACATCGAACTCTAAATGAAATAGAATCTGTAAAAGACAAATGACTGACATGTTTATCTTATCGAGCAATTGGAAGTTAATTCACCTACAGTACAGTGGTGAGCCTCGTTCACTGGAGGAAAAACTAAAGTCATTGGTTGTTTACAAATGGAAGCCAGAGAGGATGGTCGAACAAGGTTAAACTTTAAAGTGTTGTTGCTCTGAGCACACCAACACGGAACTGAGTATTATTAATGTTATTTAGCTATTATAAGGCTTCTATTGTTCTCACATACGCTTCCTAAAAACGTAATGATGTCCTCTTATACGACTAACTTTTCATGCGTGGTGTCATCATTCCGGTATACATAACTGGAAAAAAATATAACGTCATAAAAATAACGTATTAATTTATATAAGAACAATATAACGTGACTATGAACATGAAAAACACCAGGAACATTATCAAGTAACAAAGGTATCATCTGTGAAGCCCTACAAATCATCCGCCATTACACCGAGTCCATTTTATGTCCGTAAACAAAGAAGCTGTATGGCTGACAATGCACTCGATCGCGTTAACTTCTCAAGTGTAAAGTTAGGTACCAGTTCCCAGTAACCCTAAAGACAGAAGAGCATTGTATCCACTCAACTATCCACATATCCACATCCCATCATAAGAAAGATCGTCCACTAGAAGCAGACAAATCCACCACTGCACCACATCAAAGTCCAGTCAGCTATAACTCTGGACACTAAAACCAGAAAATACTGATTATCGAACCCACGTGAGACTCTGTTATGATCTATCCACACGCCATGTGTTTACATCTCCCGGACGGACAGACAGACAGACGGGACACAAAATAAGAGATTAAGGACACACACACGGACACACACACACACACACACACACACGGACACACACACACACACACACACACACACACACACACACACACACACACACACACACACACACACACACACACACACACACACACACACACAGACAAAAAAAAAATACTACATGTCTCAATCCCTTCCACAGGAGACGGTAAAAAATATACAAATTCTAGGTAGTAAATCATAAAACAATTTGCGATGAATATTTTATAGATGACAAGAATAAGGGATCAAATAGCCAAACGATTCTGGATTAAAAAACATATATATATTTTTTTTTTCCTATTTGAGACGATATAGAGTCGGCGGAGGTGGAGTCAGAAGAGAGAAGATGAATGAGGGTGTAGGAGAGAGAAGAGGAGGATGGAAGAGAGTAAAACGGCGAAGAGAAAGGAACAAGGAAAGGGGAATGAATAGATGGGAGAGGGGTAAAGAGGGATGAGAGGGTGATAAAGAGGAAAAGAGGGGGGTAAAGAGAGAAATGGGAATAGAGAGGGAGAAGGGAGTGGGAGACAGACAGAGGAGAGGAATGGGAAAAGGGAGGAAAGAGAGGGGAAAAAAGGAAGAAGGAACATGAAACAGGAGGGGATAGACAGGAAGAGGAGGGTAAATGAGAGGATAAAACGAGGAGAGAGAGAGAGAGAGAGGCGGTGGCTGGTTGAGGGCGGCGCCGGAGTGGGTGTTGGCTACATTAGATGAACCAGCCTAGCACTTCCTCACCCCCCCCACCTGCTGTGAGCCACACTGTGTTGTTCTTCCTCCTTGTTTTCCTGCCTCTTGTTCTTGTTCATCCGCCTTGTTCGCCTGCCTCTTGGCCTTGTTCATCCGCCTTGTTCTCCTGCTTCTTGGTCTTGTTCATCCGCCTTGTTCTCCTGCCTCTTGTTTTTGTTCTTCTTCTTTGTTGTTCTACCTCTTGTTCTTGTTCTGATCCACACTTTTTTGTTCTTCCTCCTTGTTCTCCTGCCTCTTGTTCTTCCTTTGTTATCCTACCACTTGTTCTTCTGATCCACTTTGTTGTTCTTCCTCCTTGTTCTTGTTAATAACCCTTGTTTATGTGTATTTATATATATAACTAAAGCCTACGATTTTGTTTTAAGAATTTAACCTCAAGTTAATGCCAGCAGTATGAATAATTCGTATAATGGATGAGAATTATACCTTAATTATACCTTACAATCATACTGTGCTAGCCTGAATCATACTTCAATCATACTGTAGTTCACTTGAGGTTTATAATCATACTCCAATCATACTGTAGGTCATTAAGCTTCATTCATATTTCAATTATACTGTAGTTTTCTGAGCTTGAATCATACTCAGTTTTAATCAATCATACTTCAACCATACTAGAACTGAATCTCCGTTTTTATTTAATTACTACACCGAGCTTAAATTATACCTCATAATCATACTGGAATTAAGGTTTGTGCTTCGTATACATTAGCGGAATTAATTACATTTAAATCATACTTAATTACCATAATGTAATTTAATATCATGCTGCGTCTAATTAACAGATCTGTCTCGTATAATAAATAAAATTAACTCAAGGCCGACAACTATCATTCCTACAGGCTGTTTGAATCATCCTTAATAACCATCCGTAAGATCATACACTATTATGAACGAGAATAATGAATTTCAATCAATAACATTATTCTTCGATATCAATCTTGAATCATACCTCAATCATACTGAAATTTAATTGTCCTTAAATTAAACTTGAATCATACTTCATTATCATACTGCAAATTCTCCCAGCTTACAATACCTCCATCATACTGCAAATTCTCCCAAGCTTAAGACACACTCCCCTCATACTGCAAATCCTCCCAGCTTACAATACCTCCATCATACTGCAAATTCTCCCAAGCTTAAGACACACTCCCCTCATACTGCAAATCCTCCCAGCTTACAATACCTCCATCATACTGCAAATCCCCCCCCCAGCTTAAAACACACTTCCATCATACTACATATCCTCCCAGCTTAAAACACGCTCATATACTGTAACTCAACCAAGAACATTCGTATAGCGACTAACTAACGTGGACAGAATGTAAATAAACGCCGTACCACCAATCTCTTGTTTGTGTGTTATAACTACTTTACATCAGCACTAATTAAGGGTAATCCTTTCCTTAGCCGACGCCTCTGGAACCAAAACCCTTCATAAACAAACACACAGACACACACACACACACACACGCTGTCTGTCTGTCTGTCTGTGTGTGTTTTTTTTCCCGTCCGTCTCTCTCTCAATCACTACCTCTATCATTTTGTCTGTCTGTTTCTGTCTGTCTGTCTGTCTCTTCTTCAATTTACCCATTTTTTCCTCTCTATACCCCATCTCTGTCTTCCTGTCTGTATGTGTCTATCTGTGTTTGTATGTCTGCCTATGTCGGTCTGTGTGTGGGTCTGTGTGTCGGTCTGTGTGTCGGTCTGTGTGTGGGTCTCTCTCAAACATAATCAGCCAACAGCCGCCTGAACAACAGTATTTTTATGACATAGCACATAAACTAAAAAGCAATTAAGTCCGTGTTACTTTAATGAGCTCCTCGGGGTCACACTAACAAGATATGAGGAGGAGGAGGAGGAGGAGGAGGCAGAAACGACAGAGGTGTATATATGGCAGACTAAAGGCTCCCTGTACCATAAAAAAATATATTTCCAAAGTCACCTTAAAAATAAATTCAAAAACAGAAACTACTTCAACACAATTGCTATGGAACTATCATTATATATTTTAACCCTTCGTAAATAACAAGATAAAATACTTTCTCATTCAGTAATCAATAAAATAAATAATGCTTTTTAACATCTAACTACTGTGCTATGGCTATCTCAATCAAACCCACTATACACAACTACTATGGAACTATCATCAAATATACTTATTCTTACTGTGTTAAAAGATCTTATTTGTATACACTAATTCAAACAATAATTAATACAAATACCAGATTGTTTTCACAGTAGTATAAGTAATTTGGAAGTCTCATTAACACCTTGGCTCCCGTCTCCACTAAGTTAGTATAACTTATAGCAGACACTCATCCAAACATATTTTTTTTTTTTTTTTACCGTGGCCAAGTGTAAGGGAACTCATTAAGGGAACTCATTAAACACACCTTCTCTATTCTCGTCTATATTAACCTAACTTAACTTTAATATAACCTTTAATTACGTAATCGTATATAGCTTATACTGAGGTAATACGGTACATCCTAATATAGCTTCTCCACTCTCGTCTACCATAATGTAATCGTAACTAATGCTAGATGAACGTATCTAGTTAAGAGAGAGAGATAGTGTGTGTGTGTGTATGTTATTGTTAAGCTATCATTAAGCATTTATTTTGTGTTTAACTTATGTCAATTAGGTTCGTTCATACATATTCAGCTCCGAGGAAATTTTATCGCACGAACTTTTGAGAATCTGTCCCCGAGATGACTGTCGGAGAATCTGACCTGTGAACTGTATCTACTGCGCCTATGTCCGTACTACAGATTAGGTAAATTTAAGTAAGATTTTAAAGTAATTCTCTCGTTGCCAATCTTAACCCGTTCTCACAAGCTGTACGACAGATTGGGGAGACCTCACACATACTTCGGCGCTCCCACCTTGTGCATCCCCCAGTCGAAGTTGATCAATACTGGCGGGCGTATGACGTGTCTCTTATATCCCCCTTTAGTCACCCCACCCCCCTTCCCCCTTAAAATCTCTCCGGGAAGGGGAAGGCAATAACCCATCTGTCACGTCTAAAGAGAAGATGCTGTACTTGGAGGGGGAGTGTATAGTCTGGGATGAACCAACAGGCACCAAATAGCCTGAGCTCCATTATATACACACAAATAATGGTGATAATAAGCTAATCTCACACAGATAACAATCTTTAAGAGTTACGAAAGGTCATTAATTAAGCATGATTGCGGAAGACTATAATCCAAGACGTTCATTATAACCGAATTGATAAAGAGGACGATAAAAAAAAAATAATAAATATATCACGAAAGAAAAAAAAAGATGATGTTACACGCTCACTATAATGAAGAAGAAGATACTGTACCCTGCTGTAACCCAACACTCGCTGGAATGAAGTTATAAAGTGATAAACTACAGCTAAGAAAATTAATGTACAAGCACGCACAAGATTATTTACACCCAATTTTCTACGAAGACATTGCAAAAGTCCTTCTCTCTCCTCTCTCACACTCTCTGTTTGTCTTTCTGTGTCTGTTTGTCTCCTCTTATTAAAGCATTTCATTTACTCCTTCAAATATTTAACATCCTCGTCACTCCACCACACCAGCTGCCCCACAATATTTCCTTTACGTTAAAAACATTATCCCTAACATTTACCACAACTCAAATATACTACAGATTAACATTTTTAACCTTAACCCAGTTTTATTTTATAACATTTACCAAAACTAAAAAAAAAATCGTACAGAAAAGTAATGCGCTTTTACGATTAATATTTCAGATACGGTGGATGATCGCGTTGGCCTTATAAGCGTGGAACAAGAAGCAGGGTTTAGTACAGTGGCTGGTTTGACTTCGATACTGAGTCCTAATTCCCTGACACACACAACACCTGCCCTTTTACGGTGGCGTTACTGAGCCTCACTGATGAAGCTGAATTAATACTGCTTTGTTGATCATAATCTGGCCTATAACCCGCTGGCCAGATCATAATTCGATATAGGGTATTTTGATTCGATATACGTGTATTTTGATTCGATGTACGGGCATTTTGATTCGATATACGGGTATTTTGATTCAATTTTATCAACATTAAATATTAAAAAGTGAACAGACTAAAATATTTTCTGTTAATGCATAAAAAAAAATATCAAATTAATATTCACGAAAAGAATAAATTTTCAACATTATGCAAGACTCGATTTTTATACTTTTAATGATTTCTTCTAGTTTTTCATTATTATTTATTCTTCATGTGGGTTTTTTCTGTGTGTGTGTGTGTGTGTGTGTGTCAAAAGGTACAGTTGTCGTCATAATTACCTGGGCACTTAACAACACCTGTGATCAACTCGAGGGTGTTGTAGGTAAGAAAGTCCTAGCAAGCCTCACATCTATTTACTCAGGTTTATCGTTGTGTGATAAATGTGTGTGTTTTTTTTCCCTGTTGCTAATCTGGTTAATCTGACATAATTCATTAACTAAAGCATCGTTCATCAGCTATAAACCAACCACATTTATCACCCACGAATACGTTACCACATACTACCACATGTTGAGGGAATTTTGACCACAACTGCACATACTGTTAGTTACAAGTCTGATTTATTCTCACTTACTGTATATACAATATTATTTATTATGAATTAAATTACACGAATGCACTAATATAATCTATAAATCTTGGTAAAAAAAACAACAATTATGAATAAAATGAATAAAATTATCCAAATGATCTTAAAAATTAGATTATCTTAAAGCTACAGTAATAAAAGTGATCAAGAAGGACCATTAAGCAAACGCCGGATGTTTGGGAATGGACCAATCAGAGAAGGGTATAGATGAGTGACGTCACCGAGGGCAGCACCTGAGTAAGCGAGGAAATCACATACAGTGTTGATGTGGAAAACAGTGTGGCTAACTCTGACGCGGAAGTGTGGCGCCGGGGAGGGAGGGAGGGAAAGTGGGAAGAGGAGTGCGTGAGAGAGAAGAAGAAGGTGGGGGAGTCAAGACAGAAGGGAGGGAGAGTGATAACAAGGAGCTAGTAGGGAGGGAGAGAGAAGGGGGAGAAAGGTGGAGGTCGAGGTGGAGAAAGTGAAATTAAGGGAGGAATGAGGAGAGGAGGTGGAGGCAGGGTGGAAAGGGTGGAGGCCAGGGTTGAAGGAGGAGGTGGAGACCAGGGTTGAAGGGAGGTGGAGGCCAGGGTGGAAGGAGGTGGAGCCAGGTTGAAGGGAGGTGGAGGCCAGGGTTGAAAGGAGGTGGAGGTCGGGAAGTAGGTGGAGGCCAGGGTGAACTCGAGAGGCAGAGGATGAGTGGTGACGTGTGTCAGTGTACAGGCAATGACTCACTACTTGATACCCTGTACCACCCGCACCACCACAACACCACCATCACTACTAACCATGCCCTCACCACAACTACCACCATCACTACTAGCCATACCCTCCCACCACAACTACCACCATCACACTACTAACCATACCCTCCCACCACAACTACCATCACTACTAGCCATACCCTCCACCACAACTACCACCATCACTACTAGCCATGCCCTCCCACCACAACAACCATCACTACTAGCCAGCCTCCACCACAACTACCACCATCACTACTAGCCATGCCTCCACCACAACTACCACCATCACTACTAGCCATGCCCTCCACCACCACCACTACAACCACCACAACTACCACCATCACTACTAGCCATGCCCTCCACCACAACTACCACCATCACTACTTGCCATGTCCACCACCACCACTACCTACAACACTCCCCCTACCGACCACCACCACCAATTCTAAGCATCACACTCCCTCCTAACCTCTACCACCCCCCACCCCCCCTAACCACCACCATCACCAGTCACACACACTCCAGCACCGTCATTAAGGAATTGCGTGATAAACTAGATCCCTAAATAACCCGTAGCGGTAGTGATTGTTAAACCTTATAAGGGAAGTTCATTAAGTAACTCGCGCAATCACCTCTTTGTAAATCACTTACGATCTCTTAACCTCCCGACGCTTGTAGAATACGGGAGTCTGATGATGAGAAATGTATACCTTATCTCTCTCAGGTCGTGTGTCTCAGCTGAAGCAACACCGTGTATATTTTTTTTTCCTCGGTGATATTTCGTTAGTTTTAGTTCAAGTCAAATTCCCGTCATTGTTGATCTGTGTGATGGAGATTTTTCGTGCGCGAGGGATATGTTTAGAGGTGTGGTTTACAGTATACAGTGGCAGTGATGAGACGCCTGTTACCATGTATCAAGTCTGGCATTTCGAGGCCCGTTAACAAGCATAAAGACTTTGACATTTCGAGGCCCGTTAACAAGCATAATGACTGTGTTATGACGCGAGGGCTGTTAAAGAGCACGATGACAGTGTTCTAATGCCGAGCACAGCGTCAGTGCCATGTTACGAGGCTCGTTAACAGGCATGACGACACTATCATGACGCCATGTCCGCCGAAAATAACATTTACAGAAACAGGATACCACAATATATAACAGGATACGACACAGGATGGACTCAGTATATGGTCTTACATCCTGATATGATTGAGTTCTTGCTGTGTATCACGGTGAGTCATTTCATGTTTATCTTCACATATTAAAAAAAATCAGTCAGTATCAACACAGGAAACTCAAGAAGCTAATTAATTATCTAATACGCGTATGAAGACGTTGACTCACATGACTGAGGCGTCCCTATCATCCTGTAGGGCATGAGGGACTCGAGTCTTCACGTTTCTTGAGTGTGAGGGACAGTCATCTACCACCTGAAGAAGTTATCGTATGTGCCTTGTGTCTCCTAAGACTATCATGAAGCAGACTGACGCCATTATGATACGAAAATGAGAATGTTTAATGGATTACAGGTATATTTCTGTCCTAAGTCACCTTGTCGAAGTTCCTGTAACTGTATTTTGTATCTAAAACTCTAATGACGTCTCAGGTCTAGAATTACAGGAGGTGACCTAAAGTACTGTACCCGGGGACTGAAGGTTCCTGTAGCCAGATGCTGTCGAGGAGTCTAAATACTAGGGGTGACATGGGTGACCTTAATGTTCCCTTATGACGGAGTGGATGACGACAGAGGAACCTGAAGAAGTTGACCTTTTTGGCCTTTGAGAATAGCAAAGAGGGGGGAGGAGGGGGTGAGGGGGAGGAGGAGATTGTACAGGGGAGGGGAAGGAGATGATGGGAGGAGGAGTAGACGGCGGCATGGGAGAGGGAAAGGAAGGAAAAGAGGAGGAGACGGAGGAGGTGGTAAGAAAGAGGAAGAGGAGGAGGAGGGCGGAGGAGACAAATATCCATTGGTGACCTTAAACTACCGTGCCTCAAGGTCTGCCTCAGATTGAAAGGCCCCCTTAGTTTCCCATGAGAGGAAGGCCCCAGGGATCTCCGGTCAGTGGAGGGCCCTGGCAGGATGTTATCAGGACGGCAGGGAGTTGTAAGTGGCGCTTACTGTCGATCCTGAATGTTGATGAGTGTGAGGTGGCGGGTGAAGCTCTGTATCTCATGAACCACCGCCACTGCCGCCTCCATCACTATCGCCACCATCTTCCTCCATCACCACCACCATCCTCCTCCATCACTACCATCATTCTCCATCATCACCATCTTCCATCACCACCATCATTCTCCATCACCATCACCACCATTCTCTACCACCACCACCACCACTACCTCCACCACCATTCATGAAACTCTACCCCGCCTCCATTCACAGTAGCTCCACCACCATCACCATCACCACCACAACCTCAATGATAGCTCCAACAACACACCTCAGCCTCCACCACAACACCCCTACAACCTCACACTCGCTATACCTACCATAACAAACAACCCGACCTGGTATAACAACAACTCACAACCACCAGTTTTCCTCCCGTGTTGCGCCAGATGTCACACAACTGATCTGTATAACCTATTC
This sequence comes from Homarus americanus, assembly GCF_018991925.1. Classification (NCBI taxonomy): domain Eukaryota; kingdom Metazoa; phylum Arthropoda; class Malacostraca; order Decapoda; family Nephropidae; genus Homarus; species Homarus americanus. Next base: position 522,283 of record NW_024719383.1, read on the forward strand.
CCCGGAGAGAAGTTTCTACCTACAGCATCTGACCTTTCTCACTTCATAACCCTCTGTTTCCTTTCTCACTTCATAACCCTTTGCTTTCTGATACGTTTCTTTCCGCAGACAGAGCACAGACAACAGCAGAACTTTCGTCGAGGTCTGCTTTATATTATGAAGAAAATGAAATCTACAGAACAAACATCACGATTAAAGATCCTAAATAACTTACAAAAATCCCAGATAAAAAAAAAATACACAAACATATTAAACCTATTTTTTTGTCTTTTTCATTACAACATTCTTAGAGACATGTCAGTGACGGATTCCATTATCGCCGAGAATTTTTTTATTAGTGGAACCTTTTATTAAATTTTTCCTTAAAATACCCGAAAGGAAAATTCCTTTCACGTGGTAGTTTTGTCAACTCTCCAGATGCTATACTTCAATACGTATTATTTATTCTCAGGTACAGACTCACATTATAAGACTGTAAGAGTGTAAGGACTCAGGTGTTCGTGGTGCCATTCTCGGTATACCTGCAATGACACCTCGACTACCTATTGCTACCGGGCCATAGAAAGCCTCTTCCTCGGTAGCAATATAAAGAATGTTTGACTGATGAATGCGAGTTATGTACTGGATGTGAGGTAAGTGATTGAATATTATTGTTGTAATGAATGTTGAAGCAAGGAGGGCTGTCGTTGTCATCGTCAGTAGCAATTAGGAGGACGAAGGAGGACTTTTTCAACATCACCGTCAGGAGAATCTAGTAGAGGGGAGGTAGCGAAGGAGGGACGTAGGAAAGGTGGGAAGGGGGGTAGGTAGGAAAGGAGGGAGGGGGGGAAGGTTGTCGTCATCAGTCAGCTAAGTGTTTAACTGGCTGTCATTGCCACCTGGGGTTCAGTTCACAGTCGAGGTCATCACCGTCAGGAACAGGGTGTGGGAGTGACAGAGGACTGGCGGGCGGCAGGTCGGGCCAGTGACCGCTGGACGGGGTGGCGCCCTGCGTGAGGAGACTGTTGGCTGACGATGAGCAGCGTGCGTCTGCTATCAATGGCTCGGGGGAGGTGAGGGAGAGGGAGGAAGAGGTGAAGGAAAGGAGGAAGGCGAGGAGGAAAAGGTGAACAGGGAGGAAGAGGTAAAAGGGGAGGAAGAGGTAAAGGGGGAGGAATGGGTTAGGAGGGGAGGAAGTGGCGAAGAAAGTTAGGAAGAGAGGAGAAGCGATGAGAGGGAAGCTTAAAGAAGAAGCAAGGGAAAGGAGAAAACAGAGGGTGCAGGGGGAGGGGATAGGAGGATTGGGGAGGGAACAGAGGGAAGGATAAGAAGGCTGCATGGTGATGGGAGAGAAGTAGGGAGGAGGGTGCATGAGAGGGGGAGTGGAAGGCTGTTGAGATGGAAGGTGCAGGAGGAGGGGGAGAGTGGGGGCTGGGGGTTGCACGGTGAGGGAAGGGTACATGGGGAGGAGAAGGGTGAGGGGTGGAGGCCTGGAGGGTGCAGAGTGAGTGGGAGAGTGAGAGGGAGGGTTGCAGCAGGGTGAGGGGTGAAGGAGGGGGGGAGGGGTAGAGAGGGAAGGAGGCACCAAGCAACAACAGGGACTGGCACTCAAACCTCCACCAGTTCAACAATTCCTTTATATTTAAGCTATTTTAGTGCCACAAGATGCCACAGTTTTCCCTTTGATATTTTGGCTCTGAGCAACACCCAGTAGACCTCACACCCACCCGGGATGCTCTGCTCTCATCTCTCTTCATTTAATACAAAATTAATACAATAATACACAATCATTTATTACCTGTAGAGTCATACTAGTATTATAAGTTATACCATACTTGTAAAGCGTTTGATTGAAAGACGAACACGCGAGAAATTCCCGAACTTCAAAACCCAGAAATTAAAGTCGTTTTAGGGATTTATATAGTCGATTTTTTTTTTCATTTATCCACACCCTGTATCCCGCACCATTTATCCACACCCTGTATCCCGTACCATTTATCCACACCCTGTATCCCGTACCATTTACCCACACCATGTATCCCGCACCATTTACCCACACCCTGTATCTCGCACCATTAGTGGAGCTGAAAGCGGGCACGTGTAACCACTGTGGTGAAGGGCACTCGCTCACCACGGAAGCTGTGTGTGTGTGTGTGTGTGTGTGTGTGTGTGTGTGCGTGTGTGTGTGTGTGTGTGTTTATTGTGTAACCTACCACCACCACTACCATTACCAACCACTACCACTCGGCCACCTGCACTCTGTCAACATCATGTCAAGCCCTTTACCCACCTTAATATATTATAAGACTTAAGTGCCAGGTTCATATATCCACTAAACTATAAAGCTTATGACTTTACTCTCCACTAATAAAATAAATAATGCTCCAGGTTATATAACACAAATCCCAAATAAAAATTATCATTGGCATTCTATCATTTTTTTAGGTGACAAAAAACTTTATTTTTCCTTTTCTGGTTTTTATTGCCTTTGAATACCACATGCCAAAAATTATATTCATTACTCCCTCTTCCCTCCTCCCCCACAAGCTAACCCCCCTCCTCCCACAAGCTAACACCCTCCTTCCCCACAAGCTAACACCCTCCTTCCCCACAAGCTAACACCCCCCCTCCTCCCCACAAGCTAACACCCCCCTCCCCTAGGATACCACTCACCCCCCCCCAGGTTAACACTCGGTACCTGAGGGAGATGGTAATGAGGGAGTGGTATCACCTACATGCTCCAAAGAATCACATATATGGTACTCGAACCAGTGACATAGTATAAAATAAACATTACTGGTATCAACGATGGACAGATACCACAAAATACTACCACCGCTTGGAACATCCTTAATACCATTCAACGTGTACACTAACCCGTCTTTTAAGTATCAACGAGACTAGATACCAAGAAGCTTATGTGGTGGTCAATCCAATTTCGGAAGATACCACAAAGACCCTTACCATCTGTGAAATACTAAATACCACCATTCACTACGATAACCACAACCTCCTTATACCCAATAGGATCATTTACCACTCACATCGATAGCCACAACCACATAACGAATCGTCACCACCACTGCACCACTACCACGTCTGTCTATCACCCTAACGCCACTAGTCTACAATCCAGAACCTATGGTGTCTTAACCTATGGTGAGACTATTGTGTTTTATTCACATATTTCACACACACACACTTTCCTCCTGCACCTGTACACTAATTGGCTACATCTCTCTTGACAAAAATAATTACGATTTGGAATGGTTTTATGTTAATTTAAACAAGCATCGACTCCACATTATATCAATTCACACACACACACACACACACACACACACAGACACACACACACAGACACACACATACATCTAAGGAGACGAGAGCTGACGAAAACAAACACCATCTTGCGGCCGGCAGCCCTGTTCTTATCGCGCTATCAGACCTTAAGGGGTGACGCTGCCAAGTACATCTGCATACATTAATGGTGACCACAGTACAAAAACAAAATGTAAACACTGGTCCATTGTTTTATAAGAATAAATGTTGTGACGTATTGTAGATTAAGTGATGTATGCCATTAACCCTTTGAGGACGATGGTTTAATGTTCTGAGGACGATGGTTTAATGTTCTGCAGTTTGAGAATTTAAACCGTCGGGATTTTTATATATATTTTTTTAGTTTGTCTTATGCAAAAATAAACGTAGATGCAAAAAATAAACAATAATAATCTTTAATTAATATATATATATATATATATATATATATATATATATATATATATATATATATATATATATATATATATATATATATATATATATATATATATATATATATATATATCAAATTATACCAACGATGAAATATACTACTAATAATAAGAAAAATAAATAAATAAAACTACATTAAAAATAAGTAACAAAATAATAAATATTAAGAACAAATAAAATCGTATATAATAAAGGAAGAAAAACTCTTGCCTCATATCACGGGGACACAGGTTCGATTCCCACAAGAGGTAGATACACACCTGTACACTCCTAAACCCATATAAACCTCCATCAAAATCTATACCACAATATCCAAGTATAAATTATACATATATACATGAATTCAAATCCCAGGCTTAAAATTAATAAGCAGTGACAAAGTCTTTATTAAGGACTTTGCGACGTAGAGTTACTGGTATACAATGGAACACTGTCACGGCACACAAGGGTAACAATGCCAAGATGAATGACCACTGTGTTTGGTTATGGTACCTTGGATAATGCTTCTGTCCAATCAGCGCCACATGTTACAGGGTCAAGGAAAAGTTGACCCCTGTAAGGACGGGTCATAGGTTCATAAGTACATTGGGTTCATGGCGACGATAGAGTCATGATCATACTGGGTTCACTACTACACAGGAAGGAGGGGGCAAGGGGGAGTAGGGGGAAAGGGGGTTGATGGGAAAGGGGATTGAGGGGGAAGGGAGGAAGGGGTGATCGAGGGGTTAAGAACTGTCACCCGGATTCCTAAGTGATTAGTATGCTAATGTTTTTCCCTTAACTGGTGGTGATAGGAAGATGTATCTGACTGTGGTGATGGAAGAATGCTGTTAACTGTTAATGGGAGAATGTATTTAACACACACACACACACACACACACACACACACACACACACACACACACACACACACACACACACACACACACACACACACACACACACACACACACACACACACACACACACACACGAAGGAGGCCACAGAACTTCCCCATCAAAGATTGTAATTTGTGTACATCAGATAGCCCAAAAAAAAATACATTACAATAAATCAGAAGAGATTCCCCTCCCTTCTCACGTCCTCCCTGCAGGCGCTGACGGAGGGAGGGAGGGAGGGCTGGGAGGGTGTGGCAGGATGCTGGTGGGGGGAGAGGATGAAGGGAAATGGGGGAAAGTAGGAGAGAAGGAGGAGGTTGGGAGATAAGTCAGAAGAGGGAAAGGGGGTGTGTAAAGGAGGGAGAAGGAAGGAAGGCAGTGACTTCACAAGAGGGGGGTCCAATATAGAGGGCACTGTGTACACGCTACGTCTGTACACTCCCCTTTGGTGTACATGCTCTGACTCTTTGGTGTACACTCCCCCGGTGTACACGCTCCTTGTACACTCCCTCTGGTGTACACGCTACTTGTACACTTCCTTCTGGTCTACACGCTATGCCTCTGTGGTGTACACGCTACCTATACACTCCTTCCCCTGGTGTACACGGCAGGGCAAAATCCCCAGGTCTTCATTACGCTACACGATCACGTATTACCTGTGTGGGTAGGGAGGTGGGTAGGGGGTGGGTAGGGGGTGGGCAGGGGGGTGGGTAGGGAGGTGGGTAGGGAGGTGGTAGGGAGGTGGGTAGGGGTGGGTAGGGGTGGGTAGGAGGTGGGTAGGGAGGTGGGTGAGTGGGTAGGGGGTGGGTAGGGGGTGGGCAGGGGTTTGGGTAACAGGAGGAAGGTAGCGGGATAGAGGTGCGGCAGGGGGGAGGGGGGGGGTGTAATCTGCCATCGCGTAATCACTACACCAAGAAATTGATAATCGCTCCGTCTCAATTATTAACCCGATAATAGAGGAGGGATTTTCTTTGCTTCACTGGAGATATTAAGCAGTAGAAACGATAATACCAGTGTGGACTCTTATCACCCCACACATACATACATACATACATACATGGGTTAATACATACATACACTATTCATCACATCAACAAAAGGTACACTGCCCTCTGGTTTAAGTCTTTGTAATACCACTCGTAACTACACAATCCAAGTCGTTATCATAACAACCATTGCCGTGAACACAGTGTATAGGGTTCGAGGAATAAATATATGCTAATTATCTCAGGTACAGTATATCATTCACCTGTGTGGCATCATCAGTTCCAGGTAATATATTGTTACCAGATTTTTGTTTAATGTGTTATATACTGTTTATATCCAAGGGTTAAAAAGAACATGCTATTCATTCTAGGGTGAAGGAAGTATACATAACTCAGTACCTGGTTGGCGTGCCAGTAACCTCTCTGACAGCTGGTAGTTCTCTCCATCCCACAACAAAGCAACTCTGACTTTAATACACAGTGAGTCATAACTTGTTAGCGGCCATGAGTGTAAGTGATGAAATGTTGGAGTGCTTACCCCCCTCCCTCCCTCCCTCCCTCCCTCCCTCCTCCTCCTAGTCCTCTCCATCTCTCCCTCCCTCTTTACACCTTTCGTCATTCATCCATTTCTTTCTTTCTTTCACCCTCTTCCCACTTCTCCATCCTTGTCTCTTTCCAACCTTTCTTGTCTTTCCCACTCTAATTTATAGGTACCTCTTCCCCCCCCTCCACCCTTACCCACAAGTACCACCCCTTCCCCCTACCTATTTTCCCTATACCCCACCTCCTTCCCTAATGCGCCTCCAACCCCAGCTTACCTCCAATCTACCAGTTCAAAATCCCCACACCTCTCTCTCCCTCCTCACTCCCTCCGACAAGAACTTGCTTTTACCCCCCCTCCTCCCTCTCCTCCCCTTGGCTCAGCTCTACGGATGCTGGCAGGTTCCATTCACAAGTTGTACTGCTTGTGTTACTTTCTCCCGACCTCTGCCGCACACGTTCCGCCATTCACACACTGCAGGTCACTCTCTCTCTCTCTCTCTCCCTCCCTCTTCCCCTTCCACAGCCTACCACAGTACACCTCCATTCACTTACCTCATGATTCATCCATCCTAGCCTCCCCTACCCTATCCTCCACCCATCTTAGTCTCCTCTACCTCATCCTCCATCCATCCTTACCTTCCCTACGTCACCCTCCATCCATCCTTACCTCTCCATCCTCTTGTGTCTGGTTGACATTCGCAATATATAATGGGGACAAAGGCGACTCGATGGAGCATAATGGAAGCCCATGAATGAGGGAACCCGAAGGTGGTCGTCTGGAGCATTGAGGGGGAGGGGGAGGAAAGGGAAAGGGGAGGTACACACAACTTGACATTTTCATTACCACCACACACCACCACCCCATCACCACTACCCCACACACCACTACCCCATCACCACTACCCCATCACCACTACCCCATCACCACTACACACCATCACCCTACAACCGTACCAAAACTACCATAACCACCACCACCAGCAGCAGATGGTTAGGTACTGTCATAAAGCCAATGTTTACAAAGGTTCACTCTGCCTTGCCGTAGTGTCTCCCACCCGCCCCTTGTTGTATGGCAGGACCCAGGAGGCGTGAATTCCCGTACATTTACAGCAGGTCCGACAATACCCGCACCTGCCCTATTTATGACCGAGCTTAACCAGATGTGTAGAGAGATATGGGAATCGTCTCTTAGGTAATACTGGGATTTAGTAAGAACATTTCCAGAGTAACATTAACTTAAAACTAAATCTTGATGAATTGAGAAAATAAATAATGAAATAACTTGTATAATGAAATGGGTTAATTGATTTATACTATAATGAATTAATTTTGGAGTTTTAATTTAGATGAAAAAAATGAATGTAAAGTTGAGGAAATAATTAAGAATACTGGATATAAAATCAAAATAGGCGAGAAGTGAATAATAACAATGACAATAAATATAGCGAGAACTAGAAATAAGATAAATAACGAAGATTATAAAAAAGAAAAACAATAATAACTCTTTAATATAACAAAAACAATAGACCATCAGTGAAAAACATAAAATTAATAATAATACTTTTTTTTCAATGGTTCGTCTAATTCACTGAGGTAGTGTTGTCCCCCCTCCCACAACCCCCCTCCCTCCACCCCCTCCTTATATGTTAGAAAGAGTCCCTCCCACCCCTTAGGATATCTACCGGTGTTTTAGGGTGTTCTCTCTCTCTCTCTCTTTCTCTCTCTCTCCGTATTCCCTTACATCTCTATCCCTCTCTGTTTTCCGTCCCCTCCTTACCCATTCCATCCTCCGTACCTATCCATCCACACTCCTTCCATCTTCCTCCTTTACCTATCCTTCTCATCTTCCGTCTCTGTCAACCTATCCTACCACTTCCATTCTCCACACTTTTCCATCCCTGTACTCTATTCCACCCACTTCTATCCTTTACAATCTACTATCCCTTTCTATCCTTACCCCCTCCATTCCATCCGCCCCTTTCTATCCTTACCCCCGCATTCCATCCACCCGTTCCGTCCCTACCCACCCAAACTCCCATATCCCTATTCAATCATTCCATTCTTTCCAACCCGTTTCCCCTCAGTCCTTCCCCTCACCCCGGCCCTCAACTATCAATTATCTCCCCCACGCACTCTACAATGTAAACAACACACTCTTGGCCTCGTTCATAAGTGTGTTTTCTTGGTTCTCCTTCCCTGAGTGTTTCGAATAACACTTATGGACAAAAAAACTCACTGGATAATACTAACCTAATCTAAATGTAACCTAAAGTAAATATAATCTAACTTAATACTTACCAAAAACTATCTTAACCTAAAACTAACCTGACCAAACAAAAAACTAACCTAACCAAAAATAACCTCACCTAAAACTAATCTACCGCTACCAAAAAACTAGCTTAACCTAACCTACTCTAAAACTAACCTAATCCAACCTAACCTAACCTAACCTAAAACTAACGTAACACCAATCAGCTGACCTTCCACACACACACACACACACAGGAGTCGAATGGGCTTTACCGAGGTCCTATGGTCAATCCAGTAAATCCCACTAATTACAGGTAGAGTGGACACCAGGTAGATGTAGATCAGAGTAGAAGGGCAAAACAAGGTAGATGGGATTCTGGGTAGATGTAGATCACAGTAGATAGGTAGATAATGATAGATGGGGTTGGGTAAGAGGCCTAGAATGGAAGAGACCCGAGTGGGGAGGGTAGATGATAATTCGAGTAGATGATGATTCGAGTAGATGATGATTCGAGTAGATGATGATTCAAGTAGATGATGATTCGAGTAGATGATGACTCGAGTAGATGATGATTCGAGTAGATGATGATTCGAGTAGATGATGATTCGAGTAGATGATGACTCGAGTAGATAAAAACCCAAGTAGATAAAAACCCAAGTTAGATAAAAACCCAAGTAGATAAAAACCCAAGTAGATAAAAACCCAAGTAGATGAAAACCCAAGTAGATAAAAAACCCAAGTTAGATAAAAACCCAAGTAGATAAAAACCCAAGTAGATAAAAACCCAAGTTAGATAAAAACCCAAGTAGATAAAAACCCAAGTAGATAAAAAACCCAAGTTAGATAAAAACCCAAGTTAGATAAAAACCCAAGTTAGATAAAAACCCAAGTTAGATAAAAACCCAAGTTAGATAAAAACCCAAGTAGATGAAACACGAAGCTACATAATACCCGAGTAGAGAAAGTACCCGGGTTAAAACATGAGGGTCGGGTACGATGAACCCAAATGAACTACCAAACAGGAACGGAATACACTGAGACATGTACTTAACTGTCTCCTTTTACGGCCTTTGTGTGCCCTAGTCAGCCCCAACCAACCTTTATTACCGGTTAGAACTGGGGGAAGTTAACCCGGTACAGGAACTGGGAGAAATTAACCAGGTATAGGAAATGGGAGAATTTAACCCGGTAGAGGAACTGGGGGAAGTTAACCCGGTGCAGGAAATGGAGGAAGTTAACCCGGTACAGGAAGGAGTTAACCCGGTGGGAAGAATTTAACCCGGTACAGGATTTGGAAGAATTTAACCCGGTACAGGAACTGGGAGAATTTAACCCGGTATAGGAAATGGGAGAATTTAACCCAGTACAGGAACTGGGAGAAGCTAACCCGGTACAGGAACTGGGAGAATTTAACCCGGTACAGGAACTGGGAAAACCTTAACCCGGTACAGGAACTGGGAGAAGTTAACCCGGTACAGGATTTGGGAGAATTTAACCAGGTACAGGAACTGGGAGAATTTAACCCGGTACAGGAACTGGGAAAAACTTAACCCGGTACAGGAACTGGGAAAACCTTAACCCGGTACAGGAACTGGTTGATCCGTCCGGGAGAGGCTAGACACAGTGATGGGCCCATTAAACCACTGAGGTGGAGGCTACTATTTAAATTAGGGTAAAACCTGGTTAAGACGAATTCGGTTAAAACTACCTATAGAACGAAGCCGGATAAAACCTTCTATATAGTGAACCCAGTTAAAACCGTGTACAGTGAAGTTAATTAAAACCGTATAAAATGGACCCAGTTAAAACCGTGTATAGTGAACTCAGTTAAAACCATGTACAGTGAACCCAATTAAAACCGTGAATAGTAAACCCAGTTAAAACTGTTTACAGTGAACTCAAGTCAAAATATGGTACAACGAATCCGGTTTAAGCCACACAGATCGAAACTAGATAAAACCAGGTAAAACAAACCCGATTAATAGCAAGCATAACGAACCCAATTAAAACCCAAACATAAAAAAACGAACCCACAATAAAAAAAAAACACTAACAAACGTACCCGGATAGAAGCAGGACCGGGTAGAAGCAAATCCGAATAGAGGGTGATTTCGGGGTGTGGGTCGGGTAGGCGGGTAGTTCGTTATCCGCTAATTACTGGGTGGAGTACAGACCGCGGAGAGCCTAGGGTGGGTCCTCTAGCCAGTGACATAAGGTAGTAAGTGGTGCAGGAGCTAGAGTGGTGCAGTAGCTAGAGTGGGGCAGTAGTTAGAGTGGTGCAGTAGTTAGAGTAATTACGAACCCAAGCACTTCAAGACCATACACAAGAAAGGGGAATGACTTAGCTATGCAGAGAGTACAGACCCCGAGTGTGTGTTTTGGGATCAGTACTAGAATTGAGTACAAGTATTAGAGTTTGGTCTGAGCTGAGAAATTGGAGAACATATTTAAGTATGAACTGGGATTATTCACAGTAGATTTTGGTCTCAGCTCACAGCATAAAGCATGAAATATGATCATTAACAGAAGATAGGTCTCAGCTCACAACACACTCCATTATGAACAGGGATCAAGTACACTGTTTATACTTAATACGATATTATGACGTCTTGTATTACATTTACCATACGATAATAACTGTTTGCGTACGATACCAAGTGTTTACAATAACAATTTTTCCAGATAATAATATTCTGTACGACAATAAATCAATGTACGACAACTATATTTATTGTACGATATTTTTTTCTCGATTTATTTTACTCGCGTATTAACTCCGGGTCTTGGAAAATAATCCGAATCTATAACGTTAAATTCCAGTCCCTGTATATTTCCAGGTTGGTAATATGGCGGCAACAATACAACGATAATAAAACCGAAATAAATTACGATAAATACATATACAGTCTGTACTTACGATCCATCTCAGGTAACTTCTTGCCCCAGCAACTCAATTCTCTTACCTGTGGAGAAAAGAAAAAGAAAATTAGAGAAACTGAAGATATAGTTTACAAAAATAAAATATAATAGAATAAATCTAAAGAAATGGCATAATTCTGAAAAAAAAAAAATAAAATATCATGTTTTGGGAATTAAAATAAACACTGAAGAAATTTATATTGAAACATTAATAAGAAATATATCTGAAAAGGTGTCATGAAATACCGAATGTGAATTGAAATGTTATAGGATTTCTCATGGTGAGGTGAGGTGGAGGAGGCGATGTTACGGGTTACGTTAACAACACACATTGACTATTTATTTTTTTTCCTAGACTGACAAATGCCTATATTTTTTTACCTAGACTAAGAGAAATGTGTATAATTTTACCACCACCAGTACCACAACCACAACCACAACCACCACAACCACCACCAGGCCGCCGAATAATAGCTCAAAGGCTCCAGCATGGTTTACACACACTCGGAGTCGTATTACCGTAAATGGCGACTCTTTTAAACACCACTCCCCATTACACCACCACCACCACCTTGTATGGAGGAAGAGTTAAACCACAAACGGGAGAGGGTTTCCATAATAAAGGAAGCCTAACATAAACCGTATAAAGGGTGAAAGGATTATACACTAAGGTACGGTTATAGAGACGGAATTATACATAGATACTTTTGACCCTATTTGACCTTCCTCCTTTCTCTTATGTAAGTATTGGTGTATGTTAAGTGTACATAAGTATTTCATCATATATTTAAAAGTAAATGATCTTTTCTCTCTTCACACACACACACACACACACACACACACACACACACACACACACACACTTATCCCACTTACGGTAGTCATCACCCTTTTAAGGAAGTCATTATACTTTAGTCATTATTCCTTAAAAAGTCATTATAATTAAGAGTCATCACACTTATGGGGTTTAAAGAAGCAGTATTCCCTTCCCTTCTCCCTCACACCTCCCTTCACACCTGCCTTCTCTCTCACCCTCACACCTCCCTTCACACCTGCCTTCTCTCTCACCCTCACACCTCCCTTCACACCCCCCTTCTCTCTCACCCTCACACCTCCCTTCGCTCTCACCCTCACACCTCCCTTCTCTCGCCCTCATAGACCCAGGGAGATGAGGTGTCACCATTTCCCCTCTCGACCATTTACCCTGTGACACCTCCCTTGGTCACGCTGTGGGGCCACTGGTGGTCACACTTACTGCCTGCAGGGTACTAACGGACCGTGGGAAGTGTCAACTGGTGTGGGAAGTGTTTAGCAAGAAAAATGCGACGGGGTGGGAAAGTGACCACTGACTTGACGGTTTATAACACAACAGACAGTGAGGATGGGAGGCAATATAAGACAGTGACAGGACGGGCAGTAAAATGGAGGAAAGTGACACCTTGGACAGTTATTCGACGAGCAGAACGACCAAAAATACGACCACCCCGGGAATAAACAAATGACGATAACATCTGGGTAACACTTGGTAATGTTGTCGTGTTGACGTGAAGGAAAACTGGATGGATGGATGAGTGGATGGATGGATGAATGGATGGATGAGTGGATGGATAAATGGTTGAATGAATGGATGGATGGATGGATGGATGGATAAATGGTTGAATGAATGAAGATCTCATTTAGACGTACGAGCCTGCGAGATCTTGGGAACTGATCTACAAATTTAATCTCCTTAAATAAATACTATTGGTAAGAGATACCTTGCTACCGAGTACTGTAGCTGTTGAGGAGGAAAGTAACTCATTGCTGTATTTATGTATTCCTGATAAGTCTGATAAGGGATGTTTTTAATACACCGTTTAACTTATCTCCGTATGTGTATGTCTGAACTTATCTCTATGTATATCAAGTCAGTTTTGTATGTATTTTGTGTAGATAATTTCAAGCAAGATAATAACTACCCTATACATGTCGTAGTTACATGTATGTTGTAGTTATGTCGCTACAAGGGAAATATATTTGAACCTTTAATTCATACCAAACCAGAACTTGTATTAACCTTTGTGAAAAAAAAATCGTAATCTAAATAAACACGGTCCAAACTGACCCTCTGGGGGGGGGTTAAGAGGTAGGGCGGGGGGAGGTAAGGGAGAGGGAGGTTAGGAGGGGGAGAGAATCGAACCCCTGGCCATAAAACCTTTGGGTTACTCTCCCTGGTGTCGCCTTACAGTCAACCGTCTGTCACATTTCACTGCCACCACCCAGCTTCTGTTACCACGCCGCTAACAGGTCACTTGTGGCTTTCTCTATATCCACTTTACCGTTCACAACACCTTGGGGGGGGGGAGGTCAAACCAACACTATTTTTGTACACTGGTATTAAAAAAAAAAGACATGATTTTATTTTTACGAATTATTTATCTAGTTTTATCTATCAAATTATAACATTAAGTGATATAGTGGACAATATTCTAGTCTTTATATATATGTTATGTGGGACTTGTAAATTATTCATAAGATCACGATATAAACAAACAAGTCCCAAGAGGCCTTAAAACTCTATCTGGGATAACAAGTGTTGACGCATATCATCCAAGGAACAATTTGAGGAGAGTTCCATCCAAGGTGAAGCAATAGTTGAATATATAACACTCCAAGGACGGCTCACCATTGCGACAGTTCAAGTAGATTAAAACTAAAAATATATTTCTATTGTTGTTGAGAGAATAATATTGAACCCTAGATAAGAAAGAACAGATTAGTAGAGAGAGATGCATGTAGTTAGTGATCTTGACCTTTGACCTCTAAGCAACAATGACAGGTAAAGTAAAAAAATATATCTCTTGGTAGATCAGTCAGTCAGGTAAGGTATTCATAGAGATGTTACACACATCTAAATAAAACAAACTAACATACTTGTATAATGTCAAGCAGGATCATTGTATCTCTCTTCACTATTGTGTTTGGACATGCATAAATATATACATGAATACATACATTATGCATATATGAATACAGACGACACTTACTATCCAATTCATATGATTTAGTTGACGTGTGCGATACTTTCATCGTTAGAATAACAACAACAGCTGCAACATAACAACAACAAAGTAACACAACGCTGCAACACACATACAATACACAACTCACACAACACCCTTAAAGAACACAACACTACACAACACCAAGCCAGCATAACACAACACACCACACAAGGCTACACAACACACAAGGCTACACAACACACAAGGCTACACAACACACAAGGCTACACAACACACAAGGCTATATACTCAGGCGTGTGGACACAATCACCAGCAGGCGAGCGAGCTACGAGACAAAGGCCAACACACTAGCCCCCCTCCCTCCCTCCCTCCTCGACCAGCCAGCCAGTGTTGTGATGCAAATGCCCGCAGCAGCAGATGAAACACGTGGGCCAGACCAGCACGTGGGCCAGACCAGCACGTGGGCCAGACCAGCACGTGGGCCAGACCAGCACGTGGGCAGTAATACAAGCAGAGCCCTCCCTTCCTGCCTGTCTGTGTGTGTGTGTCTGTCTTCCTTCCTGCAGTCTGTATGTCTTCTCTGTCTGTCTCCCTTCCTGCCTGCCACCCTGTTTCTCTCTCTCTCTCTCTCTCTCTCTCTCTCTCTCTCTCTCTCTCTCTCTTATTTTACTTACCCACCCTCCTCTCTTGACAGCATACAACAGGCGCTGACAACACACCACTATCATCGGTTGTCAGAGAAGGAGTACAGATCAACACCTACCTGACGAAGGGCTACCAGTGCAATGTCTGGGTGTGGTCTTAATTAACTCTGGACCCGAGGCGATATACGATAAACCAAGTGAGGTGTACAGTTGCAGACAAAAATTCCTAGACAACTGTGAGTGAGCGAGTGAGTGTGAGTGTGTGTGTGTGTGTGTGTGTGTGTGTGTGTGTGTGTGTGTGTGTGTGTGTGTGTGTGTGTGTGTGTGTGTGTGTGTGTAAGGGGGAACTTGGATTTTAACATATATTTACATACTTATCTTTGTATTACTTATAATTACTTTACCTACTACAATTACTTAACATATTATTTATACAACAGCATCATTAATTTTCTACATCTGTTTTTCATTTAGTAAATTTATGATCAGTAGTCTTTAATAACTACAAATTATATAAAATAAACTTTAATAACCAGAACATTATCTACTATTTATTACCCTATGTATAATAATTCATATGTAACTACCTGGTATATCATTAGTATTTAATTGACAACTTAATTATGCAATTTTTGTTTTATAACTTATTAATACTCATGAGATAAATACTTATTTGATTTTTAGTAATTCATTTTAAATCTCTCTCATTAACTCTATATAATTACAGTTTGATTAATTACCATTTAATAATCTTATGTATCTTGTTCGTCATTTTTTATTTATAATTAATCTATTAAATTCCCAACCAATTATCATTAGTCTTATTGTATTTTATTTATCAATTAATGTCGTATATTTTCCTTTGATAATTGTATTGGTGATTTTTCTTGTCATTTTTTTCTCATGGTTTAATTGGAGGCTTCATAAAGGATTCATAAAGGCTTCATAAAGGCTTCATAAAGGCTTCATAAAGGCTTCATAAAGGCTTCATAAAGACACACTATAGGTTTCGGCAACACCTGGACTGGGGCTGTATGGTGCTTCACTGTAGGAGTCACGTTACCCTCTCCCCTCACTCACTCACGCACGCAAACACACACACACACACACACACACACACACACACCTAGGAGGGAGGGACACATACTGGGCTATAACTCCTTGCCAATTAAGGAAAGACGAACACAGGTTATCTCACCTGTCTAAGATCTACCTGTGATGTACCTAGACGCACCGAGTTGGCCTCACACCCAGAGAGAGAGAGAGAGAGAGAGAGAGAGAGAGAGAGAGAGAGAGAGAGAGAGAGAGAGAGAGAGAGAGAGAGAGAGAGAGAGAGAGAGAGAGAGAGAGAGAGAGAGAGAGAGAGAGAGAGAGAGATAGATAGATAGATAGATAGATAGATAGATAGATAGATAGATAGATAGATAGATAGATAGATAGCGTTATTTCAGTATCCTACTTTCTGTTAGATGTGGAAAATAAAAGTGATAAGAGATATGTATGTTAATGTGGTCATGAGGTCCGAAGTGAGTGAGTGAGTGAGTGAGTGAGTGAGTGAGTGAGAATGATTTACTAAACAAATAATGGCGCAGTAACTAATTAATATCACTGGTATAAAAAATATCTGAAGAGAAAAAAACAAACCCTAATTAAAAAAAAAATAAATAAATAAAAATCCATCATTTCTTGTCCCCAAAAAGTAAACAAATAAATCATAATAAAATCACAAAAATAAAATCCGTAAAAAAATAAATACAAAGAATAAATAAATAAAAAAAAATCTACTAACCTTCACTAAAAACTAACAGCGGTAAATTACTAAATAAAAAACCCCCAGTCAATTCACATTAAGAATCCTTGATATACTTCCCAGACACGAGGTAAAATATATTCAGAGCTATAGGGATTAATATATCAGGCCTTTGAGTATACGGGAGAGTATAATGGAGCCACAAAGTACTGATATACTTAAGAGGTTATACAACGCCGACATATTCACTTGACAGATACTGATATACTCAACTAATTCACACCAACATACTCAACATATAATAAACTCAGACATAATACAACACGATAAAGAGGGTTTAGTGTAACGAGGTCATTAGAGACGTGACACAAACTCTAACATACTCACCCGCCTAAGATCTTCGCCTTAACAAGCGCATATCTCAAGAGTAGATATATCGCATATAACCTTCACCGCTGTTCCATGTATAACGCATATAACCAGCAGGAGGTTGGGTTAACATTTATATTTTGAGGTGAGGTTAGGTTTGTTAAGTCGATAATTCGCATACCCATGTTTAGAATTCATACACTCATGTCTATAATTCGTACACACATGTCTATAATACGCACACTCATGTCTATACGCACACTCATGTCTATAATATGCACACTCACGTCTGTAACTCACAAATTATCTAATTATTGTTTCATTATTTCACTTCATTAATAGTAATTAGGTTTATCAACACATTAATATTACCTAACCTAATCCACACACACACACACACACACACACACACACACACACACACACACACACACACACACACACACACACACACACACACACACACACACACACACACACACACACACACACACACACACACACACACACACACACACACACACACACACACACCGAGTGGAAGGGAAAAAAAGTTAGCCCACACCTAATATTTGACAGACTAATTAGCATATGAAAGCTAGCCGCCGGAGTAAGAGGGTGTGTGAATGTGACCACCATACTCCCAGATTAAACACACACGAGGCTCAAACGAATCGTACGGTAATTAATTTTCACCTTAGTGGACAGGTACGAACGCATTTACGCATTTATCTGCTCCACTTCAATTTCTCAAAAAAGCCTCTTACGGTCATTAATTTTCACCAAAGATGGAGTCGTGGGAATATGCATCTAAATGGCTCACTTAATAGCCTTCAAAGGGAAGATATAGTGATCAAAATGGAAGTTAATTTACCCTAAGACTCTACCCTAACTGGATAGACCTGTCGTATCTGCAGTTAAGAGAGGATGGATGATTTAACGTAAGAACCTCTGTGAATCAGGGCACCCGAGTAGCAACACAGCCCACGCTATACACTCCACACCTCATCTCTTGATTGGTTGAGCTTGACATATGACTGCGTTAACTCAGACGCTCAAGGACCTGTATTCTAAAACAGACGTTACTTTTATAGGTGTTAAACCCTCACAAGTAATACCTGGGTTCACAACACTGACACTATCTCACTCACCACTCTTTATTTCTTCAAGGATATTTTAAATGCTAATTGAAGTTGGGTATTTGAAATTTAATTGTAGTTTGTTAATTCATCTCGAAAGCAACTAAGAATTTACTACTCGGGGTTCAACGCAGACAATAAGGAAAGTAATCCCTTAATGCAGTTACTCTATATATCATTACATAATTAACACCTTCAAGCTAAATGTGTTAAAAAAATATTAATAAAAAACTAAGAGATATAAATATATAAACATTGTCTTCTTTCTCCTCTTTACACCCCCCCCCCCTCGCTCTATCTCTTAAGAAAAAATTAACTCAGAGTAAATCATCAAGGCACCAGAAGTCAGACGCCTTCACCCACAGGAGGACTGACGGAGGTGTTCCCAAGGGCGAGAAGCCGAAGCTGTTTACCATTTACAATTTTAAATCCTCATTCTTAAAACTTCGTAAGTGATTTTTTTTACTCCTCGTAACTAAAAACGGAAGAAGATTATGTGAATGTATAATCGCAGTAAAATTTCAATACCATAAAGATTATACCTGTTGATCTTGTCTCCCTATATAACTCGTACTAAGTGTTATAATTAAGGTAGAGTCTCAGTTTAGTTTGGATGCCATTTTAGATATTTTTTTGTGCCTTGGGTTTAAATACATTAGTTTAGATGCGTTCTTTTATCACCAATAGAATAAAAAATTAACATATGAACCTTTAAGACTCTTGATCCGCTCTAAGGCCTTTGTATCTTAGCATAAAAACCTAATTAGATTCCTCCATACATTACGGGTTTAATGATCATATTCAGTGTAAAAACTTTTGAGAATCTTCCGAGTGGGCAGGCGGGCAGGCAGGCGGCTAGGGCATCACAAACATGGTATAATACCCATAATACCCGGGCATCAGAGGGCGTCACCCAGAGAACTACATCGCCCTCCCATCTCCCAACGGACTGACGCACGCCGCCATGGCACTATCCTACTACCCAACCAGCCAGCCAGCCACCACCCCCGCCTAGCTTACCTCTTTACCCGCTCACACTACCTCCTCCTCTAGCGATTCCAATCCCAACAAAAATAATCAACACCAAAAACACACTACCCGATCCTATACGAAAATAAACTTGAAATGAATAAACTGAATACATTACCTACGATTAGATAAATGACAAAAAAATCAATAAAATCAATGCTATGAGAGATTCTTGTATTTTTGGTGAGGAATGTGACGTGTCGAGGCTCCACCTAAACAGACTATATGGCCTTCTAACTACGACACCATCTCACCCCACGCCCTAAATTTCCTGGAATATTTCTTTTGTGGTTTTTAATCTCCCACCGAGTTGTTGGTTGTAATAAAATAATAATTGAGGGAGAAGCAAGTAGAGAGAGAGAGAGAGAGAGAGAGAGAGAGAGAGAGAGAGAGAGAGAGAGAGAGAGAGGAAAACAGTCGTATGCATGAATGTTGTAAAAAGGATAAAGAATGAAGTTAAGAAGGAGAAGAGCTTAAGTAGGAGTGATGAAAGTAGGAGGAAGCGAGAAGCGTGAAGGATAAGTGTTGTAGACAAGAGGAAAAAGTGTAATAAATAGTAAGTAGGAGGAATGTGGTGAATATGAGATGTACAGTATAATAAGCAAGAGGAGGAGGAGGAGGAATAGGAGGAGTCTTCCCCGCTACCCGTCTGCCCTGTTGCCACTGGCGACGTGTGTTGTTCCTGGCAACTTTTAAATAAGAAGGTCTGTCATGATACTGCCACCGACAACACCCAACATGAACACGTGTGTATCCGACCACCACCTGATTTCACACACACACACACACACACACACACACACACACACACACACACACACACACACACACACACACACACACACACACACACACACACACACACACACACACACACACACACACACACACCATATCACAAACCCACGTGTATATCAGATAGCCACTGATTCCATACATACATACATACATACATACATTCCACCAAACTAAAATAAGTACTTTAAAATATAAATAAACCCCAATTTACATACGGATGAAATAAACTAAGCAGAGGTCACGACCCCATAATGACGTCGGCTGCAAAGGTCATGACCCCATATGACCTCGACTGCATACATCTGACTCCTACGCGACATTCATGACTAAATAAGATTAGAATAAATAACGATAATTAAATACAAAATAATTAAAATCCCACAAAGATAAATAAACCGGTTAGTTATATCAAACAAACTTTTCTCTGTTATAAAAACTTTTCACCGGCAGAAAAAAAAATACTTTGGAAGGATAAACAAAGAGTTAACAAAAGCGGCGGATAATAGACTTAGATAAAACTTAAAATATACAATGAAGATAAAAAAAAATTGCCTTAATGATGCTTGCCAGCGTGGGTGAGGGAGGGAGGATGGAAAGGAGAGGAGGAAGAGAGAGAAGAAGAGAGGAAAGGTGGAGAAGAGGACACAGAGAAGGGAAATAGGAAAGAGAAGAACAGAGGATGGAAATTAGTTCGAGTAGAAGAGAAGAATGGAGGTAAGGAAGGAGGGAAAGAAGAAGAAAGGATAATGTAAAAATGGAAGAGAGAGAGAGAGAGAGGGGGGGGGCGTGTGTGTGTGTGTGTGTGTGTGTGTGTGTGTGTGTGTGTGTATGTGTGTGTGTGTGTGTGTGTGTTTTGCATTATCGTCCCTCACACACAACAGAGGGACGCAGGAGGACAACAATACTAGGCGATGGAGGGGGAACTACTGCATTCAGGAAACGCAGTGGTGAGTGTCGCAGTGCCCCGCTGATCAACAACACCGCGTGGGGCAGGGAAGGGAGGGGACAGTAAGTGGGGCAGGAAAGTGGCGGGATAAGTGGGGTAAGAGAGGGGAAGATAAGTGGGGATGAGGAGGGAAGGATAAATGAGGTAGGGAGAGCAGGAAAGGATAAATGGGGGAAGGAAAAGAAAGAGGGATTAGGTTGGGCTTTGTATATAGAAGCGATGGTAAGAGGAAAGGGGGTGAGGCAGGGAGAAGTAAATAGATTGGGGGAAAGGACGTAAAAAGAGGCGAGAAGAGGGAAAGAACAAGAGGAAAAGGTATTGTGTGTGTGTGTGTGTGTGTGTCATATTATCAAGGTTGAAGGGCTGTGTTGGTTAGAGAAGTACAGAGGGGTGGGGGTGGGGGGAGGGGATGCTCACAAGCGACCCTTACTTGGTAGGGAAGAGGTGTTTAGGGAGGACAAAAGGTAAATATTATGGTGGGAGGGAGAGTGAAGGGGAAGGGGAGGGTGGGAGGGGAATGGGAGGGAAGGAGAGGGAGGGTAAGAAGGGTTATTTGGAGGGAGAAGAGAATAGGAGGGGAGAAGCTGAAATGGAGAAAGGATATGGAAAGGAACAATGGAATACTGTATGAGAGAGAGAGAGAGAGAGAGAGAGACGTAAACCCTAGGTACTGGTACTTCAGTGCCACACTTAGCTCACTACTACATCACACACAGACAGACAGACAGACAGACACATCCACAGCCTGACGTCGTTATAGTGGTCCCTGGCGCCAGTACCACCATAATGTTCCTTTTTGGGGCTGCTATTAAGAGACCCGCCTGGACCACTAACACCATAATTTCACAGTTAAAACTCCCCGTAATCCCTCACCTCTACATCTCGCTCCACAGGGAAAGAGGCTTACCACTGACGGTACCATCTATGACCCACACAAAGATGTTTGATACCTGGATTTCTGAGGCTGGTGATCTATTGTCCCTCACCATTAGATCCCCAGATTTCAACAGGTGACTCCAGAAACTCGTGGGTGGGTAAATCTGAAATCTGATCTACCAAGCATAGGAGTACGGTTAAACACGTAGAAACCCAATAGAAATCGGCTTTATTTCCTGGGTCAGTTGAATTGAATTGAATTGAATTGAATTATATTTCTATGACCTTTGACTCCTGGAAAAAAAATGTGTCGCAATAATCTGGTAGGTGACAATACAGCTTAATTTATAGTGAAGGTTCAATGTGACAACGAAACAGTTAAAAGTCATTTCCGGGTCATTAGTGTCATGCAGGGATCAAAGGGAACCCTAATTTAGTTTCCAGGTCATAATTACCTTGACCTTTGACCTTCATGACCATTATGGTGAAAATTCAATGGATAGACCAAATTATCACAAGGACATTAATATGCCATGACACACACACACACACACACACACACACACACACACACACACACACACACACACACCTAACCCACATATCACAAGCAGCAGGGAAGGTCGTCTCTCTATAGGGAGCGTCCAGTATATCTTTATGTTTCCCGGTGTAAAGACAGTCAGACAGGCAGCTAACAGACAGAAGGAACGATAAGCAGACAGGCAGAAAGACAGTTAACAAATAGAATGACAGACAGACATATATACATGCATTCACCCATCTAAAGCAGAAGCGTAAGCAGACGAGCCAGCTGGCGTGTAAGCAGAGAGGGACAAGCCAAGCTGACAGGCGTGCAGACAGCAGACACAAGCCTCGGCCACCACCTACCTCACCCATCTCTGCTCCATCCCTCCCTCTCTCTCCCTCCCACCCTCTCTCCCTCCCCTTTTCCCCAGTTCCCCCCACCCTCTTCTCCCTTCACCCTCTCCCCTTAGCTATTCCCACTCCAATCCCCATTCTCCTACCTCATCACCCCCTCTCCCTCTTCTCTCACCCCCTCTCCCTCCCTCTCTCCCTCTTCTCTCCCTCCCTCGTCTTCCTCACCACCGGCCGTATAAGGTCATCTGGCCTTGTACGGAAACCTAGATTAATCGCTCGTCACTCTTCCCAACGCCTCTCTCTGTTAATCCAACCGAGCCTGTCTAAATCCCAGTGTGTGTGTGTGTCATGTCTTAATTCCTGGGTGCATTAACCCCATTATGTCATGTCTTGAATCTCAGTGCGTTATGGCTTAATCCCCATGTCTATTTGTGAATCCCAGTACTGTATGTGTGTAATATTATAATCCTAGGGTGGATTAATCCCATTATGTGTCATGTTTTAAATCCCTAGTGTCTAGCCATTAATCCATCAATCCCTCTACCTGTGTCACCTGTAATCCCTCATTACCGAATACTTCACATCTTAATCCTAATGCGCTTTCTGGATATAATTCCCTTCAGTTACCAGTAATACCCACTTGTAAATCTCCAATTCCAATAATCCCAGAGAGAGAGAGAGAGAGAGAGAGAGAGGGGGGGAGGAGGAAGGTAGGTAGGTGTAAGGGGGGGGGGCCTTTTAACTACCCAATTTGACTCTATAAAATGACACAAAATACCTCCCTTCAGAGACAAAGAACAACACAACCCTCCTAACTACGCAGCTAACTAACTAACTACGCCTTCGTTATCATGGATCAAGGCCACTTAACTAGATCACCTTTCAAGACAAATCAACCATAAGAGTCACCAATTTGCACCATAAACTACCATTAACTTCAGCATCTACACAAGTTCAGTAATTTGTTTACTTGAAGATGTCTCCTGTTCTCACCCTATTAGACGTGGTATTCGCCTTGGGTCCTAATAATATTCATTTCTTTTTTCACTGTTACCTTCTGCTTTCCTCAGAGCCACACCTTGGAGAGCTATCATCACCTTTACCTACCAAGCTCATGATAATCTACACCCGTAACTAATATAGCCACATCCCTAAGTAATATAGCCACACCTCTAACCACCATAGCCATACCCTTAACCAACATATATCCACACTCGTAACTAACATATTCACACCTCTAACCAACATATATCCACAACCTCAACTAACATATATCCACACCTCTAACCAACATATATCCACACCTCTAACCAACATATATCCACACCTCTAACCAACATATATCCACGCCTCTAACCAACATATATCCACACCTCTAACCAACATATATCCACACCTCTAACCAACATATATCCACACCTCTAACCAACATATATCCACACCTCTAACCAACATATATCCACACCTCTAACCAACATATATCCACACCCTCAACCAACCAAAACATTAGGGATAAAGAGCACCACTAGGGTTGACCACCGTGGATTAATGGAGCCGCCTGGTCTAGCAATTATTGAGAGCCGTATAGGGGACGCGGGACGAATCCTCTGTTCATCGGGAGGTGCATCGCCCTTAGCCCTAGCCCCGTTGATCCTGGCCCTGATAGCGTCACGGCCCCACAGGTCTAAATTGCCCCCACCCTAGCCTACAAACATCCCCGCCCCGCCCCGCCCCGCCCATACGATGGCAATTTGATAAACATGTACTAACTCACTAAATTCTCAGCCACACCTATACATTGAGTACCTCACGTCACACACGCTATAGTCTGACCTGATTTTCCATTACGTCCGCTGTGATGCTGTGTCGTAACCCCGCAGCAGCAGTCAGAAAGGTGAATTTTATCGTAGACTAATCTTTTGAGAATCAGGACGTCGAGACACTTATACCGGGTGTTGTGTCGTAGCCTCACATCATGTCGGGTTGTAGCTCTTGCAAACACGTCATGGCAAGTGAATATGGTAGAAAAATACCCACTCGTCCGTAAGTTACATTTGGGTATAACATCCAACGATCCAACACGCCACAGTAGTAGTCAAGGAGGGACTTATACCCAGAGACGATTGATGGAGGTAGATGGAGGAGACAGCGGGTAATAAATGATGCATGGACAAATGCCCAATAAGGGGTCTGGGGGAGTAAGGGGGTTGGGAAGAGGGGTGTGGGGGGACAGGAGTCGGGAAGAGGGGTGGGGGGAAGAGGGCGGGGGATTGATGGGGTCGTGAAGAGGGATGGGGAAATTGAGGAGAACTGAGAAAGGAAATCCGATATTTAATTATAAAGCAGGAATGACTATGGTTCGACACAGACAGACAGACATGCAGACAGACAGACACAGACAGACACATGCAAAATATTTACAAACGAGGCAACAACACGATGTAACTTTTTATATAATCTATCTAACCAATGACAGGTAAAATCTCTATAACTTAATTAATTCAAATCTCAATTAACATAACACTTGGTTTACCTTAACCTAACCTAAACTATTAAAATAAATGACCCTAAATTACACATAAATTCTCTGAAGTTTATGTAATGAAACTACCTGAGTGTTTATGTATCCTGTATGTCTAATGTATCCTATGTATCATGTGTATCCTATGTAACCTGTGTTCTATGTAACCTGTATCCTGTGTACCATAACAGATCACATCCTGGGTGTAGTCGTCAAGCTGTAACACTCTTTAACACATACCAGGTCAGTGTCAGCTACACCCCATAATATATGCTGCTATGTCCTTGACTGAGTGAAACTTGTATTGAAATATCTGTAATGGTTGTTGAGGGAGAGGGGGGGGGGGTAAATGGTGGTGATTGAGAGGTAATGATGGGGGGGATGATGATGATGATGATGATGATGATGATGATGATGATGATGGCGGTAATTATGGTAGAGTTGGAGGGGAGGGGTGATTGTTGTACAGTACTGGTGACGTGATGGTGGTAGAGGTGGTTGTGGTAGTGAGGAATGACAGTACATCTCCCCCCTGACCCTCCCTCCTTCCCTCCCTACACACAGCATCCTACCAGCCACAGCATCCATTTATCTCCGAGCAATAACCTTCAAGGATCAGATAGATTTTTAGATTGCCCAGGAGGGGGCTAGTTTATTGAGCACCCCCTTACATCAGAGTAATATACAGGAGGGGGGTCGACCATAGGCTGCCGAGTATTAATCTATTCACCTCATAAGCTATCTTGTTTATTATTGCCGGTAGATAAGGGGCTGCCCTATGAGAGCTTAGGGGCTATGGGTCAGTCCTATGTCAAGCTGTGGTGTTATGGGTGAGTTCTATGTCAAGTTTGGGGTTATGGGTCAGTTCTATGTCAAGCTTAGGGGCTATGGGTCAGTCCTATGTCAAGCTGTGGTGTTATGGGTGAGTTCTATGTCAAGTTTGGGGTTATGGGTCAGTCCTATGTCATGCTTGAGGGGGATGGATCAGTTCTATGTCAAGCTTGGGGCTATGGGTCAGTCCTATGTCAAGCTTGGGTGGCTGTGGGTTGAGTCCTATGAAAGTCCAGCCCTATAACCCCTTTAGCTGCCATAAGTAAGCTATATTAAGCACCCATAACTCAGTCCCATTGTAGCTCACAAGGCCAACCCCTTAATACACCCCCCATCACCAACCCCCCCCTTCTACCTCACCAACACCTTTCTCCTCCAGTCGACCACCAGCAGTTGTTACACCCTGTCGGTAAATATGGGTCACAATCCCGTCATCAGATTCTCAAAAGCTCCATACATTATTTTTTTTTCTCTCGTAACTGGGGATAATAATAAACAGTTATGATAAAGTAGAGGGACAGCTTTAACACCATTTTAACCTCGTAACTTTATGGGGGGAGAGGGAGGGGGGAAGGAGGGGGAGGTAGGGGGGGGAGTTAAGTTAAGTTTTCATGTTTTTCCTCTAAAGTGAAATTTAATCCGAGTGTTAAGTAGGAGTGTCTCGAGTTAAGGGAATTTTCTTACCTACGGGAATTAAGTAGTTATTTAATATCCAGTTAAGGGGAAAATATGAATGCAAGAGAGATTTAAATGCAAGAGGTTATAGGGGAAAGTTTTACACAAGTTCAAATGACAAAGTTTACACATGTCTAAGAGTTCACACACATCTCTATAAGGCAGCGTTCACACACATCTCTATAAGGCAGCGTTCACACACATCTCTATAGGGCAGCGTTCACACACATCTCTATAAGGCAGCGTTCACACACATCTCTATAAGGCAGCGTTCACACACATCTCTATAAGGCAGCGTTCACACACATCTCTATAGGGCAGCGTTCACACACATCTCTAGCTAAGGGAGGGACATATTTTAGGGAGCCTTTAAGAGTGTGGTTGTGCGTGATAAAAACCTGCCTTATCACTCAATACCAACTAGTAGTGGCTATCAGCACCCAGCTCTTCCCCAGGACCCGCCCTGCTCAACGGTAGGACCCCGAGTCTTTTATCATGCAAATGTTGGAGCAATCGATCACATTAGAGCGGTAGTTGTAGAGCCATGGGTTACTGCCCTAAGCCTTGTATCATTCAGATCATCCGAGGTGAGGAGGAAGACCCCCGTCATCCACTTCATCACCCAACCAAAGGGGCAGTATGAAAACGGGTAAGGTAAGGCCTCACACACCGCCCTCTTGAGAGTAATGTTGTACCTGTGTAGGGAAGGGATCAATGACCTCACCAAATTATCTTTTATACGATTATCAAAAATACTTGTTACTATTACGTTATTATACGATTTTTGGCTGTCATAAATAGTTATTTTTATGATTTTATTATAATTTTATGTAGTTTGTCGGGTGGAAGGGATTGTATTCAGAAAAGTCATATTATTATTATTACTATTATTATTATTATTATTATTATTATTATTATTATTATTATTATTACCACCATCGTCATTATGATCACTTTGTACCCATGAACACGAGGACAAGACCAAAATAGATGCTCATTACACAACACACGTCCATCACAAGCGTCCGTCAATTGGCCAATATAAAGTTCTTATAATATCCAAGCAGGATAGGACTCGGAGCAACGGATTCAAGTTGGATAAGTTTAGGTTTAGGAGAGAGATAGGAAGGAACTGGTTCACAAATAGGGTGGTGGACGAGTGGAACAAGCTTAGCAACTTTGTAGTAAGTGCGGGAACTCTGGAAAGTTTCAAAAGGAGGCTGGATAAGATTCATGGATGATAGAGAGTGGTAGTAACTCTGGACAGGAGCTGCCATGCACAGCCCAACCGGCCTATTGCAGACTCCTTATTTTCTTATGTTCTTCTTATGGTGTGTTTGGGTCACACACACACACACACACACACACAAAGACGCAATCAAGCAGCCAGACGACCAGAGAGATACACAGACAGGCAGACAGACAGACAGGCAGGCAGACAGACAGACAGACAGGCAGACAGACAGGCGGGGATACATCCTATGGGTCACCTTCTTTTTTACTGGGACAGGAACACACGAAATCAGGGGGCAGTCCCAGGGGACGTGATTGAAGTATCCCTGAACCCACCCTTCCCTCCCTGAGTATGGCCCGGACCCGGAATTAGGCTCGGGCTTTGATTAAATTAAAACTGAAGTGAGACCTAAAAGTACAGCCCTAACTCCGGTACAGCCCCAGGTAAGGTACGGCATCTAATTTGACTACAATTCTACGACAGCATCAAAACAAGGTAAATCCGTAAGGGACGTCCCTGACTGAGATACGGCCCTAAGTAGGGTACGTCCTCAGCAAGAATGCAGCCCTAAAATAAGGTTCAGGGTTTAAATATATGAAAGTAATTAAGAGTGTTACCCTAATTAAGGTATGGGCCAAAGAATGCAGCCCTAAAATAAGGTTCAGGGTTTAAATATATGAAAGTAATTAAGAGTGTTACCCTAATTAAGGTATGGGCCAAAGTTCCCCTGACTAGGTAGGTTACACAGAGCCGGCGGTGGGTTGGGGGGGTTGACAAGAGCAGCAGCCATTACGAGGACCCAGTGGGAGAAAGGGGGGGAGGAGGTAGGTAGGTAGGGGAGGAGGGAGGGAGGGAGGGAGGGAGGGGGAGGGGAGGAGGGTGCTCTGTGTGACGGCTTCGGCAGGCTTAAGTTACCTCGACACCTATCAGGTTACAGGCCCTTATACTGCTGCCCTAATACTACTAATACTACTACAAATACCACTCAATACGACTACTACTACTACTATAAATACCAATATTACGATTACTACTTACTACGACTTTTACTGCTCTCTGCTACTACCAATTTCAACTTAGGTGAAAGAAAAGATATGAGAGAGAGAGAGAGAGAGAGAGAGAGAGAGAGAGAGAGAGAGAGAGAGCAACAGGTTTTCTATTTTCTCTCAGTGAGTGAAGGTAAAAAGAGACGTGGGGGGAGAAAGACGTACAAGAATAAAAATTAAAACAAAAGTAAAGAAATAAAAAGGACCTCAATCCCCTATCCTATTTACAGCACCTCTAGCCTTCAAGCTTTAAGGATCTGATGAATAGGAATACGAATAGGATGGATAAACAAGAAGGAAAAAATGAATAATACAAAGGGAGAGAGAGGAGGGGAGAGGGGAAAGGAGGGAGGGTGGGGAAGGAGGGAGTGGTGTGTATGTGTGTGTGTGTGTGTGTGTGTGTGTATGTGTATGTGTATGTGTGTGTGTGTGTGGAGAGAGAGAGAGAGAGAGAGAGAGAGAGATACAAGACACCCTTTAACTATATACATTTTCTTTAACATCAGATAAAGGACAAAATTACTGCCTTAACACTTCTCTATAAATCCGGACCCTGACTTGTATTATACCACACACGTAGAGTCCTCACGACTCCTGTCAGCTGATGATAGTCCAGTGAGTTATAACCGTGATGTGGGTCAAGGGATATGCCAGTGTCAAGGGATGCGTCAGTGTCAAGGGATGCGTCAGTGTCAAGGGATGCGTCAGTGTCAAGGGATGCGTCAGTGTCAAGGGATGCGTCAGTGCTTCAAGGATGCGTCAGTAAGCCAAGGGATGCGTCAGTGTCAAGGGATGCGTCAGTGTCAAGGGATGCGTCAGTGTCAAGGGATGCGTCAGTGTCAAGGGATGCGTCAGTGTCAAGGGATATGCCAGTGTCAAGAGATATGCCAGTGCCAAGGGATATGCCAGTGTCAAGGATGCGTCAGTGTCAAGGGATATACCAGTGCCAAGGATATGCCAGTGTCAAGGATATGCCAGTGTCAAGGGATATGCCAGTGTCAAGGGATGCGCTTCGCTGCAAGGATATGCCAGTGTCAAGGGATATGCCAGTGTCAAGGGATATGCCAGTGTCAAGGGATGCGTCAGTGTCAAGGGATATGCCAGTGCCAAGGGATATGCCAGTGTCAAGGGATGCGTCAGTGTCAAGGGATATACCAGTGCCAAGGGATATGCTAGTGTCAAGGGATGCGTCAGTGTCAAGGGATGCGTCATCAGTGTCAAGGGATATACCAGTGCCAAGGGATGCGGCAGTGTCAAGGGATGCGTCAGTGGCAGGAACCATGTCAACAGCAGGAGGGAGGAAGGGAACACCCAGGGCCTCCTGTGACAGGCTGCGGCAGGTGTCCCGGCAGAACCAGGACTTGGGTACACACGACGCCAGGGGCCACCGGTACTAGACGCCCTGGATAGAGGACGAGGGGGATAGAAGGCTGTGTTTTGGGCTAGGATGAAACGAGGGTAGGAAGGAGTGTTAAGTAAGAGCGAAGATGGATGAGGCTAGGTGGGATAAGTTAGGATTGTGTATGAGGGAGGAACGGTGTAGAGGGGATAGCTGGATGAAGGGATAGATGGATGGATAGAGGGATATAGAGCACACATCAAGGCGGAGCTAGAGGATAGGTTGGGGGTGTAGAACTGGATAGGTAAGAACTGAACAAGCAGAGTCGGGGCGGGGCAGGATGGGGTACACAACAAGGCACCCTGGACGCACACAGCTGTCACACGCCCCTCTCATTTTCAAAACATTCTCACAAAGAGTACTAAAACCTCCTGCAGGGGTATGGTGTTGAGGCTCCTCTTACTTAAGTACTGCTGACTGACGTAGGCGGTGAAGGGAGGGGGGCTGAGGGAGGGGAAGAGGAAGGGTGAAGAAGAAGGGGGGAAGGGTTGGGGGAGAGGAGGGAGAGTATAGGACAACTATAGCGTAAACCTTAACTAAATTATTTATTTACACATACAGTAATTCATATATTTCCTATTGTATTTAAAATTATCAACGCTATTTTATATATCTATCAGCGTAACATTCACCATTCTTTCTATCTACACAAAGTTATTCATATTTTACTGTTTATTATCATCTATTTTCTATATACCTCCACTTATTTCCATTCGTATATATCAACATAAAATCTGCAAGACACATACATAAAGTGAAGTAAATTTTATCACTTTAATGGCCCTCTTTTTAGTGTCGCTTCGCCTGTCCATTTTCCTTGATTAAAAAGGTAAAAGATAATCAGTAACTTTCATACACCATTAAGTTACTATGAAGCGCCATTAAGTTACCAAGACACGTCACTCAGACACCACCACCATCTCAATTTACTTAGCGAGTCACTGCGCCTTTAAGTAAGTATCAAGACACTCTAAGAATCCACTAAGACTACCCAGGAAGCCACTATGCCTACCCAAGAGGCCATTAAGACTACCCAGGAAGCCACTAAGCCACTATGCCTAACCCAGGAAGCCACTACATACAAAGGCGTTACCCTCCTACAACATAACACGCACTTATCGCCTCTCAACCATGAAAAGAAAACGAAGGAAATAAATTCATAATCTTGTGTAGATGCCTCTGAGAAAAAAAAAACACACACACACACACACACACACACACACACACACACACACACACACACACACACACACACACACACACACACACACACACACACACACACACACACACACACACACACACACACACACACACACACACACACACACACCTCTCCCATTCCCCTGTACATATATAAACCTATAAATCATCACACTCACCCATAACACACATACTCACAGCCCCCACCATACAAACAAACAAACACATACACATACACTCTCCTTCCTTCCCTCCCGACGAAGCAAGGGACAACGTCAATAGCCCTCCGCCCTCCCTCCCTCCCTTCCTTCTCCCTGTCTGGGATTGAAAGGCACACAGGGTAATCGCCTTTCATGGGGCGCTGGAGCTACAGGCATGAAGGACTTGTGTAAGGATCTCATGGGGACGATGGCCCACGGGCAAAGGACTCCATGGACGGTCGAGGGGATTTTGATAATGCACTCCCAGCCTATACGACAAACTCGATCCTACCAAAGGATTCTACGGTCGAAAGACTTCTCAAAAGATAGTACTGACGAAGAACTTTCTGAAGGATATTGCTAACGGGACTTCTCGAAGGATATTACAAAATGAACTTTCCGAATAAGAACTCCTCAAAGGATAGTATAGGCTGTATAGAGGTCAATAATTCCGCTGTTAACACTCCGGTCGTTACGTGATATAAACCTAAGCGTTCATGTTACTCCTGCCACGTTGGACTGAGTAGCTTAAGTAAGATGACCGATGGAGAGAATGGACGGATCACTTTCTCAAGGTTACCACAAACCAAGAACTTTTTTTTAAGTTAAGTGAAGATATCAATATTGTTGCTATTGTTCATTTTTGTATTCTTATGACTAAATAAACTGTTTCAATAGCAATCAATACCAAAGGATGTTATGAAGGGGAGGGAGGAGTAGGGAAGGAGGAGGAATATGAAGGACTCCCTCTCCTTCATGACCTCTTCTAAGTTCCTAGTTCGTGAGGTAAGAGGAAGAGACGGGGGGTAGTAAAGGCAGAAAGGAATATAGGGCTGGAGGATGATGGGGAAGGAGGGGAAGGAGAAGAGTAGGGTAGCGAATAGGGAAGGAGAGAGGTAGAGCAGGAGGAAGGGTAAGGATGGGGTAGTAGGAGGAGGGGGAAGAAGGGTACGTAGGAGGGGAGACACGGGGGGTGGGGGGGACATAATAACTACTCTGACCCTCACAGATGACAGGGAGGTGCCGCTGAATGCCATAAATGAGAGGGTCAATTAATCTCTGAGTTATGACCTACATTATGAGACATGTTGCCACCGTGGGCTCTGAAGGGTTCCGAGTTGTGTCACTTAGCACTGTGGTCCTGTGTCCTAACTCACTGAATCAATGATGATGTTTTTACCGAGTGAGGGATTTCTTCTTCTTCTTCTTTACGGGCATAGACAGAGAGCACGTGTTGATAGAACTTGTACACACACACACACACACACACACACACACACACACACACACACACACACGATACTTGTTTTAGGTGTCCGGTTTAAGTCGATGACGTAACCTAAACCTCGAGATGTATATACTGGTTGATGAAGAAACAATAGCTGAGGCCAGGTGGGCGTAGGTCTCAAGGCGTGGGAATGTGGGCGTTGGGGGGTGCAGAGGTGAGGCAGAGGGCGTGGTGCTAATAGTGGAAGGAGGTGAGGTGAGTGTTAGTTGTGGGTGTGGGCGTGTGGTTGGTGTGAGTATGGGCTGTGTACACTAGTCATGGGGCGTGTATGCTAGTCATGGGTCGTCTATACTAGTCATGGGTGTGGAGACTAGTCATGGGGCGTGTCTACTCGTCATGGGGCGTGTATACTAGTCATGGGGCGTGTATACAAGTCATGGGCGTGTATACTCGTACATGTCATGGGTCGTCTATACTTATCATGGGCGTGTATACTAGTCATGGGCGTGTACCTGTACATTAGTTGTGGGCGTGTATATTAGTCGTGGGCGTGTATATTAGTCATGGGCGTGTACATCTAGTCGTGGGCGTGTATATTAATCGCGGGCGTGTAGGCGTGGCGTTACTTCCTAGTGTGGTCAGTGGGTGTAGCAGGAGGGACGGGCGTTGTCTGGTCATCGAGTACAGTACACTCCCACCACAAGAGGTGCCGCCTCCTCCCTCCCTCCCTTAAAAGGCCGACGTCATAATCACGTGCCTTTGAGAGAGCCTCCACCTCCTCCCTTACCTCCTTCTCTTCCTCCCTCACCACCTCCACCCTTACCTCCTTCTCTTCCTCCCTCACCACCTCCACCCTTATCTCCTTCTCTTCCTCCCTCACCACCTCCACTTCCTTCTCTTCCTCCCTTACACTGATTTACTTAACTACCCAGTAAGATTAATCTCTTTATTTCTACAAGTTACTATTCATATTCAGCCATAAATTATAGCCCCCCCCCTCCACAACCCCTGGACCAAAAAGAATTGTTCACTAAATATCAAAAGAATTATACATTACCCTAAAGGAACATCTATGATTTATTTCAATTCAAAAAGATAAATAAACAAACAATAAATAGCTCTTCATCGCCATGCAAAAGGAAAAAATCGACAAATGGCAGTAAATCAGTCAAGGGCAAATGCAACAAAAAGAAACAACACTGCAACGAGGAACAATCAGGTGGTGCATTATGGTGAGGCGGAGACGCAGCTCAAGAGACAATATTTCAAGGTGGTGGTGTGGCTCGGCCCTGCAGAGTTAAGAGGACAACTGACTATCTACGTATGCGATCTCTTGCTAAATTCTCACATGATGACGAAGCAGTATCCCCCCAACTCAAAAGCACAACCTCTATGAACGATACCTACGATACACTCATAAAACCCACGATATACTCATAAGACACACGATATACTCATAAGACCCCACGATACACTTACAAGACCCACGATACACTTACAAGATCTACGATACACTCACAAGACCCCGCGATACACTTACAAGACCCCACGACACACTCACAAAACCCACGACACACTCACAAGACCTACACCTTCGAGGCTTGTGTTGTGAGGTTATGACAAGACACTGAGGCGACACGATACTGAAACCACCAACGTATTCCCAGTCTTGTGTTATGAGCTTACGACACGACACAACCTAACACGACCTATACCAACCTGAGATACTGTGTTGTGGGTTTACCTCAAAGCAACGAGATATTTTGGCTATAGAAGGAAGGAAGGAAGGAAGGAAGGAAGTGAAAAGCAAAGGAAGAAGGAAGGAAGGAAACACACACACACACACACACACACACACACACACACACACACACACACACACACACACACACACACACACACACACACACACACACACACACACACACACACACACACACACACACACACACACACACACACACACACACACACAGGGAAGAGGGGAGGGTTAGTGGATGCAGGTCAAGAGGGAATGGATTAAGGTGACTGGATTAAGGGGTTAGCACAGGATAATGAAACAATAGATAGGAGAGGATGATAAAGGAGATAATATACCCAGGTGTATAAGGGACCGTAACTCGGGTAAAAAATGTACGCCCAGGTAATGATTATATACGCCGTGAGTACCTCTCTCTCTCCAGTCTATAATGACCTTCAGATGCGTAAAACGAATTAAGAAACGAAGAAAAAAAAAACGAAATGGGAAAAAAAAACGAAATTATAATGAAGGAAACGCAATAAGGAACAAAAACAAAACAGGAAAAAAACACAAGGGAAAAAATTAAGGATATATTTTTTCCCCCACAAGATGAACAAGTCACGTTCTCCCATGACAAAGCGCTATCGACCCCTCACAGACCATACCTGGGCATACCTGGGCACGCCGCTATAATACCCTCCATCCCTCCCCAATACTTATCAATTACACCCAATTATGGCTCTATTATTACGTAGTTACATTAAAGGATATAAATATAATAAGACTTTAAAACGAGTATAATCATCCACTTGGCAGACCAATAATATGTCCTATTTTTAATGGTGTATCAGTATATCTTTATTAGTATGTAAGTGGTTGATGGTACGTGGTTGATGATGGTACGTGGTGGATGATGGTACCTGGTGGATGATGGTACGTGGTGGATGATGGTACGTGGTGGATGATGGTACGTGGTTGATGATGGTACGTGGTTGATGATGGTACGCGGTGGATGATGGTACGTGGTGGATGATGGCACGTGGTTGATGATGGTACGTGGTTGGTAATCGTGGTTGAAGGGCATCATACCCACATTTATACCCTCGAGGAGTATTGGGTTGGTTGGGTTGAGTGGGGTTGGGTTGAGTTGAGTTGGGTTGGGTTGGGTTGGGTTGAGTGGGGTTGGGTTGAGTGGGGTTGGGTTGAGTGGGGTTGGGTTTGATTGCTGGATTAGGTTATGTTGGGTTGGGTATCATGCGAGAACGTTGGGTTAGGTTAGGTTTAGTTGGGTTGGGTTAGGTTAGGTTTAGTTGGGTTGGGTTAGGTTAGGTTTAGTTGGGTTGGGTTGGGTTAGGTTTAGTTGGGTTGGGTTAGGTTAGGTTTAGTTGGGTTGGGTTAGATATAACAAACAAACACAAAAGAATCCAATATAAAGACATTATCTCTCTCCTCGTAACTCACACTTCCCCCTCCTCCTCCTCCTCCTCCCCACCACGAGCCTTTAACCCTTCTCAATTGTCATGTTACACGATATATTCTCTCAGCTGACACACACACACAAGACGGGTTACACAGCACACAGATACACATACAGACAAAGACCCACACAGAGACACATAAGCGATACTGGATATAAATCACCCGTGTATACATCATGTGTTTTGTGGTGGTGGTGGTGGTGTCAGTCTATGAGGTATGTGAGTGTGGTAATGTGGGAGGCAAGTGACGGGAGGTGTGGGGAGGGGGTGGTGATAGTCCCAGGATGGTGTGGTGTGCTGGCTGTATCCATCATCCAACACAGTCTACCTCATCCTCCACGGGCTACCTCACCCTCCACGGACTACCTCACCTTGCTACGAGTATATAGTATCATCCCTAACTCTCCTGTCATGCCATCACTACACAACACACCCCGCCTCACTGTAGCACTGTGTTTATACAGCATCACGCCACAATAAATTCCTGCAAATTCAACAGAAAATTATGACAATATTCAGTCACAAAACTAATCATAACGATATTAACGTTGTTCATTAACGGCAAACGATCAAGACCGTCTACAAGAGCGCTACGTAACCAACACCGTCAGGAGAACAGTGGTGACCCTGAAGGTGAGTTGTGTCGGTGGGGCGTCGTGTGTAGTGAGGAGCCCCCCCTGTGTGAACATGTTGGGGGACGAGAGATTATTCTTCTCTCTGTCAATCAGGAGAAACTTCCATACAGCTGACTAACGCAGCTAAAAGAACAACAACACACCAACAACCCTCGTGAGCAGCAGTAGTGGTGGCGGCAGCGGTGGCCCCACAACAGCTGGTATTGAAGGCCGGTCATACCACAATCTTTTCTTACCACCGAGAAAAACCAGGATCGTAACACCGGTCTTTCTCACTATACCACCTCGGAGGTCGTGGAGGAGAAGGGGGGTGGGGAGGGGGTTGGGAGAGGGAGAGGTGTAGGGGAGAGGAAGAGGGTGGGGTTAAGAGGGAGGGTGGAAAAGAAGTAGGGGATATTTTGTGGATGGAGGAAGCAGTCACCCTCTCAGCACTTCCAATATCCCACTCCATTACCTGAGTGGTGTCGTGTCACTTTACACCACCACACTGTTTCCCTCATCTTGGGCTTGTGGTCTGTCCTCTCCACACAACACTCATCAGGCACCGCTACAACCATCCCCCATCATCACCCAGGATGTCGAAGCCACCCCCCAGTAAATGCCCGTCACCTGTTAATTAAGAATACAAATGCCCCTCGCCCCCATGCCCTCCACCTTCCCAAAATTGATAAACAAAAGGTATGGGCATGTCTACCTAACTTAACCTAACCTAACTACTAAGTAAAAATCGATATGCAACAGACTGACTACATATCCTTCGGTGCATCAGGTGGACATTGCACTTGACCGCCTTACTTCCCCCAACTGTAAAGTCAGGTACTCGTTCATAAGCAACTCTATAAACGTCGCTTATTTTTTACACAATAGCCACAGTTATTCCCCCTTGCCCTTAGTACCTTTAATCCTCCCTCCCTCACCCCTTTTCCCTAAATACCCACCTCCCTCCTATACCCTCACTCACTAAACACATTAGACCCTTTCTCTCACTCCCCTACCCTTAACCAAACTACTAAAATACCAACCCCTTTCCCTTTATCCCCCTTTAACCCTTTACCCTTCACCACAACTCAAGAAGCACTGATGCTACCTCCTCCTACCCCTGGCCTATCCTTTCACATGTCCCTAACCAGACAACCAAACCAATTACCTCCCATTCTGACCAGTCACCATTAGTCAACACAGAAACCTTATGAGAGCGACACACACACACTCACAAGCTACCCCCTCCACACACTACCCCCACACACACCTTCCCCTCCTCCACACACTACCCCACACGTCTTAAGCGAGATCTGTGACCATTACTCATAAGCTCCTCCGGCTTGGCTACCCTTTCATACAGTGGCTAATAAAGACCCCAGGTGACGCACACCTTCACCAGAGACCCACCGAGCACGTCACCCTACAGGAGGCCCTCACTGATCACCCTACACGAAACCCTCACTGCTAACCCTCCAGGAGGCCCTCACTGCTCACCCTACAGGAGGCCCTCACTGCTCACCCTACAGGAAGCCCTCACTGATCATCCTACAGGAGGCCCTCACTGCTCACCCTACAGGAAACCCTCACTGGTCACTACCTAAAATTGCTCTTGTAACATTAAGGAACTTTTATAGATACATTGAATGACAGATACACAAACAAACGGAAAGACGAACAGACAGACAGATAGAAATCAATATATCCTCTACTCCAGCATATACAGAGAGGGTCATAACAAAGAAAATCATCCTCTAATTCGTCTCCTTAGAGCTACGGCCCCTGACACCCGCAAGACTCCTCATAAATAACTCGACGTTCTCATAATCCGGATTACCCGCGTCTCGCTACAAAAACGCTCCCCCTGATTAAGCAATTTGCATATCTGGCTCGCCTGATTGGTTTATGATATCTGGCCGTTCATGGCAGGCTCTAAGGAGGGCTTGGTTGATGGGAGAGGAGATGGGGAACAGGAGGAGAGGAGGTTGTGAGTAGGGAAGGAAGGGGAAGTAAGTGGAGGGGAAATATGATAGGGGTTTGATATGAGGAGGGGGAAGGGGGAAGAGGGAAAGAGGGAGGTGAATACAGAGAAGAGAGGGACGGGAAGGGATGGGTAAAGGGAGGTAAGAGGGAAGGGTAGAGGTAGTTAAGAGGGTAGGTAAGGAGAGGGAGGTAATAGAGGGAGGGAAGGAATAGAGGGGGGGGGGACTTGTCTACACCTAGTTCGGGGTAAACAGGACTTTATTACAGGTGATAAATGGATTTAAGCCAAGTTGTGAAGCGACTTAGTGGCGTCTCAAGTGATCGGCTTAGTGGGCTTCAGTGGTTAATGGCTCTTCTTGTGGTGTTTCAGTGGTTAATGGCTCTTCTTGTGGTGTTTCAGTGGTTAATGGCTCTTCTTGTGGTGTTTCAGTGGTTAATGGCTCTTCTTGTGGCGTTTCAGTGGTTAATGGCTCTTCTTGTGGTGTTTCAGTGGTTAATGGCACTTCTTGTGGTGTTTCAGTGGTTTATGGTTATTGTGATGTTTCAGTGGCTAATGGCTTTTTAATGGTTCAGTGGTTAATGACGTTTTCAGTCCAGGTTTCCCCAATGGTTAATGACCTATTGAAATGAGGTTTTTAGCGATTTTAATGGTTAATGGCGTTTTCAGGGTAGTAGCATGGTGGTTAGAGATATTTTTAGGGTATGGTGATATTCAATCATAGGTTATGGTGGTATGGTGTTCATGTATGGTGAACTTAAACCAGTGATCTTCATGAGCGAGAGAGAGAGAGAGAGAGAGAGAGAGATTAATGACTTTAAAGGGGGCTATAGGGCGTGGTGGTGGGCGTGGCGATGAGGTTTGATGACGAAGGGAGTTTAGGCCCGGGTGATGTGGGGTAAGGAAATGGCGAGGTCCTTCCTGTAGTAGGCGTGGCGGTGATGGCACAAAGGATCTGACGTGGCGTGATATAGAAGTGGGCGTGGTGGATATATTGGGCGTGGTGTGGCCTGATGAAGCGTGCGCGGGGTGTGGGTGGACGATGAAGTATGCGCAAGAGGGCGTGTGCTGGAGGCGTGGTAGGTTTAGTAAGGGACATAGGAGAGGCGTGCGTGGGCGTGCTGGTAAATGGGCGGTATCAGTGAAAGTTTTTTTTTAAGAAACGGGGTGAGGCAGCCCCACCTCTCCTACAAGGGCTGATAAGACCAACGGCGCCAGGCGTGAGGGGGAGGGGGAGGGGGGAGGGAGGAGGTGAAAGAACACACACACACACACACACACACACACACACACACACACACGCGCGCGCACTGAGAGGATTCCCTAAGTAGATAGGTTTGGTAGAACAGTAATGAATGGATTTGAGACTTGAGTTGCCTACATATAGCAAACATTACTCACTGTCAAGTCGATTGACGAGTGTTCATCTGTCTGCTCTCTCTCTCTGTCACTCTCTCTCTCTCTATCTCACTCCTCCCTCTCTTTCTCTCACTTGGTCCTTCTCTTATTCCTCCCCTCCCCTTCTCCCCCTTCCCTACCGTTCTCTGCCCTACTCACGTTATCTCCCTTCCCCTCTTCTCCCCTCTCCCCTCAGATGGGTGTCACGGTCCAACAGACAGACAACCCCGTTAAGTCAACCTCTCTGCCTAGCCTTAAAAAGAACTGAAGTCTCTGAATATAACGTCGAAAACACATACGTGGCTTATGTCCAATGACACACGAGTAGAACCACAGACAAGTGAACCACGTAGAACCATGGGTGAGGGGAGGTGAGGGAAGTGTAAGTGGACGGTAGATAAGACGGGAAGGACAGGTAATGACCACTTAAGAGGGTAAGGGAGAGGTGGCGGAGGTGATGCTGGGAGAGGGGAGGAGGAGGATTGAGGAAGAGGAGGAGTCAGTCTTCACTCTCACTTCTCCCATTCTCTCTCTCTCTCTCTCTCTCTCTCTCTCTCTCTCTCTCTCTCTCTCTCTCTCCTCCCAAATCCTAAAGCATCCTCTAAACACACATCTTCTTTCACTAATCCACCTACGAAAAAAAAATTACCATAAATTCCCCAAACGTATTTTTTCATAGCCAATTAATAATAAAAAAGGTGAAATTAACGATCGACAGGTAAGGAACAGCTGTAAACTTTTCACCTACAACGCGGCGCAATTCTGGTCACACCAAGACTAATCCTTCGGTCTTGTGGAGGATTACGTGGGGGATTACGTGGGGATTACATTGCCGTGGCTATTCTTTGTCTGGACAACTAAACGCCACAGGAGAAGATAGTGCTAAGATTTGTTTATTATAAGATCCGAATTCAACATAGATTTACATAGGACGATCGACCATACTGTAGTAATATATCATTCTTAATATACCTCATTATAAAAGCCTCGAATTAAGCTGTTTACATATCTAAATCTCCAAGATTAAATTAATTTGTCGTTCATGCTTTCATTAATCCCTGATAATCGTCTGCAGGGATTATATCATTACTCCTAATCTCCATTCAGGGATTAGTGATATTTATAATTCATACTCTCGAGAAAAAATCGTAAGTTAAATCCTCCTCTTAACTACAGGTGTGTGTGAATGTATATATACCTGACACTGAGATGGTATTCAAAGCAACACCGAGATAGTACACTGAGGCTATACCGTAAATAACTGAATATTCTTCTCAACAGATACAAGGGTGGGAGGGGTGAGGGGGTGGGGTGGTGGGGGGACGGGTGGGGGACGGGTGAGGGGGAGGGGGTGGGGAGAATGAGGGGAGGGACCCAGGTGGGGGAGGGAGGGAGGGGTGAGGGAGGAGGGTGAGAAGAGAGGGAGGTGGGGGATGAAGGAGGGGAGGTGAGGGGAGGGATGATTGGGGAAGGGGTTCCAATTACAACAACTCAAGTCAATAATTACAACAAGTTAAGAATAACAAAATTACAACACAACAATAACAACAACTAAACAATGAAAACACAACAATAACAACAAATACTTAACAAACACTTATAAGAGCCCTCACATATGTCTTAATTACAACTGCAGTGACACAACAGGTGGGCATATAACCAAGACTAATGACCCGTGCAATTGAACACCTCACCATC
Organism: Homarus americanus; assembly: GCF_018991925.1. Classification (NCBI taxonomy): domain Eukaryota; kingdom Metazoa; phylum Arthropoda; class Malacostraca; order Decapoda; family Nephropidae; genus Homarus; species Homarus americanus. Next base: position 564,299 of record NW_024719383.1, read on the forward strand.
AAGCTGTTTTTTTTCCTATATAACAGTTCCAAACACCAAACACCCTATTGAGATTTTTTTTGTATTATCCTCAGTAAACAGACTTGGCACTTGACACTTGGCACTTGACACTTGGCACTTGTCTAGTCTTTCTAAAATTACCCCCAGTATGATTGCAAAACTCGAAACAGCTGCAACAAATACCACACATGCCTAAAAAAAAATAAAACAATTCAATAACTAAACCACAGGAGTACAGGCAATTGCAATGACTCCAACAGGTAAAACATTAGACCTAAATACTTAAAAAAACAAACATATTAACTAATTAACCAACAGGTGTAACAGATGACACAGATGTAACTTACCACCATCCCACACCTGCACGAGTACCCAGCACACACCTGAAGATTCCAACGTAACATTACCTGAGGGAGAGATAAGAAAAAAACAATATTAATGTCATGTTTGGTGACGTCTGGGTGATGTTAAGTGATGGTGGATAATTAAAGCTAGTTGAGAGAGAGAGAGAGAGAGAGAGAGAGAGAGAGAGAGAGAGAGAGAGAGAGAGAGAGAGAGAGAGAGAGAGAGTCTACTAAGATGTTAACCACCATAACCTCGTCTTTACCTGCTTGCCACTTCACCTTGCCACCCCACTTCACTTCACCACCCCACTTCACCTAAAAAACTCATCCTCCTTCCATTAGCACCACTTACTCCCCCCTTTTTCACCCATTACCATCAACAGTTAAGCTTCCCAACTAATGGAGGAATTTTTTTTTTCTTAATGTTTCCTGATATTAACCTTTTTCGCACCTTAATTGCTCTTTCCTCTTCTCTAAACTACAGCGGTTAATGCACGGGGTAATTATTTTTTTTTATATAACGTTATAGGGAGGGAATATATTATAAGCCTTATTTAGTTGGTTCTTACTATTTATATATGTCATACAGGGAAATGGATGAGCGTGTTTTTAATAGAACCTTAGGAACCTAACCTAACCCAACCTTAACCCACAACAAGCTGTCCAACGAGATATTTATAATAAGATCGAACACTATGTAACGTAGTCTATATGATGTATACACCGCCCGCCACCAGGTCTCTAGTTCAGGTTCCATCCAGTAGGCGGCGGACAGCTGGAAAATATAACATCGCTTCCCAGTCAGAGAGAGAGAGAGACATTTCAGTCCTTATCTCTGGAAACCTGAATCAGAGTGTTGAGAGTAGTGTCAGGGTGGGGTGGGGTGGGGTGGGGTAACGTGATAACCGGAGGCTGAGACGTTGTGACATGACCTGCGGCTTCTCGTTGATGCTGTCTTCCGGTGGTGTGGAGGGAGGGAGGGAGGGAGGGAGGGAGGGCAACAGTGAAGAAGGGTAAGAGAGTGTAAGAAGGAGGGAAGGATAGGAGAGGTTGGGTGGAAGAGAGTATGTGCAAAGTAGAGGTGTGGAGAGGTAAGGTGGAGGTAAAGACCCCAGGGAGGTTAAGTGGAGGTGGGGAGAGGTCCCAAGGGAGATCTGGAGCTAATGAGGATGAATCTTGATACCTTGATTGACGAGAGAAGGAAGGAAGTGAGGGTTAGGGGAGGCGGTGATGGAGGGAGATGGAAGAGCGGGTGAAGGTGGTGATGGTGGCGGTGATGGGGAAGGGATGATGGGGATGGGACGGAGGAGAAGAGGTGGTGGTGAAGGAGTGGAGGAAGATGGTAGACTTGAAGAAATAATGAATGAAGAAGTAAGAAAAGAATAAATATGAAAAGACTGAATATAAAAGGATGAATGAGAGAGGAGGGAAATAGAAAGAATAACCAGAGAAAAATGAGAGAAGGATGAAAGATGGAACCGAGGATGAATGAAGGGTCCCCTCACCGCCCCAGGTATCGCCCCTCCCTCCGTCGGGCCTAATTGGAATATGTCGGTGACGTTCCCTCCTCGTCACCTTGAGTTACACTGACCTACCCAATCCACCACCACGTCCAAATATACTCAAAACTGATTTACAATTCTATCATTTAAGGACATTATTTATATGTAAGAGATGATGTTCTGTGATAACGTATAGAAAATGGACGAAATTAATTTGTATTTTGAGTAATCATTCATAATCTTTCATAATTTTCTCCACATTCAATCTATAAATTTCATTCATCACCAAGTTATCGTAATACACTTTAAACTAACAACCTGTGATAAAGACGACTCAGGTACACATCAGAAAGGGTGACATCGTACACCCGGCAGCCAGTCAAGTGGTACGTCACTGGTGCCAGGAGCCGCCGGGTAAACTATCGTACGCCAACAAAAATGCGGAAAAACAAATAGAGAACTCGAAAGATATATTTTTTTTTCATTAAGGACCACGCAGTTAAACACAGCTTCTAGTGACAGGTGTTGCTGATGTGGAAAATAAGAAACATAGAAACACAAATTAAGTTAAAAATATGTTATTCTTGTCGACGTAAGCATGAGACAGGTATAAATGCCACTAAAATGAACACTGTTGCTTGTGTTGATGTGAGAGCAATATCGACCTACAACTGATAAAAATAATATTGCTCCATTTAGTAACGTCAAAAACACATTGATATATGAACTGAATCTACCCATTGTTGTCATTAACGTACGACAGGTGAGAAATACTCATAGTAATCACCTGGGATAAAATGAAGGTTAAGAATTAGGTGAGTAATAACATCGAAGCACAAAACACGACACAAGGCCCCCCCCAGGCGAGTGTGAGACGGCGGGGCATGGAGCCAGACATACCGCCAGGAGCTAGGCTTAACCCTGCCATCACAACAAACCACCTCCCTCATGGCTTCTACTTTCTCACCTCTCCAACAGGAAACACCTCTCTCCAAAAGGAACACCTCCCTCCACCAGGAACACCTCCCTCCACCAGGAACACCTCCCTCCACCAGGAACACCTCCCTCCACCAGGAACACCTCCCTCATGCCCTCTACTTCTTCACCTCTCCAAAAGGAACACCTCCCTCCACCAGGAACACCTCCCTCCACCAGGAACACCTCCCTCATGCCCCTAGCCACAGCTTCACCACCAGGAACACCTCCCGGTAAATCTATAGAGTACACGGCTTATCCTTACAAGTACAGTACTCGTGCAGATACCACAATAGAAATGTAAATACAAGTGCAGGTACCGATACAGAATAAACTACAAGTTAATGGAGACACACACACAAGTACAGTACTCGTGCAGATACAAGTAAATGTAAATACAAGTGCAGGTACCGATACAAGAATAAACTTAAGTACCAGGACAGCTTACAAGTACCAGGACCACGGACAGGTACAGCACTTATCACAGACCCAAACAGTACAATTTCTGAATTTAGGTCAATGTTTGGTGATTCGACTGTAGGGTTTAGTTCAATAGTTGATTTGTTTCACTGTTTTTGTTTTTGTTTTTATTTGTTTTAGGCGTTTAGGTTTATTCGTACAGTATTTTATTTATTTTACCGTCTTTGTTCATATTTTTTTCTTTGTTTTAAATATTTTAGTAGGCGTATTAAGACGTAACGCAGACATACTTATTTAATACACACTAGCACACTAAAACCCTCACTAGTACGAGACATTAATATGCTTCAGTAAGTCATCAACATACATTAAGACAGGGTCAGTTACACACCCTCCCTAACGAGACACTCTGAGTTATTGACCAAACTCTCATACCAGATCCACCAGAGTCCACCTTCAAAAATTATAGTGAGTTGTATGTGGGTGTTTTTGTCGACGTAGATACAGACAATAATTAGACAATAATATACTTAAAAATGACTAGAAAAGACTATTACTGTTACTACTACTACTACTACTACTACTAATAATAATAATAATAATAATAATAATAAAAACAATAATAATAATAAAATAACAACAATAATAATATCAAGAACAACAACAACAATAAATATAACACTAATAATGATAACACTAATAATAATAATAATAATAATAATAATAATAATAATAATAATAAAAGTAACTGATTATACCAATTATTTTTTTTTACTAAACACAATTACCTTCATATATACAAAAGGTACAGTAACTAACTAATCACTAACTCCAGATAGGAAAATAGGTAATAGTCTTCTAAACTCTGATGAGAGGCAGGGTAGTATAAAGTGTTTAATTTTTAATGTTTGTTTTAGGTTTTTTAATTGTTTAATGTTTATATTTGCCATTGTTTTGTTTTAGTCTTCCTCAGTCATTGGGGTAAGGGGAAGGGGCAGGAGTAGGGAAGAAGGGCAGGGGTAAGGGGAATCAGGGCAGGGGTGAGGGAATGCAGGGCAGGGGTGAGGGAATCAGGGCAGGGGTGAGGGAAGCAGGGCAGGGGGTTAGGGAAACAGGGCAGGGGGGGGGGGCAAAAGGTCCAGGTGAGAGTACTACCTTGTGTTTAAGTCAGTAGGAGGTGAGGGAAGAAGCCACAGGGTGTATAAGTACCAGGTGGGGGGAGTACCCAGTACCTATTAGCTCCCCCGGGGTGGGTGTGTGTGTTGGGGGGATGGGGGGCTGACAGGTGACATGGGGTCTTGCCACTCCCTCCTGATGGATACCTGTTGAGGAGAGGGTCGAGGCTGACACACCAGGACAGACGAGAGAAAGTCCAGAGGTGAAGCTCATTAAAATATAGGTGAAGCTCATTAAAATATATCCAGGTGAACGGCAGGGAGAGTTTGGATCACCTGAAGAATCTCCACCCTAGTTTATTTCACCTAAAGATTAATCACCCTAACGGTAACCTAACCTAACCCAGTTTACTTCACCTAAAGATTAACCTAACCTAACCTAATCTAACCACATGACGTCAATAGGTCACAGAGACTTAACGACCCATCAGAGGTATCGTGAGGAAAACAGAACACTGAAGACTAAAGCCTTTGTTATTAAAGCAGACAACGAGGTAGGCGTTACACTCTGTTACCTTAGAACTTTATTAACTTCAAAACTAGACAACCATTCTACAATTGGATCGACTCGGGGCGCCTCACTCAGATGGCGGTCAATTTACTGAAACCGGCGACAGTTGGGTGAGGAACCGAGTCATGTATCCACTCGGTCACCGCGTCTCTTACTGCACAAAGAAGACAGTTTCATCCACCATCGGTTACACAAGGGACCGACAATTTATCAAGCAACGATTAAGTGACAGAAGGACCATTGGAGGTGTGTGGGGGGGGGGTGTGATACTGTGTAGGTGGTGTGACAGTCATATAGGTCTGCATATTAATCTTCTTATGTATGTTGGATGTTTCATGGGGTCAGGATGTTGAGGAGGGGGGGACACGGATCAGGATGCTGACTTTTATTCCCGGCATCACATCTCACCCCCACCCCCCTCCCACACACACCCTCCCCCTACACACACCTCCTCCCCCCTACACACACCCCCTACAACTTCAAGGTAAAACAAAACCCCTCACATTACCTTTCCTTCTCACCTCAACTTGGCTTTGGCGTCAGATCAAAGGTATACAGAGATAGACCAGGTGTAAGTTATTCAAGGTGTGTTCCAGTCTTGTAAATCCTAATGTGGTGGAAACGCTTTGATATTTTTCGGCTTGTGGTTCTACACGTTTACATATCTTACGACTTTCATCTGAGGTCTTGTAAATGAATTCTACCTGAAATGCTGTGGTGAAAAGTGAGACTGTTTTATCAAATGCTGTTCTTGTTTATCTTAGGAATTTGTATTAGAGAGATAAGTGGAAATATATTTAAAGTTGGGTTTAAGATATATTTTAATATAGTAGACAAGTAATTGATATTGTTTTGTTGGGATATATTCTCTTTTAGTGTATTACTTCCCCGAGAAATATATCTTGGTAAGTGTAATATCTTAAATTTCAAATAAATTCTAGTGTTGAGTAAGAAATTCCATGAGTCAAAATAAATCCTTTTGTCGAGTAACGAAATCCTTTAGTCAGAATAAATCTTTTAGTCGTGTACTGCCCCGGGAGATGCACCCTGGTATGGCGTCCTTGTAAACATAATCTTTTACTTGACATAAATCTTTTGGTCGAGTAACGGAATCTTCGCTTGGAAAAAAAAATAATAAGGAAGTTATTTGTACTGAAAATATATAATTGTATTAAGTAAATCTTATAAAAGAAACCAATTATTTTGTTTAGAAACCTTTTAACTGAAATAATCCTTTAACGCGAAACCCTGAAATAATCCTTTAACGAAACCAATCAAATATAATAAATCTTTTGTTAACCAACGAAATTATGTTACTAAAGACAAATGGTTTTACTGATAAACGACGTACATTAATTATATCTTAACATCGAAAACTTCCAACCACAATAAAACGTTTCGTCCAAATATATCTTTAAATTAATATATATCTGTTTGTTGAAATAAATCATTTCTGTCGAGTACTTACCGTGAGATATAGCCAGGTGGAGCGTCCTTATGACCATGTAAATTATAGGGTAATGTTACCAGGCCCAACATATCTCCGAGACGGGGACAGAAAACCCTAGTAATGTGTCACAGAGACCAAGGTGGAGGCGGTAAATTGTTCCTCATAGTGGTGTGGGTTTACGACACAACACAACACAAGATCGCCATTACCATGACACTAATGTTAGTATCGTAAAAGATCGCCAGGGAAGACGAGAGGGCGAGTAGAGGTCCGTCCGCTCGTACCGTTAAAACAAAATGTAATCGACAAACACACGAGGCGAGAGAACGTTCGTCTGGTGTAGTTTCCAAGTAGGTAACAAACGCCTGGCGCTGATGGGTGCTCGTGCTGACGTTAGGTTAATGGTATGGGTCGTAATACAAGAACTCACTCTGAACGAAATATTTTAACCTGGAGTGACCTACTTTGATGTATGGGGGGGGGGAGGTAAGGAAAAGAGATGGAAAGAGAGGAGGAGGAGGAGGAAGGATGGAAAATGGAAGCAGGGAGGTGTAAAAGGGGAAGAAGAAGGCAGGGGTGAATAGATGGATGGATAGATGGATAGGATAGATTGATAGATAAATGAATAATGACCTCACTTCACACAAACAAGCCTGACAAGACAATAATATTAATAAGATAAATAAACTCCTCAGTACTAACATATAATAAAATACACCGTATAACAACCAAACATTATATACTAACAAATTCTAAACACCTGGAACTAATTAAGAACGAATCACCTGAGATAAAAAATACTTCTTGTGGATTCATATAAAAAAAATGTGTAAATGAAAACATAAACGCCTGAATACTCGCAAGGTAAAAACTCTTCTCTGAGGACTTTATGTTTACAATTCATCTGTGTAAATCTTGGTGGCTGAGCTTACTGAGGGGTAAAATATTGTGTATAAATAAGAGCTAACGCCACTACAGTCGATGAACCAAACACGCTGTAATATATAAAAAAAATCCTAACCTAACCAAACCTAAGATGGTTCTGTAGTCTTGCTGTAGTGTGGGTGTTGTAGGTATAATTACGTGTGGTAGGATGGTGGTGTAGGTATTGTGGTGTGAGGCTGCAGAGGTGTCAGAGGGGAGGGGAGGTGCCAGGGGGAGGGGAGGGGAGGTGCCAGGGGAGGGAAGAGAGGTGTCAGGGGGAGGGTAGAGAGGTGTCAGGGGGGGAGGGGAGCAAGTATGAGGTTACTCTGTGGTCCGAGTTGTCACACGCGCGACCAGCTGACGCCCACCACCACTACCACCAACACCACTACTACAACCACCACCACTACCATTACTACAACAACCACCACTACCACCAACACCACTACTACAACCACTACCACTACCATTACTACAACAACCACCACTACCACACCCACTACTACTACAACCACCACCACCACAACATGATGCTTTATGCTCTAACTTCGAAAATACAAGTTAATTGTAGTTAAAATACCGTAGGTGATTTACATGTTATATTGCTGACAGATTATATATGAAATAATAATAATAATAATAATAATAATAATAATAATAATAATAATAATAATAAACTTGTACGTACTGAACCGGATAGCATTAAACAGCGTGTAAGAGAGGGGGGTGGAGGTAGTGGGAGTGGGGTGTGTGGGGGTGTAGGAAGAGTGGGGGTGTGGGAGGGGGATGGGGGGGTGGAGGGGGATTGTGGCGGCCCCGACAAACCAACTAACGCAGGAAAAATATATCGGTTGGGTGGAGAATTTTCTGGGAATTGGTTGGGCATTTTCTCGTAGGAGCTTCGTGGTGGACCTGGGGAGATATATATATATATATATATATATATATATATATATATATATATATATATATATATATATATATATATATATATATATATATATATATATATATATATATATATATATTTGTGTCTGCTGGGGTGTACCGAGTGAAGCCTTGTTAGACATACTGAAGCCTTGATGATGAAGCCTCGAAGAACCATTAAATTAGTAAGTAACTTCCTTACTCTTCCATTCTCCCCCTCTCCTCTTCTACCTTTTCCTCCTCCCCTTTCATCTTTCCCCCTCCTCCCTTTTCCCCCTCCTCCCTTTCCCCTCTTCTTCTTCCCTACTCCTTCCTCTCTTCTACCCTTCATCCCCCCCCTAGTCACCCCTAAACGGGAAATGTTTGTGGTGAGGTTTTTGTTTGGGTGAGCGCTGGCGTCAACACGTGCCGCGTACCTACGACTAACCACGGCCTGAGGTTCTGGCCGGACGTGTCTCCAGAATGATGTGTTGAGTTGACGCCGCCTCCTGTGAGCTGCTCGCTCCTTCCTTCCTTCCTTCCTCTCATCATTCCTTTCCTTCCTCCCTCCCATCTTCCTTTTCTTCCTTCCTCCCTTCTTCCTTCTCTTCCTCTCCCAATTCTTCTCCTTCCTTTTCTTCATCTTCTTTCTCCACCTCTTTCTTCCCCTTCCACTTCTTTTATTTTCCATCTCCTCCTCTTCTTATTATTCCCCCTCTTTTCCCCTTTCCTCTTATTCTTCCCTCTCTTCCTCCACTACGCCCACCTCCTTCGCCCCCAAGTCAAAATTCCCAACAGGGAGAGTGAGAATGCAGTAAATTGAAACACACAAGATACCTGCCTGCAAAATGGCTCCCAAATTGCACCTAGACTCTGACCTAACTAGTTTAGCTTTCTATCATCCAAACTTAAGGAGTAAAAAAAATTACATTGAAGTTATCTCGTGAGAGTGTTACCTGGTTACTTGTTATACTTACCTGGTGAAGCCTCCCAGGTACATTTTGGTGCGTGTCAATTTTTTATACAAACACCTGGTGAAGCCTTTTACCTGTTTTATGGCTATCAGGTACATTATGATCCAGGTAAATATGTAAACACCAGGTGAAGGCTTTTTACAAATACCTGGTGAGGTCTTGTACAAATACCTGGTGGAGTCTTGTATCTGTTTCATGGCTACAAGGTACATTTTGATCCAGGTCACTATACAAACACCTAGCGAAGCCTTGTACCTCCCCCGTGGCTCCCAGGTAATAAACACGTCGCCTTGTATTTTGATTGTGTCGAGGAAGATGAAGGAGTGTTTGTAAATGACCTGAGTGTCACGGTGAATGATTTAGGGAGTCGCTTTTTTTTTCGGCCGTGTCCTTCTCCTCTCCCCTAGCCCTTACCCCTCTATCCCCCTTCTTATCCTCCCCCCTAGCCGTTATCCCCTTTCATCTCCTTTCTCCCTTGCTCCCTACACCTTCCCCCTCTATCCCCTCGTGTAGGAGTGTTGGCGGTAGTGTAGAAGCATTGGTGAGAGTGTAGGAGCGTTGGTGAAGGCGTAGCTGTTGGTGCTAGTGTAGGAACGTTGATGAGGGTGTAGGAACGTTGATGAGGGTGTAGGAACGTTGATGAGAGGGTAGACTGTTGGTGTTGATGTATATGAATCATTAATATGTAATCTAATGAACCTCACTAATAACAAAGCACCAAAGAAAATACAAAACGCGTGGTGGCAGTTGTCGACACACACTATACTCGGTAATTCACAAGACCAGAGCCAAAGGAATATACAGTATTTTGTTTTCCGCTTTTATTACCGTAATTTCTCAAACTGCGAGGAGGTAGATGACAACCCATGACCATCTACCTGGCCCATGGGTAGATAGATAAGAGCCCATGACCCTCTACTGGCCCATGGGGAGGTAGATAAGAGCCCATGACCCTCTACCTGGCCCATAGATATATATAGATGACTTCCTGTGGTGTTGTGGGATAAAGTTTATTGTGGTCTCAGTTACAGTGTTGCCTACCTGTCGCTGTTCACCTGTCTATGTGGCACAGTCAGGCTTGAGGGTCATTTGTATAGTGTCTAAAATAAATGTCACGTATTCTTGTGTCCAGCAAAATTAGAATTGTAAAAGTCGATTATTGAATTAAGTTACAATAAATAAATGAATAAAAGTAAAAAATGAATTAAAATATATTTCTTCAGTGAATAAAATGAAAAAGAATGAATATAAATTTGTTAAAGAGATAAAAAATCGTTTGTAAGTTATAAAAATTGAAGGTATTACATTTTCATTGGTGATATTTTAGCGGTGAAAAAATCACCATTTTTATCCGTACATCAGGAGAGTCGTCTCTCTAGCCCCTAACGTGCCGGAACCTCATAACACTGTCGAGGTCTTGAAAATATGTCTGATGGCTGAATGATATTTTGGGGGCTGAGGAGGGCGGGGATGGGGAGGGTGAGGATGGAGGGGCAGGGATGGAGAGGGCGAGGCTAAGGAGGATGGGGCTGAGGAGGACGGAGCAACATCGCCTGCAGGAGGAGGAGGGGAAGAGATGAGACACCCAACACTGATAAACTTTAAGCCCCACCCCAAGCCTCAGTAACAAGTAATCAGAAACAAGTTTTATAAATATTTGTGTAGTTTACAAATTACAGGAAGAATATAACTTAAGAAAACTTGGTCTTTTTGAAGGTCCCGTCGCCATTGTTTTTGTGGGTGTTAAGAGGCGAGGATAAAAAGTTATTGGCGTGGTTTCTTACCTAGCTACACCCCTTCCCCCTTCTTTATGGCGCCCTCACACAAGCTATAAAATCGGCGACGTATTTATGTGTTTATTTTGACCCGTTAATTACTAGTTGGGGGAAGACTATAGCGTCAACACAGGGTCTTGGGGTCACTTATAATGTGAATAAACTGACGTGTTTGGTGTAAGTAAGGGAGAGGTGGTGGTGGTGTCTGTAGCTGTGAGTTAGTAATTAAAACTGCATTGGAGTGAGCTGCCAACTCCCGCCGGTGTCATACCCTTTTTAGGAGTACCTGGTAACTTAGTGCTCTTAACATATTGTGCCCACACCACCAGGAGTATAGGAACCACTCTCATCTACACCCTTCAGTACGATGACATTGTACTCTAAAGTGTTGTTATCATCATACTTAAAAGGTTATACTAATAATGAGGAAATGACATCATGAAAGAAGAAAAGGCGCAACATGACGAGCAACATGACGTCATAGCGCCAACATAAACATAGTAATACTGCCTTGGAGACAGAAGCCACCACCATTTCCGGCACCGCCCCGAGGGACTACAGAAGGTGGTGTGTGTGTGTTTGTTGAGGCGTCCATAAGTCTCTCCTCGGTGTTGTCATAATGTAATGTAAATATTAGCGAGGTCTCCAGTCCATTTTCTCCCGTGGGTGTGGGATAGGACATGCTCTATACTACAGCCAAACGATACTGTAATATTTTTTTTTGTATTCTACGACGCTGGAATAACACAAATGTATTTTATTTATACTAATATGAGAGTGTATTGTATGTTACTACGTTACTGTTACATACGAAGGTGTTATAACTTCTGTATTTAGTTAATTACGCGATTGTTATTTTACTTATTTGTCACATTGTGTAATATAAACAATCTAGCTCATGTCACATCGAGGTAACATTCTTTCACGTAGCTCCTTGTGTATGTAACTCTGGACACACACACACACACACACACACACACACACACACACACAGAACGTTCCAAGGATGTCTGGCTCTAGCTAAATACCTGGCCGCATCCTTTGAAAAAAATGTACTTAATTATCTTCTACGTGACGCTCTCCTCACCTGTTCCTGGTCTTGGGGCGTCTGTCCACTACACTGTTACCTGGTGTGTTATTGTCTGGTTTTACTTGGGTTTTTAAGGTATTTTGAAGGTTTTTATCTGGGTTTGTGATTATATAATTATTTTAGGACTTTTGTGTTTTTCTTGGATTTTGGAGTTTATTTAAAAAAATTTTGGGGAAGAGACGGATATATATTGTAGGTTTTTTTTTATACCGGTATGGTTTTTATTATCTGGTTTTGAGTAGGTTTTTCTTGAACGATTTTTGTATATATGGAAAATGTCGTGGTCCGGAAGTTACCTGTTTCTTACGTTTACACCTGTTCTTGTGTTCAGGTGATTAAGTTACGTTTACAGAAAGACAGGTAAGTTATCGTAATTAGTCGTGTGTGTGTGTGTGTGTGTGTGTGTGTGTGTGTGTGTGTGTGTGTGTGCGTGTGTGTGTGTGTGTGTGTGTGTGTGTGTGTGTGTGTGTGTGTGTGTGTGTGTGTGTGTGTCGGAGGAATGTTTGGGTGAGTGTGAGATGCTTGACATGTTTCCTGGTGAAGGAAGGAGCCCGTCTGTTTCCTAGTGTGGAGAAGGCCGCTGTTTTCTCCATTCACACATTTACTTATTTCACTTCTCCTTCTTTCTCATTTCTCCTTCCCTCTTCCTCCTCCTCCTTCCTCCCTCTTCTCCCTCTCCTCCTCTTCCCTACCCTCTCTTCCTCCTCCTTCCTACCCCTCTTCCTACTCCTCGTGCCAGACGTTCCTACCTCCAGCTGAGTTTTCTTTAGAACGTCAAGAAATATTTTGTTGTGGTTTAGAGCTACACTGAGCGTCTCGTAATTTACTCAAGAATATTTGCTGCCTCATTGTCCCTTATTTATCTGCTATATACCACTTCCTCATAGCTCATACCTGCTATCTCTCGTAGCCTACTAAGATAGCCCGGCCTCGTGGCTATAGTCTGTTCCTCGGCTATGTTAACTTCTCCTTAGGCTAATCGTTATGTCTCTTAACTGATATTACGACACGGAATAAAAACAAAATGGAGTCAGAAGTAAACAATGACTCGTAACTAGTAACTTGGTCTTATTCCTACACAGTGTAATAATTTTTATGAATTCAAGTGTCATGATTTTTTTTTTTTTAGTTTTGAGTCCAAGACAAACAGGTAAGCAAGCAGCAGGAGAGAAGGAAGAGATGCAAGCAAGCCTAGAGGAGGCAGGAAGGGGCAACAGGCAAGCAAAAGGCAGACAGAGTAGAAGAGAGAGAGACAAGCAGAGAGAGACAAAAGAAGACAAGCAGAGAAGAGAGAAGCAGGAGGGAGGCAGCTGGGGTGGAGGAGCTGTACACACCCAGAGGCAGGTTAGCTCCTGTTATTACGTCAAGGAGGTGTTGGGGTACGGCAGTGGTCTTTATACCTGACCTGTGGCCCCCTGGTGGTGTCCTCATGACACCACCCAGAGTCTGAGGTGTGGAGGCAGTGCTGAGGTGCTGTGAGGAGGGAGGACTAGGTTTGGAGGAGACTAGGTGGGAAGTGGAGGAAGACTAAAATGAGGAGAAGGAGGAGGAAGTGTAGAGGGACTAGGAGAAGGTGGAAAGAGGAGGAGAAATAAGAGTAGTCTCCAGGCCGGGCTACTTCAAAAGACTACAGGACAAACACTAGGGAAAAATACGTTTATCATCACCAGTTAAGGGGCAGAAGAAGAAGAAGAAGAAGAAGAAGAAGAAGAAGAAAGAAGAAGAAAGGAGGAGGAGAAGAGGAGGAGGAGGAGGAGGAGGAAGAAGAAGAAGAAGGAAGGAGGAGAAGGAAAGGGCAGCAGAAAGCCGCTAGTGATGATGACAAGATGCGACCTGTGACCATAAAGTAGGAGGCCATAAAAATAGGATGTGGTGTGGAAGTCAGGGAGAGAGGTAGAGTGAGGAGAGAGGAGGGAGGTAGGAGGAGTGGTAAGGGTGAGGAAGGGAGTTAAGGTAAGGAGGTGTAGGAGAGGTAGGTGGGATAAAATTAGTGAGTATGGATGAGGAAGAAACGAAGGAGAGAGAGAGAGAGAGAGAGAAACCATGGCCCAGGGGACATTTGAGCCGTATCACGCTGGACAAGAAATGATGA